>NW_027457648.1:1018750-1355000 GCF_050624435.1 Tenrec ecaudatus | reverse complement strand
GTCTAGTGGAGCCCTAGCCTTAGCCTAACCCTAGGGGTGCCCTAGCCTAAGCCTAGGGGTGCCCGAGTCTAACCCTAGGTGTGTCCTACCCTAAGCCTAGGGTTGCCCTAGCCTTAGCCTAGCTGAAACCTAGACTTAACCTAAGCCTTGGGGTGCCCTAGCCTAAGCCTAGGGGTGCCCTAGCCTAAGCCTAGGGGTGCCCTACCCTAAGCCTAGGGGTGCCCTATCCTAAGCCATGGGGTGCCCTAGCCTAACCCTAGGGGTGCCCTAGCCTAAGCCTAGGGGTGCCCTAGCCTTAGGCTAGCTGAGGCCTAGCCTTAGCCTAAGCCTAGGGGTGCCCTAGCCTAAGCCTAGGGGTGCCCTAGCCTAATCCTAGGGGTGCCCTAGCCTACGCCTAGGGGTGCCCTAGCCTAAGCCTAGTTATGCCCTAGCCTTAGACTAGGGGAGCCCTAGCCTTAGCCTAAGCCTAGGGGTGCCTTAGCCTAAGCCTAGGGGTGCCCTAGCCTAAGCCTAGGTGTGCCCTAGCCTAAGCTTAGGGGTGCCCTAGCCTAAGCCTAGGGGTGCCCAAGGGTTAGGCAAGGGGAGCCCTAGCCTTAGCCTAAGCCTAGGGGTTCCCTAGCCTAAGGTTAAGGGTGCTCTAGCCTAAGACTAGGGGTGCCCTAGCCTAAGCCTAGGGGTGCCCTAGCCTAAGTCTAGGGGTGTCCTAGCCTAAGCCTAGTGGTGTCCTAGCCTAAGCCTAGGGGTGCCCTAGCCTAAGGCTCGGGGTGCCCTAGCCTTAGTTTAGTGGAGCCCTAGCCTTAGCCTAAGCCTAGGGGTGCCTTATCCTATGCCATGGGGTGCCCTAGCCTAACCCTAGGGGTGCCCTAGCCTAAGCCTAGGGGTGCCCTAGCCTTAGGCTAGGGGAGCCCTAGCCTTAGCATAAACCTAGGGGTGCCCTAGCCTAAGCCTAGGGGTGCCGTAGCCCAAGCCTAGGGATGCCCTAGCGTTAGGCTAGAGGAGCCCTAGCCTTAGTCTAAGCCTAGGGGTGCCCTAGCCTAAGCCTAGCGGTGCCCTAGCCTAAGCCTAGGGGTGCCCTAGCCTAAGTCTAGGGGTTCCCTACCTAATCTTAGGGGTGCCCTATCCTAAGCCTACGGGTGCCCTAGCCTAAGCCTTGGGGTGCATTAGCCTAAGACTAGGGGTGCCCTAGCCTAAGCTTAGGGGAGCCCTAGCCTTAGTCTAAGCCTAGGGTTCCCTAGCCTAAGCCTAGGGGTTCCCTAGCCCAAGTCTAAGGATGCCCTAGCGTTAGGCTAGAGGAGCCCTAGCCTTAGACTAAGCCTAGGGTTGCCTTAGCCTAAGCCTAGGGGTGCCCTAGCCTAAGCCTAGGGGTTCCCTAGCCCAAGCCTAGGGATGCCCTAGCGTTTTGCTAGAGGAGCCCTAGCCTTAGCCTAAGCCTAGGGGTGCCCTAGCCTAAGCCAAGGGGTACGCTAGCCTAAGTATAGGGGTGCCCTAGCCTAAGACTAGGGGTACCCTAGTCTTAGACTAGGGGAGCCCTATCCTTAGCCTAAGCCTAGGGGTGCCCCAGCATAAGCCTAGGGGTGCCCTAGCCTAAGTCTAGGGGTGCCTAGCCTAAGCATAGGCGTGCCCTAACCTAAGCCTAGGTGTTCCCTACATAAGCCTAGGGGTACCCTAGCCTAAGCCTACGGCTGTCCTAGCCTAAGCCTAGGGGTGCCCTAGCCTTAGGCTAGGGAAGCCTTAGCCTTAGCCTAAGTCTAGGGGTTTCCTAGCCTAAGCCTAGGGGTGCCCTAGCCTAAGTTTAGGGGTGTCCTAGCCTAAGCCTAGGGGTACCCTAGCCTTAGGCTAGGGGAGTCCTCGCCTTAGCCGAAGCCTTGGGGTGCCCTAACCTAAGCCTAGGGCTTCCCTACCTAAGCCTAGTGGTGCCCTAGCCTAAGCCTAGGGGTGCCCTAGCTTTAGACTAGGGGAGCCCTAGCCTAAGCCTAAGCCTAGGGCTGCCCTAGCCTATGCCTTGGGGTGCCCTAGCATAAGCCTAGGGTTGGCCTAGTCTAAGCCTAGGGGTGCCCTAGCCTAAGGCTAGGGGTGCCCTAGCCTTAGTATAGTGGAGCCCTAGCCTTAGCCTAAGCCTAAAGGTGCCCTTCCTAAGCCATGGGGTGCCATAGCCTAACCCTAGGGGTGCCCTAGCCTACGCCTAGGGGTGCCCTAGCCTAAGCCTAGTGGTGCCCTAGCCTTAGGCTAGGGGAGCCCTAGACTTAGCCTAAGCCTAGGGGTGCCCTAGCCTAAGACTAGGGGTGCCCTAGCCTAATCTTAGGGGTGCCCTAGCCTAAGCCTATGGGTGCCCTAGCCTAAGCCTAGGGGTGCCCTAGGGTTAGGCAAGGGGAGCCCTAGTCTTAGCCTAAGCCTAGGGGTGCCCTAGCCTAAGACTAGGGATGCCCTAGCCTAATCTTAGGGGTGCCCTAGCCTAAGCCTAGGGGTGTCCTAGCCTAAGCCTAGGGGAGCCCTAGGTTTAGGCAAGGGGAGCCCTAGCCTTAGCCTAAGCTTAGGGGTGCCCTAGCATAAGCTTAGGGGTGCTCTAGCCTAAGCCTGGGGGTGCCCTAGCCTAAGCCAAGGGTGCGCTAGCCTAAGTATAGGGGTGCCCTAGCCTAAGCCTAGGTGTACCCTAGCCTTAGGCTAGGGGAGCCCTAGCCTTAGCCTAAGCCTAGGGGTACCCCAGCCTAAGCCTAGGGGTGCCCTAGCCTAAGTCTATTGGTGCCTAGCCTAAGCATAGGGGTGTCCTAACGTAAGCCTAGGGGTTCCCTTCCTAAGCCTAGGGGTGCCCTAGCCTTAGCCTAAGCCTAGGGGTGCCCTAGCCTAAGCTTAGGGGTGCCCTAGCCTATGCCTAGGTGTGCCCTAGCCTTAGGCTAGAGGAGCCCTAGCCTTAGCCTAAGCCTAGGGGTTCCCTAGCCAAGCCTAGGGATGCCCTAGTGTTACGCTAGAGGAGCCCTAGCCTTAGCCTAAGCCTAGGGGTTTCCTAGCCTAAGCCTAAGGGTGCCCTAGCCTAAGTCTCGGGGTGTCCTAGCCTAAGTCTAGGGGTAACCTAGCCTTAGGCTAAGGGAGTCCTCGCCTTAGCCGAAGCCTTGGGGTGCCCTAACCTAAGCCTAGGGCTTACCTACATAAGCCTAGGGGTGCCCTAGCCTTAGGCTATTGGACCCCTAGCCTTAGCCTAAGAATACGGGTGCCCTACCCTAAGACTTGGGGTGCCCTAGCCCAAGCTTACGGGTGTCCTAGCCTAAGCCTAGGGGTGCACTAGCCTAAGCCTAGGGGTGCCCTAACCTTAGGCTAGGGGAGCCCTAGCCTTAGCCCAAGCCTTGGGGCGCCCTAGCCTAAACATAGGGTTCCCTAGACTAAGCCTAGGGGTGACCTAGCCTTAGGCTAGGGGAGCCCTAGCCTTAGTGTAAGCCTAGGGGTGCCCTAGCCTAAGCCTAGGGGTGACCTAACCTAAGCCTAGGGTTGCCCTATCCTATGTCTAGGGGTTCCTTACCTAAGCCTAGGGGTGCCCTAGCCTAAGCCTACGGGTGCCCTAGCCTAAGCCTAGGGGTGCCCTAGCCTAAGCCAAGGGTGCGCTAGCCTAAGTATAGGGGTGCCCTAGCATAAGCCTAGGTGTACCCTAGCCTTAGGCTAGGGGAGCCCTAGCCTTAGCCTAAGCCTAGGGGTGCCCCAGCCTAAGCCTAGGGGTGCCCTAGCCTAAGTCTATTGGTGCCTAGCCTAAGCATAGGGGTGCCCTAACGTAAGCCTAGGGGTTCCCTTCCTAAGCCTAGGGGTGCCCTAGCCTTAGCCTAAGCCTAGGGGTGCCCTAGCCTAAGCTTAAGCGTGCCCTAGCCTATGCCTAGGTGTGCCCTAGCCTTAGGCTAGAGGAGCCCTAGCCTTAGCCTAAGCCTAGGGGTTCCCTAGCCAAGCATAGGGATGCCCTAGCGTTACGCTAGAGGAGCCCTAGCCTTAGCCTAACCTAGGGGTTTCCTAGCCTAAGCCTAGGGGTGCACTAGCCTAAGTTTAGGGGTGTCCTAGCCTAAGCCTAGGGGTACCCTAGCCTTAGGCTAGGGGAGTCCTCGCCTTAGCCGAAGCCTTGGGGTGCCCTAACCTAAGCCTAGGGCTTCCCTACCTAAGCCTAGTGGTGCCCTAGCCTACGCCTAGGGGTGCCCTAGCTTTAGACTAGGGGAGCCCTAGCCTAAGCCTAAGCCTAGGGCTTTCCTAGCCTATGCCTTGGGGTGCCCTAGCATAAGCCTAGGGTCGGCCTAGTCTAAGCCTAGGGGTGCCCTAGCCTAAGGCTAGGGGTGCCCTAGCCTTAGTCTAGTGGAGCCCTAGCCTTAGCCTAAGCCTAAAGGTGCCCTTCCTAAGCCATGGGGTGCCATAGCCTAACCCTAGGGGTGCCCTAGCCTACGCCTAGGGGTGCCCTAGCCTAAGCCTAGTGGTGCCCTAGCCTTAGACTAGGGGAGCCCTAGACTTAGCCTAAACCTAGGGGTGCCCTAGCCTAAGACTAGGGGTGCCCTAGCCTAATCTTAGGGGTGCCCTAGGCTAAGCCTATGGGTGCCCTAGCCTAAGCCTAGGGGTGCCCTAGGGTTAGGCAAGGGGAGCCCTAGCCTTAGCCTAAGCCTAGGGGTGCCCTAGCCTAAGACTAGGGATGCCCTAGCCTAATCTTAGGGGTGCCCTAGCCTAAGCCTAGGGGTGTCCTAGCCTAAGCCTAGGGGTGCCCTAGGTTTAGGCAAGGGGAGCCCTAGACTTAGCCTAAGCTTAGGGGTGCCCTAGCCTAAGCTTAGGGGTGCTCTAGCCTAAGCCTAGGGGTGCCCTAGCCTAAGCCTAGGGGTGCCCTAGCCTTAGGCGAGGGGGGCGTAGCCTTAGCCTAAACCTAGGGGTGCCCTAGCCTAAGCCTAATGGTGTCCTAGCCTTAGCATAGGGGTGCCCTAGCCTAATCCTAGGGGTGCCCTAGCCTACGCCTAGAGGTGCCCTAGCCTAAGCCTAGTTGTGCCCTAGCCTTAGGCTAGGGGAGCCCTATCCTTAGCCTAAGCCTAGGGGTGCCTTAGCCTAAGCCTAGGGGTGCCCTAGCCTAAGACTAGGGGTGCCCTAGCCTAAGCTTAGGGGTGCCCTAGCCTAAGCCTTGGGGTGCCCTAGCCTAAGCCTAGGGGTGTCCTAGGGTTAGGCAAGGGGAGCCTAGCCTTAGCCTAAGCCTAGGGGTGCCCTAGCCTAAGGTTAGGGGTGCTCTAGCTTAAGACTAGGGGTGCCCTAGCCTAAGCCTAGGGGTGCCCTAGCCTAAGTCTAGGGGTGTCCTAGCCTAAGCCTAGTGGTGTCCTAGCCTAAGCCTAGGGGTGCCCTAGCCTAAGACTAGGGGTGCCCTAGCCTAAGCCTACGAGTGTCCTAGCCTAAGCCCAGGGGTGCCCTAGCCTAAGCCTAGGGGTGCCGTAACCTTAGGCTAGGGGAACCCTAGCCTTAGCCTAAGCCTTGGGGCACACTAGTCTAAAGCTAGGGCTTCCCTAGCCTAAGCCTATGGGTGACCTAGCCTTAGGCTAGGGGAGCCCTAGCCTTAGTCTAAGCCTAGGGGTGCCCTAGCCTAAGCCTAGGGGTTCCCTAGCCTAAGCCTAGGGGTGACCTAGCCTTAGGCTAGGGGAGCCCTAGCCTTGGTCTAAGCCTAGGGGTGCCCTAGCCTAAGCCTAGGGGTGCCCTAGCCAAGCCTAGGGGTGCCGTAGCCCAAGCCTAGGGATGCCCTAGCGTTAGGCTAGAGTAGCCCTAGCCTTAGCCTAAGCCTAGCAGTGCCCTAGCCTAAGCCTAGGGGTGCCCTAGCCTAAGTCTAGGGGTTCCCTACGTAAGCCTTGGGGTGTTCTATCCTAAGCCTACGGGTGCCCTAGCCTAAGCCTTGGGGTGCATTAGCCTAAGACTAGGGGTGCCCTAGCCTAAGCTTAGGGGAGCCCTAGCCTTAGTCTAAGCCTAGGGTTCCCTAGTCTAAGCCTAGGGGTTCCCTAGCCCAAGTCTAAGGATGCCCTAGCGTTACGCTGGAGGAGCCCTAGCTTTAGCCTAAGCCTAGGGGTGCCTTAGCCTAAGCCTAGGGGTGCCCTAGCCTAAGCCTAGGGGTTCCCTAGCCCAGGCCTAGGGATGCCCTAGCGTTTTGCTAGAGGAGCCCTAGCCTTAGCCTAAGCCTAGGGGTGCCCCAGCCTAAGCCTAGGGGTGCCCTAGCCTAAGTCTAGGGGTGCTTAGCCTAAGCCTAGGCGTGCCCTAGCCTTTGCCTAAGCCTAGGGGTGCCCTAGCCCAAGCCTAGGGGTTTCCTAGCCTAAGCCTAGGGTTGCGCTAGCCTTAGCCTAGCTGAGCCCTAGCCTTAACCTAAGCCTAGGGGTGCCCTAGCCTAAGCCTAGGGGTGCCCTAGCCTAAGCCTAGGGGTGCCCTACCATAATCCTAGGGGTGCCCTACCCTAAGCCTAGAGTTGCCCTAGCCCAAGCATAGGGGTGCCCTAGCCTTAGGCTAGCTGAGCCCTAGCCTTAGGCTAGCTGAGCCCTAGCCTTAGCCTAAGCCTAGGGTGCCCTAGCCTAAGCCTAGGGGTGCCCTAGCCTAAGCCTAGTGGTGCCTTAGCCTAAGCCTAGGGGTGCCCTAGCCTAAGACTAGGGGTGCCCTAGCCTAAGCTTAGTGGTGCCCTAGCGTAAGCCTAGGGGTGCCCTAGCCTAAGCCTAGGGGTGCCCAAGCCTAAGGCTAGGGGTGCCCTAACCTAAGCCTAGGGGTGCCCTAGCCTTAGGCTAGGGGAGCCCTAGCCTTAGCCTAAGCCTAGGGGTGCCCTAGCCTAAGCCTAGGTGTTCCCTTGCCTAAGCCTAGAGGTGCCCTAGCCTAAGCTTAGGTGTGCCCTAGCCTAAGCCTACGGGTGCCCTAGCCTAAGGCTAGAAGTGCCCTAGCCTTAGTCTAGTGGATCCCTAGCCTTAGCCTAACCCTAGGGGTGCCCTAGCCTAAGCCTAGGGGTGCCCTAGTCTAACCCTAGGGGTGTCCTACCCTAAGCCTAGGGTTGCCCTAGCCTTAGACTAGGGGTGCCCTAGCCTAAGTGTAGCGTTGCCCTAGCCTGAGCCTATGTGTGCCCTAGCCTTAGCCTAAGCCTAGGGGTGCCCTAGCCTAAGCCTAGGGGTGCCCTAACCTAAGACTAGGAGTGCCCTAGCCTTAGGCTGGGAGGCCTAGCCTTAGCCTAAGCCTAGGGGTGCACTATCATAAGCCTAGGGGTGCCCTAGCCTTAGGCTAGGGGAGCCCTAGCCAAAGCCTAGGGGTGCCCTACCCTATGCTTAAGGGTGCCCTAGCCAAATCCTTGGGGTGCCCTAGCCTAAGCATAGGGGTGCCCTAGCCTAAGCCTAGCGGTGCCCTAGCCTTAGGCTAGGAGAGCCCTAGCCTTAGCCTAATCCTAGGGGTGCCCTAGCCTAAGCCTAGTGGTGCCCTAGCCTAAGCCTAATCCTATGGGTGCCCTAGCCTAAGCCTAGTGGTGCCCTAGCCTAAGCCTATGGGTGACTTAGCCTTAGGCTAGGGGAGCCCTAGACTTATCCTAAGCCTAGGGGTGACCTAGCCTAAGCCTAGGCTTGCCCTAGCCTAAGCCTAGGGGTGCCCTAGCCTAAGCATAGGGGTGCCCTAGCCTAAGAATAGGGGTGCCCTAGGTTTAGGCAAGGGGAGCCCTAGCCTTAGCCTAAGCTTAGGGGGCCCTAGCCTAAGCTTAGGGGTGCTCTACCCTAAGCCTATGGGTGCCCTAGCCTAAGCCTAGGGGTGCCATAGCCTTAGGTGAGGGGGCCGTAGCCTTAGCCTAAACCTAGGGGTGCCCTAGCCTAAGCCTAGTGGTGTCCTAGCCTTAGCCTAGGGGTGCCCTAGCCTAAGCCTAGGGGTGCCCTAGCCTTAGACTAGGGGACCCCTAGCCTTAGCCTAAGCCTAGGGGTGCCCTAGCCTAAGCCTAGGGGTGCCCTAGCCTAAGGCTAGGGGTGCCCTAGCCTTAGTCTAGTGGAGCCCTAGCCTTAGCCTAAGCCGAGGGGTGCCCTTCCTAAGCCATGGGGTGCCCTAGCCTAAGCCTAGGGGTGCCCTAGCCTAAGCCTAGGGGTGCCCTAGCCTTAGGCTATTGGACCCCTAGCCTTAGCCTAAGCATACGGGTGCCCTAGCCTAAGACTTGGGGTGCCCAAGCCCAAGCTTACTGGTGTCCTAGCCTAAGCCTAGGGGTGCACTAGCCTAATCAAGGGGTGCCCTAACCTTAGGCTAGGGGAGCCCTAGCCTTAGCCCAAGCCTTGGGGCGCCCTAGCCTAAACCTAGGGTTCCCTAGACTAAGCCTAGGGGTGACCTAGCCTTAGGCTAGGGGAGCCCTAGCCTTAGTGTAAGCCTAGGGGTGCCCTAGCCTAAGCCTACGGGTGCCCTAACCTAACCCTAGGTGTGCCCTATCCTATGTCTAGGGGTTCCTTACCTAAGCCTAGGGGTACCCTAGCCTAAGCCTACGGGTGCCCTAGCCTAAGCCTAGGGGTGCCCTAGCATAAGCCTAGGGGTGCCCTAGCCTAAGCTTAGGGGTGCCCTAGCCTAAGCTTAGGGGTGTCCTAGCCTAAGGCTAGGGGTGCCCTAGTCTAATATTAGGGGTGCCCTAGCCAAAGTCTAGGGGTGCCCTAGCCTAAGTATAGGGGTGCCCTAGCCTAAGCCTAGGTGTACCCTAGCCTTAGCCTAGGGGAGCCCTAGCCTTAGCCTAAGCCTAGGGGTGCCCCAGCCTAAGCCTAGGGGTGCCCTAGCCTAAGTCTATTGGTGCCTAGCCTAAGCATAGGGGTGCCCTAACGTAAGCCTAGGGGTTCCCTTCCTAAGCCTAGGGGTGCCCTAGACTTAGCCTAAGCCTAGGGGTGCCCTAGCCTAAGCTTAGGGGTGCCCAAGCCTATGCCTAGGTGTGCCCTAGCCTTAGGCTAGAGGAGCCCTAGCCTTAGCCTAAGCCTAGGGGTTCCCTAGCCAAGCCTAGGGATGCCCTAGCGTTACGCTAGAGGAGCCCTAGCCTTAGCCTAAGCCTAGGGGTTTCCTAGCCTAAGCCTAGGGGTGCCCTAGCCTAAGTCTAGGGGTGTCCTAGCCTAAGCCTAGGGGTACCCTAGCCTTAGGCTAGGGGAGTCCTCGCCTTAGCCGAAGCCTTGGGGTGCCCTAACCTAAGCCTAGGGCTTCCCTACCTAAGCCTAGGGGTGCCCTAGCCTAAGCCTAGGGGTGCCCTAGCTTAAGCATAGGGGTGCCCTAACCTAAGCCTAGGGGTGCCCTAGCCTATGCCTTGGGGTGCCCTAGCATAAGCCTAGGGTTGGCCTAGTCTAAGCCTAGGAGTGCCCTAGCCTAAGGCTAGGTGTGCCCTAGCCTTAGTCTAGTGGAGCCCTAGCCTTAGCCTAAGCCTAAAGGTGCCCTTCCTAAGCCATGGGGTGCCCTAGCCTAACCCTAGGGGTGCCCTAGCCTACGCCTAGGGGTGCCCTAGCCTAAGCCTAGTGGTGCCCTAGCCTTAGGCTAGGGGAACCCTAGACTTAGCCTAAGCCTAGGGGTGCCCTAGCCTAAGACTAGGGGTGCCCTAGCCTAATCTTAGGGGTGCCCTAGCCTAAGCCTATGGGTGCCCTAGCCTAAGCCTAGGGGTGCCCTAGGGTTAGGCAAGGGGAGCCCTAGCCTTAGCCTAAGCCTAGGGGTGCCCTAGCCTAAGACTAGGGATGCCCTAGCCTAATCTTAGGGGTGCCCTAGCCTAAGCCTAGGGGTGTCCTAGCCTAAGCCTAGGGGAGCCCTAGGTTTAGGCAAGGGGAGCCCTAGCCTTAGCCTAAGCTTAGGGGTGCCCTAGCCTAAGCCTAGGGGTGCCCTAGCCTTAGGCGAGGGGGCCGTAGCCTTAGCCTAAACCTAGGGGTGCCCTAGCCTAAGCCTAATGGTGTCCTAGCCTTAGCATAGGGGTGCCCTAGCCTAATCCTAGGGGTGCCCTAGCCTACGCCTAGGGGTGCCCTAGCCTAAGCCTAGTTGTGCCCTAGCCTTAGGCTAGGGGAGCCCTATCCTTAGCCTAAGCCTAGGGGTGCCTTAGCCTAAGCCTAGGGGTGCCCTAGCCTAAGACTAGGGGTGCCCTAGCCTAAGCTTAGGGGTGCCCTAGCCTAAGCCTAGGGGTGCCCTAGCCTAAGCCTAGGGGTGTCCTAGGGTTAGGCAAGGGGAGCCTAGCCTTAGCCTAAGCCTAGGGGTGCCCTAGCCTAAGGTTAGGGGTGCTCTAGCTTAAGACTAGGGGTGCCCTAGCCTAAGCCTAGGGGTGCCCTAGCCTAAGTCTAGGTGTGTCCTAGCCTAAGCCTAGTGGTGTCATAGCCTAAGCCTAGGGGTGCCCTAGCCTAAGACTAGGGGTGCCCTAGCCTAAGCTTAGGGGTGCCCTAGCCTAAGACTAGGGGTGCCCTAGCCTAAGCCTAGGGGTGTCCTAGGGTTAGGCAAGGGGAGCCTAGCCTTAGCCTAAGCCTAGGGGTGCCCTAGCCTAAGGTTAGGGGTGCTCTAGCTTAAGACTAGGGGTGCCCTAGCCTAAGCCTACGGGTGTCCTAGCCTAAGCCCAGGGGTGCCCTAGCCTAAGCCTAGGGGTGCCCTAACCTTAGGCTAGGGGAGCCCTAGCCTTAGCCTAAGCATTGGGGCACACTAGCCTAAAGCTAGTGGTTCCCTAGCCTAAGCCTAGGGGTGACCTAGCCTTAGGCTAGGGGAGCCCTAGCCTTGGTCTAAGCCTAGGGGTGCCCTAGCCTAAGCCTAGGGGTGCCCTAGCCTAAGCCTAGGTGTGCCGTAGCCCAAGCCTAGGGATGCCCTAGCGTTAGGCTAGGGTAGCCCTAGCCTTAGCCTAAGCCTAGCTGTGCCCTAGCCTAAGCCTAGGGGTGCCCTAGCCTAAGTCTAGGGGTTCCCTACCTAAGCCTTGGGGTGCCCTATCCTAAGCCTACGGGTGCCCTAGCCTAAGCCTTGGGGTGCATTAGCCTAAGACTAGGGGTGCCCTAGCCTAAGCTTAGGGGAGCCCTAGCCTTAGTCTAAGCTTAGGGTTCCCTAGTCTAAGCCTAGGGGTTCCCTAGCCCAAGTCTAAGGATGCCCTAGCGTTACGCTGGAGGAGCCCTAGCCTTAGCCTAAGCCTAGGGGTGCCTTAGCCTAAACCTAGGGGTGCCCTAGCCTAAGCCTAGGGGTTCCCTAGCCCAAGCCTAGGGATGCCCTAGTGTTTTGCTAGAGGAGCCCTAGCCTTAGCCTAAGCCTAGGGGTGCCCTAGCCTAAGCCAAGGGGTACGCTAGCCTAAGTATAGGGGTGCCCTAGTCTAAGACTAGGGGTAACCTAGCCTTAGGCTAGGGGAGCCCTAGCCTTAGCCTAAGCCTAGGGTTGCCCCAGCCTAAGCCTAGGGGTGCCCTAGCCTAAGTCTAGGGGTGCCTAGCATAAGCCTAGGGGTGCCCTAGCCTAAGCCTAGGTGTGCCCTAGCCTAAGCCAAGGGGTGCCCTAGCCTAAGTCTAGGGGTTCCCTACCTAAGCCTAGGTGTGCCCTATCCTAAGCCTACGGGTGCCCTAGCCTAAGCCTTGGGGTGCATTAGCCTAAGACTAGGGGTGCCCTAGCCTAAGCCTAGGGGTTCCCTAGCCCAAGCCTAGGGATGCCCTAGCGTTTTGCTAGAGGAGCCCTAGCCTTAGCCTAAGCCTAGGGGTGCCCTAGCCTAAGCCAAGGGGTACGCTACCCTAAGTATAGGGGTGCCCTAGCCTAAGACTAGGGGTACCCTAGCCTTAGGCTAGGGGAGCCCTAGCCTTAGCCTAAGCCTAGGGGTGCCCCAGCCTAAGCCTAGGGGTGCCCTAGCCTAAGTCTAGGGGTGCCTAGCCTAAGCATAGGCGTGCCCTAACCTAAGCCTAGGTGTTCCCTACCTAAGCCTAGGGGTACCCTAGCCTAAGCCTACGGCTGTCCTAGCCTAAGCCTAGGGGTGCCCTAGCCTTAGGCTAGGGAAGCCTTAGCCTTAGCCTAAGCCTAGGGGTGCCCTATCCTAAGCCTTGGGGTGCCCTATCCTAAGCCTAGGGGTGCCCTAGCCTAAGCCTAGGGGTGCCCTAGCCTAAGTTTAGGGGTGCACAAACCTAAGCCTAGGGGTGCCCTAGCCTTAAGCTAGGGGAGCCCTAGCCTTAACCTAAGCCTAGGGGTGCCCGAGCCTAAGCCTATGGGTGCCCTAGCCTTAGGCAAGGGGAGCCCTAGCTTTAGACTAAGCCTATGGGTGCCCTAGCCTAAGACTAGGGGTGCCCTAGCCTAAGCCTAAGGGTGCCCTAGCCTTAGGCTAGGGGAGCCCTAGCCTTAGCCTAAACCGAGGGGTACCCTAGCCTAAGCCTAGGGGTGCCCTAGCCTAAGCCTATGGGTGAACTAGCCTTAGGCTAGGGGAGCCCTAGCTTTAGCCTAAGCCTAGGGGTGCCGTAGCCTATGCCTACGGGTCACCTAGCCTACGCCTAGGGGTGCCTTAGCCTTAGGCTAGGGGATCCCTAGCCTTAGCCTAAGCCTAGGGGTTCCCTAGCCTAAGTGTAGGGGTGCCCTAGCCTGAGCCTAGGGGTGCCCAAGCCTTAGCCTAGGGGTGCCCTAGCCTAAGCCTAGGGGTGCCTTAGCCTAAGTTAGGGGTCCCCTAGCCTTAGTCTAAGCCTAGGGTTGCCCTAGCCGAAGCCTATGGGTGCCCTAGCCTTAGGCTAGGGGAGCCCTAGCCTTAGCCTAAGCCTAGGGGTGCCCTAGCCTAAGCCTCGTGGTGCCCTATGCTAAGCCTAGGGGAGCCCTAGCCTAAGCCTAGGGGTGCCCTTGCCTTAGGCTAGGGGAGCCCTAACCTTAGCCTAAGCCTAGGGGTGCCCTAGCCCAAGCCTAGGGGTGCCATAGCCTAAGACTAGGGGTGCCCTAGCCTAAGACTAGGGGTGCCCTAGCCTAAGCCTAGATGTGCCCTAGCCTAAGCCTAGGGGTGCCCTAGCCTTAGGGTAGCTGAGCCCTAGCCTTAGGCAAGCTGAGCCCTAGCCTTAGCCTAAGCCTCGGGGTACCCTAGCCTAAGACTAGGGGTGCACTAGCCTAAGCTTTTTGTTGCCCTAGCATAAGCCCAGGGGTGCCCTAGCCTAAGCCTAGGGGTGCCCTAGCCTAAGCATAGGGGTGCCCTAGCCTAAGCCTAGTGGTGCCCTAGCCTTAGGCTAGGGGAGCCCTAGCCTTAGCCTAAGTCTAGGGGTGCCCTAGCCCAAGCCTAGGGGTTTCCTAGCCTAAGCCTAGGGTTGCCCTAGCCTTAGCCTAGCTGAGCCCTAGCCTTAACCTAAGCCTAGGGGTGCCCTAGCCTAAGCCTAGGGGTGCCCTAGCCTAAGCCTAGGGGTGCCCTACCATAATCCTAGGGGTGCCCTACCCTAAGCCTAGAGTTGCCCTAGCCTAAGCATAGGGGTGCACTAGCCTTAGGCTAGCTGAGCCCTAGCCTTAGGCTAGCTGAGCCCTAGCCTTAGCCTAAGCCTAGGGGTGCCCTAGCCTAAGCCTAGGGGTGCCCTAGCCTAAGCCTAGTGGTGCCTTAGCCTAAGCCTAGGGGTGCCCTAGCCTAAGACTAGGGGTGCCCTAGCCTAAGCTTAGTGGTGCCCTAGCGTAAGCCTAGGGGTGCCCTAGCCTAAGCCTAGGGGTGCCCTAGCCTAAGCCTAGGGGTGCCCTAGCCTAAGGCTAGGGGTGCCCTAACCTAAGCCTAGGGGTGCCCTAGCCTAAGGCTAGGGGTGCCCTAACCTAAGCCTAGGGGTGCCCTAGCCTTAGGCTAGGGGAGCCCTAGCCTTAGCCTAAGCCTAGGGGTGCCCTAGCCTAAGCCTAGGGGTTCCCTAGCCTAAGCCTAGAGGTGCCCTAGCCTAAGCCTAGGTGTGCCCTAGCCTAAGCCTAGGGGTGCCCTAGCCTAAGGCTAGAGGTGCCCTAGCCTTAGTCTAGTGGAGCCCTCGCCTTAGCCTAACCCTAGGGGTGCCCTAGCCTAAGCCTAGGGGTGCCCTAGTCTAACCCTAGGGGTGTCCTACCCTAAGCCTAGGGTTGCCCTAGACTTAGCCTAGGGGTACCCTAGCCTAAGCCTAGGGGTGCCCTTCCCTAAGCCTAGGGGTGCCCTAGCCTAAGCCTAGGGGTGCCCTAGCCTACGCCTAGCGGTTCCCTAGCCTAAACCTTGTGGTGCCCTAGCCTGAGGCTAGGGGAGCCCTAGCCTTAGCCTAAGCCTAGGGGTGCCCTAGGCTAAGACTAGGGGTGCCCTGGCCTAAGCTTATGGGTGCCCTAGCCGAAGCCTAGGGGTGCCGTAGCCTAAGCCTAAGGGTGCCCTAGGGTTAGACAAGGGGAGCCCTAGCATTAGCCTAAGCCTAGGGGTGCCCTAGCCCAAGCCTAGGGGTTTCCTAGCCTAAGCCTAGGGTTGCCCTAGCCTTAGCCTAGCTGAGCCCTAGCCTTAACCTAAGCCTAGGGGTGCCCTAGCCTAAGCCTAGGGGTGCCCTAGCCTAAGCCTAGGGGTGCCCTACCATAATCCTAGGGGTGCCCTACCCTAAGCCTAGAGTTGCCCTAGCCTAAGCATAGGGGTGCACTAGCCTTAGGCTAGCTGAGCCCTAGCCTTAGGCTAGCTGAGCCCTAGCCTTAGCCTAAGCCTAGGGGTGCCCTAGCCTAAGCCTAGGGGTGCCCTAGCCTAAGCCTAGTGGTGCCTTAGCCTAAGCCTAGGGGTGCCCTAGCCTAAGACTAGGGGTGCCCTAGCCTAAGCTTAGTGGTGCCCTAGCGTAAGCCTAGGGGTGCCCTAGCCTAAGCCTAGGGGTGCCCTAGCCTAAGCCTAGGGGTGCCCTAGCCTAAGGCTAGGGGTGCCCTAACCTAAGCCTAGGGGTGCCCTAGCCTAAGGCTAGGGGTGCCCTAACCTAAGCCTTGGGGTGCCCTAGCCTTAGGCTAGGGGAGCCCTAGCCTTAGCCTAAGCCGAGGGGTGCCCTAGCCTAAGCCTAGGGGTTCCCTAGCCTAAGCCTAGAGGTGCCCTAGCCTAAGCCTAGGTGTGCCCTAGCCTAAGCCTAGGGGTGCCCTAGCCTAAGGCTAGAGGTGCCCTAGCCTTAGTCTAGTGGAGCCCTAGCCTTAGCCTAACCCTAGGGGTGCCCTAGCCTAAGCCTAGGGGTGCCCTAGTCTAACCCTAGGGGTGTCCTACCCTAAGCCTAGGGTTGCCCTAGACTTAGCCTAGGGGTACCCTAGCCTAAGCCTAGGGGTGCCCTTCCATAAGCCTAGGGGTGCCCTAGCCTAAGCCTAGGGGTGCCCTAGCCTACGCCTAGCGGTTCCCTAGCCTAAACCTTGTGGTGCCCTAGCCTGAGGCTAGGGGAGCCCTAGCCTTAGCCTAAGCCTAGGGGTGCCCTAGGCTAAGACTAGGGGTGCCCTGGCCTAAGCTTATGGGTGCCCTAGCCGAAGCCTAGGGGTGCCGTAGCCTAAGCCTAAGGGTGCCCTAGGGTTAGACAAGGGGAGCCCTAGCATTAGCCTAAGCCTAGGGGTGCCCTAGCCTAAGTTTAGGGGTGCCCTAGCCTAAGCCTAGGGGTTCCCTAGCCTTAGACTAGCGGAGCCCTAGCCTTAGCCTAGGGGTACCCTAGCCTAAGCCTAGGGGTGCCCTTCCCTAAGCCTAGGGGTGCCCTAGGCTAAGACTAGGGGTGCCCTGGCCTAAGCTTAGGGGTGCCCTAGCCTAAGCCTAGGGGTGCCCTAGCCTAAGCATAAGGGTGCCCTAGCCTTAGACTAGGGGAGCCCTAGCCTTAGCCTAAGCCTAGGGCGGCCTTAGCCTATTCCTTGGGGTGCCCTAGCATAAGCCTAGGGTTGGCCTAGTCTAAGCCTAGGGGTGCCCTAGCCTAAGGCTAGGGGTGTCCTAGCCTTAGTCTACTGGAGCCCTAGCCTTAGCCTAAGCCTAAAGGTGCCCTTCCTAAGCCATGGGGTGCCCTAGCCTAACCCTAGGGGTGCCCTAGCCTAAGCCTAGGGGTGTCATAGTCTTAGGCTAGGGGGCCCTAGCCTAAGCGTAGTGGTGCCCTAGCCTTAGGCTAGTGGAGCCCTAGCCTTAGCCTAAGCCTAGGGGTGCCCTAGCCTAAGACTAGTGGTGCCCTAGCCTAATCTTAGGGGTGCCCTAGCCTAAGCCTATGGGTGCCCTAGCCTAAGCCTAGGGGTGCCCTAGGGTTAGGCAAGGGGAGCCCTAGCCTTAGCCTAAGCCTAGGGGTGCCCTAGCCTAAGACTAGGGATGCCCTAGCCTAATCTTAGGGGTGCCCTAGCCTAAGCCTAGGGGTGTCCTAGCCTAAGCCTAGGGCTGCCCTAGGTTTAGGCACGGGGAGCCCTAGCCTTAGCCTAAGCTTAAGGGTGCCATAGCCTAAGCTTAGGGGTGCTCTAGCCTAAGCCTAGGGCTGCCCTAGCCTAAGCCTAGGGGTGCCCTAGCCTTAGGCGAGGGGGCCATAGCCTTAGCCTAAGCCTAGGGGTGCCCTAGCCTTAGGCTGGGAGCCCTAGCCTTAGCCTAAGCCTAGGGGTGCCCTACCCTATGCCTAGGGGTGCCCTAGCCAAATCCTTGGGGTGCCCTAGCCTAAGGATAGGGGTGCTCTAGCCTAAGCCTAGGGGTGCCATAGCCTTAGGCTAGGGGAGCCCTAGTCTTAGCCTAATCCTAGGGGAGCCCTAGCCTAAGCCTAGTGGTGCCCTAGCCTAAGCCTAATCCAATGGGTGCCCTAGCCTAAGCCTAGTGGTGCCCTAGCCTAAGCCTATGCGTGACTTATCCGTAGGCTAGGGGAGCCCTAGACTTATCCTAAGCCTAGGGGTGACCTAGCCTAAGCCTAGGCTTGCCCTAGCCTAAGCCTAGAGGTGCCCTAGCCTTAGGCTAGGGGAGCCCTAGCCTTAGCCTAAGTCTAGGGGTGCCCTAGCCTAAGCCTAGGGCTGCCCTAGCCTAAGCCTAGGGGTGCCCTAGCCTAAGCCTAGGGGTGCCCTAGCCTAAGACAAGGGGTGCCCTAGCCTAAGCCAAGGGGTGCCCTGTCCTTAGGCTAGGTGAGCCCTAGACTTAGCCTAAGACTAGAGATGCCCTGGCCAAAGCCTAAGGGTGCCCTAGCCTAACCCTAGGGGTGCCCTAGCCTAAGCCTAGGGGTGTCATAATCTTAGGCTAGGGGGCCCTAGCCTAAGCGTAGTGGTGCCCTAGCCTTAGGCTAGTGGAGCCCTAGCCTTAGCCTAAGCCTAGGGGTGCCCTAGCCTAAGACTAGTGGTGCCCTAGCCTAATCTTAGGGGTGCCCTAGCCTAAGCCTATGGGTGCCCTAGCCTAAGCCTAGGGGTGCCCTAGGGTTAGGCAAGGGGAGCCCTAGCCTTAGCCTAAGCCTAGGGGTGCCCTAGCCTAAGACTAGGGATGCCCTAGCCTAATCTTAGGGGTGCCCTAGCCTAAGCCTAGGGGTGTCCTAGCCTAAGCCTAGGGGTGCCCTAGTTTTAGGCACGGGGAGCCCTAGCCTTAGCCTAAGCTTAAGGGTGCCATAGCCTAAGCTTAGGGGTGCTCTAGCCTAAGCCTAGGGCTGCCCTAGCCTAAGCCTAGGGGTGCCCTAGCCTTAGGCGAGGGGGCCATAGCCTTAGCCTAAGCCTAGGGGTGCCCTAGCCTTAGGCTGGGAGCCCTAGCCTTAGCCTAAGCCTAGGGGTGCCCTACCCTATGCCTAGGGGTGCCCTAGCCAAATCCTTGGGGTGCCCTAGCCTAAGGATAGGGGTGCTCTAGCCTAAGCCTAGGGGTGCCATAGCCTTAGGCTAGGGGAGCCCTAGTCTTAGCCTAATCCTAGGGGTGCCCTAGCCTAAGCCTAGTGGTGCCCTAGCCTAAGCCTAATCCAATGGGTGCCCTAGCCTAAGCCTAGTGGTGCCCTAGCCTAAGCCTATGCGTGACTTAGCCGTAGGCTAGGGGAGCCCTAGACTTATCCTAAGCCTAGGGGTGACCTAGCCTAAGCCTAGGCTTGCCCTAGCCTAAGCCTAGAGGTGTCCTAGCCTTAGGCTAGGGGAGCCCTAGCCTTAGCCTAAGTCTAGGGGTGCCCTAGCCTAAGCCTAGGGCTGCCCTAGCCTAAGACTAGGGGTGCCCTAGCCTAAGCCTAGGGGTGCCCTAGCCTAAGACAAGGGGTGCCCTAGCCTAAACCAAGGGGTGCCCTGTCCTTAGGCTAGGTGAGCCCTAGACTTAGCCTAAGACTAGAGATGCCCTGGCCAAAGCCTAAGGGTGCCCTAGCCTAAGCCTAGAGGTGCCCTCGCCTTAGGCTAGGAGAGCCCTAACAATAGCGTAAGCCTAGAGGTGCCTTAGCCTAAGTCTTGGTGTGCCCTAGCCTCAGCTCAGGGGTGCCCTAGCCTAAGCCTATGGGTACCCTAGCCTTAGGCTAGGGTAGCCCTAGCCTTAGCCTAAGCCTAGGGGTGCCCTAGCCTCAGCCCAGGGCTGCCCTAGCCTAAGCCTATGGGTACCCTAGGCTTAGGCTAGGGTAGCCCTAGCCTTAGCCTAAGCCTAGGGGTGCCCTAGCCTAAACCTAGGGGTGCCCTAGCCTAAGCCTATGGGTACCCTAGCCTTAGGCTAGGGTAGCCCTAGCCTTAGCCTAAGCTTAGGGGTGCCCTAGCCTAAGCCTAGGGGTGCCCTAGCCTAAGCTTAGGCGTTCCCTAGCCTTAGGCTAGGCGAGCCCTAGCCAAAGCCAAAGCCTAGGGGTGCCCTAGCCTAAGCCTTGGGTTGCCCTAGCCTAAGCCTAGGGTGCTCTAGCCTTAGGCTAGGGGAGCCCTAGCTTTAGCGTAAGCCTAGGGGTGCCCTAGCCTAATCCTTGGGTTGCCCTAGCCTACGCCTAGGGGTGCTCTAGCCTTAGGCTAGGTGAGCCCTAGCTTTAGCCTAAGCCTAGGGGTGCCTTAGCCTAAGCCTAGGAGTGCCCTAGCCTAAGCCTAGGGGTGCCCTAGCCTAAGCCTAGGGCTGCCCTAGCCTAAGCCTCGGGGTGCCCTAGCCTAAGCCTCGGGGTGCCCTAGCCTAAGACTAGGGGTGCCCTAGCCTAATCTTAGGGGTGCCCTAGCCTAAGCCTAGGGGTGCCCTAGCCTAAGCCTAGGGGTGCCCTAGGGTTAGGCAAGGGTAGCCCTAGCCTTAGCCTAAGCCTAGGGGTGCACTAGCCTAAGACTAGGGGTGCCCTAGCCTAATCTTAGGGGTGCCCTAGCCTAAGCCTAGGGGTACCCTAGGTTTAGGCAAGGGGAGCCCTAGCCTTAGCCTAAGCTTAGAGGGCCCTAGCCTAAGTTTAGGGGTGCTCTAGCCTAAGCCTAGGGGTGCCCTAGCATAAGCCTAGGGTTGGCCTAGTCTAAGCCTAGGGGTGCCCTAGCCTAAGGCTAAGGGTGCCCTAGCCTTAGGCTATTGGACCCCTAGCCTTAGCCTAAGCCTAGGGGTGCCCTAGCCTAAGACTTGGGGTGCCCTAGCCTAAGCCTACGGGTGTCCTAGCCTAAGCCTAGGGGTGCACTAGCCAAAGCCTAGGGGTGCCCGAACCTTAGGCTAGCGGAGCCCTAGCCTTAGCCTACGCCTTGGGGCGCCCTAGCCTAAAACTAGGGTTCCCTAGACTAAGCCTAGGGGTGACCTAGCCTTAGCCTAGGGGAGCCCTAGCCTTAGTGTAAGCCTAGGGGTGCCCTAGCCTAAGCCTAGGGGTGCCCTAGCCTAAGCCTAGGGGTGCCGTATCTATGCCTAGGGGTTCCTTACCTAAGCCTAGGGGTGCCCTAGCCTAAGCCTACGGGTGCCCTAGCCTAAGCCTAGGGGTGCCCTAGCCTAAGCCTAGGGGTGCCCTAGCCTAAGCTTAGGGGTGCCCTAGCCTAAGCTTAGGGGTGCCCTAGCCTAAGGCTAGGGGTGCCCTAGTCTTAGGCTAGGGGAGCCCTAGCCTTAGTCTAAGCCTAGGGTGCCCTAGCCTAAGTCAAGGGGTCCCCTAGTCTAATCTTAGGGGTGCCCTAGCCAAAGTCTAGGGGTGCCCTAGCCAAAGCCTAGCGGTGCCTTAGCCTAAGCCAAGGGGTGCCCTAGCCTAAGTATAGGGGTGCCCTACCTAAGCGTAGGTGTACCCTAGCCTTAGGCTAGGGGAGCCCTAGCCTTAGCCTAAGCCTAGGGGTGCCCCAGCCTAAGCCTAGGGGTGCCCTAGCCTAAGTCTATTGGTGCCTAGCCTAAGCATAGGGGTGCCCTAACTTAAGCCTAGGGGTTCCCCTCCTAAGCCTAGGGGTGCCCTAGCCTTAGCCTAAGCCTAGGGGTGCCCTAGCCTAAGCTTAGGGGTGCCCTAGCCTATGCCTAGGTGTGCCCTAGCCTTAGGCTAGGTGAGCCCTAGCCTTAGCCAAAGCCTAAGGTTGCCCTAGCCTACGCCTAGGGGTGCCCTACCCTAAGCCTCGGAGTGCCCTAGGGTTAGGCTATGGGAGCCCTAGCCTTAGCCTAATCCTTGGGGTGCCCTACCCTAAGCCTAGGGGTGCCCTAGCCTAAGCCAAGGGGTGCCCTAGCCTAAGCCTAGGGGTCCCCTATTCTTAGGCTAGGGGAGCCCTAGCCTTAGCGTAAGTCTAGGGGTGCCCTAGCCTAAGCCTAGTTGTGGCCTAGCCTAAGCCTAGGGGTGCCCTGGCTTTAGGCTTGGAGAGCCCTAGCCTTAGCCTAAGCCTAGGGGTGCCCTAGCCAAGCCTATGGGTGCCCTAGCCTAAGCCTAGGGGCGCCCAACCCTAAGCTTAGGGGTTCCCTAGCCTTAGGCTATTGGACCCCTAGCCTTAGCCTAAGCCTACGGGTGCCCTAGCCTAAGACTTGGGGTGCCCTAGCCCAAGCTTACGGGTGTCCTAGCCTAAGCCTAGGGGTGCACTATCATAAGCCTAGGGGTGCCCCAGCCTAAGTGTAGGGTTGCCCTAGCCTGAGCCTATGTGTGCCCTAGCCTTAGCCTAAGCCTAGGGGTGCCCTAGCCTAAGCTTAGGGGTGCCCTAGCCTAAGCCCAGGAGTGCCCTAGCCTTAGGCTGGGAGCCCTAGCCTTAGCCTAAGCCTAGGGGTGCACTATCATAAGCCTAGGGGTGCCCTAGCCTTAGGCTAGGGGAGCCCTAGCCAAAGCCTAGGGGTGCCCTACCCTATGCTTAGGGGTGCCCTAGCCAAAGACTTGGGGTGCCCTAGCCTAAGCGTAGGGGTGCCCTAGCCTAAGCCTAGGGGTGCCCTAGCCTTAGGCTAGGGGAGCCCTAGCCTTAGCCTAATCCTAGGGGTGCCCTAGCCTAAGCCTAGTGGTGCCCTAGCCTAAGCCTAATCCTATGGGTGCCCTAGCCTAAGCCTAGTGGTGCCCTAGCCTAAGCCTATGGGTGACTTAGCCTTAGTCTAGGGGAGCCCTAGACTTATCCTAAGCCTAGGGGTGACCTAGCCTAAGCCTAGGCTTGCCCTAGCCTAAGCCTAGGGGTGCCCTAGCCTAAGCATAGGGGTGCCATAGCCTTAGGCTAGGGGAGCCCTAGCCTTAGCCTAAGTCTAGGGGTGCCCTAGCCTAAGCCTAGGGCTGCCCTAGCCTAAGCCTAGGGGTGCCCTAGCCTAAGCGTAGGGGTGCCCTAGCCTAAGCCTAGGGGTGCCCTAGCCTAAGCCAAGGGGTGCCCTAGCCTTAGGCTAGGAGAGCCCTAACAATAGCGTAAGCCTAGAGGTGCCTTAGCCTAAGCCTTGGTGTGCCCTAGCCTCAGCTCAGGGGTGCCCTAGCCTAAGCCTATGGGTACCCTAGCCTTAGGCTAGGGTAGCCCTAGCATTAGCCTAAGCCTAGGGGTGCCCTAGCCTAAGCCTAGGGGTGCCCTAGCCTAAGCCTATGGGTACCCTATCATTAGGCTAGGGTAGCCCCAGCCTTAGCCTAAGCCTAGGGGTGCCCTAGCCTAAGCCTAGGGGTGCCCTAGCCTAAGCTTAGGGGTTCCCTAGCCTTAGGCTAGGCGAGCCCTAGCCAAAGCCTAAGCCTAGGGGTGCCCTAGCCTAAGCCTTGGGGTGCCCTAGCCTAAGCCTAGGAGTTCCCTAGCCTAAGCCTAGGGGTGCCCTAACCTAAGCCTAGGGCTGCCCTAGCCTAAGCCTAGGGGTGCCCTAGCCTAAGCCTAGGGGTGCACTAGCCTAAGACTAGGGGTGCCCTAGCCTAATCTTAGGGGTGCCCTAGCCTAAGCCTAGGGGTGCCCTAGCCTAAGCCTAGGGGTGCCCTAGGGTTAGGCAAGGGGAGCCCAAGCCTTAGACTAAGCCTAGGGGTGCCCTAACCTAAGACTAGGGGTGCCCTAGCCTAATCTTAGGGGTGCCTTAGCCTAAGCCTAGGGGTGCCCTAGCCTAAGCCTAGGGGTGCCCTAGGTTTAGGCAAGGGGAGCCCTAGCCTTAGCCTAAGCTTAGGGGGCCCTAGCCTAAGCTTAGGGGTGCTCTAGCCTAAGCCTAGGGGTGCCCCAGCCTAAGCCTAGGGGTGCCATAGCCTTAGGCGAGGGGGCCGTAGCCTTAGTCTAAACCTAGGGGTGCCCTAGCCTAAGCCTAGTGGTGTCCTCGCCTTAGCCTAGGGGTGCCCTAGCCTAAGCCTAGGGGTGCCCTAGCCTTAGACTAGGGGATCCCTAGCCTTAGCCTAAGACTAGGGGTGCCCTAGCCTAAGCCTAGGGGTGCCCTAGCATAAGCCTAGGGTTGGCCTAGTCTAAGCCTAGGGGTGCCCTAGCCTTAGGCTAGGGGTGCCCTAGCCTTAGTCTAGTGGAGCCCTAGCCTTAGCCTAAGCCGAGGGGTGCCCTTCCTAAGCCATGGGGTGCCCTAGCCTAAGCTTAGGGGTGCCCTAGCCTAAGCCTAGGGGTGCCCTAGCCTTAGGCTATTGGACCCCTAGCCTTAGCCTAAGCCTTCGGGTGCCCTAGCCTAAGACTTGGGGTGCCCTAGCCCAAGCTTACGGGTGTCCTAGCCTAAGCCTAGGGGTGCACTAGCCTAAGCCTAGTGGTGCCCTAACCTTAGGCTAGGGGAGCCCTAGCCTTAGCCCAAGCCTTGGGGCCCCCTAGCCTAAACCTAGGGTTCCCTAGACTAAGCCTAGGGGTGACCTAGCCTTAGGCTAGGGGAGCCTTAGCCTTAGTGTAAGCCTAGGGGTGCCCTAGCCTAAGCCTAGGGGTGCCCTAGCCTAAGCCTAGGGGTGCCCTAGCCTATGTCTAGGGGTTCCTTACCTAAGCCTAGGGGTGCCCTAGCCTAAGCCTAGGGGTGCCCTAGCCTAAGCCTAGGGGTGCCCTAGCCTAAGCTTAGGGGTGCCCTAGCCTAAGCTTAGGGGTGTCCTAGCCTAAGGCTAGGGGAACCCTAGCATAAGCCTAGGGGTGCCTGAGCCTAAGCCTACGGGTGCCCTAGCCTAAGGCTAGGGGAGCCCTAGCCTTAGGCTAGGGGAGCCCTAGCCTTAGGCTAGGGGAGCCCTAGCCTTAGCCTAAGCCTATGGGTGCCCCAGCCTAAGCCTAGGGGTGCCCTAGCCTAAGTCTATTGGTGCCTAGCCTAAGCATAGGGGTGCCCTAACTTAAGCCTAGGGGTTCCCTTCCTAAGCCTAGGGGTGCCCTAGCCTTAGCCTAAGCCTAGGGGTGCTCTAGATTAAGCTTAGGGGTGCCCTAGCCTATGCCTACGTGTGCCCTAGCCTTAGGCTCGATGAGCCCTAGCCTTAGCCTAAGCCTAAGGTTGCCCTAGCCTATGCCTAGGGGTACCCTAGCCTAAGCGTAGGAGTGCCCTAGGGTTAGGCTATGGGAGACCTAGCCTTAGCCTAATCCTTGGGGTGTCCTAGCCTAAGCCTAGGGGTGCCCTAGCCTAAGCCAAGGGGTGCCCTAACCTAAGCCTAGGGGTCCCCAAGTCTTAGGCTAGGGGAGCCCTAGCCTTAGCCTAAGTCTAGGGGAGCCCTAGCCTAAGCCTAGTTGTGGCCTAGCCTAAGCCTAGGGGTGCCCTAGCCTTAGGCTAGGAGAGCCCTAAACTTAGCCTAAGCCTAGGGGTACCCTAGCCTAAGCCTAGGGGTGCCCTGGCTTTAGGCTAGGGGAGCCCTAGCCTTAGCCTAAGCCTAGGGGTGCCCTAGCCAAGCCAATGGGTGCCCTAGTCTAAGCCTAGGGGTGCCCTACCCTAAGCTTAGGGGTTCCCTAGCCTTAGGCTAGGGGAGCCCTAGCCTTAGCCTAAGCCTAGGGGTTCCCTAGCCTAAGCCTAGGGTTGCCCTAGCCTAAGCCTAGGGGTGCCCTAGCCTTAGGCTAGGGGAGCCCTAGCCAAAGCCTAGGGGTGCCCTACCCTATGCATAGGGGTGCCCTAGCCAAATCCTTGGGGTGCCCTAGCCTAAGCATAGGCGTGCCCTAGCCTAAGCCTAGGGGTGCCCTAGCCTTAGGCTAGGGGAGCCCTAGCCTTAGCCTAATCCTAGGGGTGCCCCAGCCTAAGCCTAGTGGTGCCCTAGCCTAAACCTAATCCTATGCGTGCCCTAGCCTACGCCTAGTGGTGCCCTAGCCTAAGCCTATGGGTGACTTAGCCTTAGGCTAGGGGAGCCCTAGACTTATACTAAGCCTAGGGGTGACCTAGCCTAAGCCTAGGCTTGCCCTAGCCTAAGCCTAGGGGTGCCCTAGCCTTAGGCTAGGGGAGCCCTAGCCTTAGCCTAAGTCTAGGGGTGCCCTAGCATAAGCCTAGGGGTGCCCTAGCTTAAGCCTAGGGCTGCCATAGCCTAAGCCTAAGTGTGCCCTAGCCTAAGCCTAGGGGTGCCCTAGCCTAAGCCTAGGGGTGCCCTTGCCTTAGTCTAGGTGAGCCCTAGCCTTAGCCTAAAACTAGAGGTGCCCTAACCAAAGCCTAAGGGTGCCCTAGCCGAAGCCTAGAGGTGCCCTCGCCTTAGGCTAGGAGATCCCTAACAATAGCGTAAGCCTAGAGGTGCCTTAGCCTAAGCCTAGGGGTGCCCTAACCTAAGCCTAGGGGTGCCCTAGCCTAAGCATAGGGGTACCCTAGCCTTAGGCTAGGGTAGCCCTAGCCTTAGCCTAAGCCTAGCGGTGCCCTAGCCTAAGCCTAGGGGTGACCTAGCCTAAGCTTAGGGGTTCCCTAGCCTTAGGCTAGGCGAGCCCTAGCCAAAGCCTAAGCCTAGGGGTGCCCTAGCCTAAGCCTTGGGTTGCCCTAGCCTAAGCTTAGGGGTGCTCTAGCCTTAGGCTAGGGGAGCCCTAGCTTTAGCCTAAGCCTAGGGATGCCCTAGCCTAAGCCTTGGGTTGCCCTAGCCTAATCCTAGGGGTGCCCTAGCCTAAGCCTAGTGGTGCCCTAGCCTAAGCCTAATCCTATGGGTGCCCTAGCCTAAGCCTAGTTGTGCCCTAGCCTAAGCCTATGGGTGACTTAGCCTTAGGCCTGGGGAGCCCTAGACTTATCCTAAGCCTAGGGGTGACCTAGCCTAAGCCTAGGCTTGCCCTAGCCTAAGCCTAGGGGTGCCCTAGCCTAAGCATAGGGGTGCCCTAGCCTTAGCCTAGGGGAGCCCTAGCCTTAGCCTAAGTCTAGGGGTGCCCTAGCCTAAGCCTAGGGGTGCCCTAGCCTAAGCCTAGGGCTGCCCTAGCCTAAGCCTAGGGGTGCCCTAGCCTAAGTGTAGGGGTGCCCTAGCCTAAGCCTAGGGGTGCCCTAGCCTAAGCCAAGGGGTGCCCTGGCCTTAGGCTAGGTGAGCCCTAGTCTTAGCCTAAGACTAGAGGTGCCCTCGCCAAAGCCTAAGGGTGCCCTAGCCTAAGCCTAGAGGTGCCCTCGCCTTAGGCTAGGAGTGCCCTAACAATAGCGTAAGCCTAGAGGTGCCTTAGCCTAAGCCTTGGTGTGCCCTAGCCTCAGCCCAGGGGTGCCCTAGCCTAAGCCTATGGGTACCCTAGCCTTAGGCTAGGGTAGCCCTAGCCTTAGCCTAAGCCTAGGGGTGCCCTAGCCTAAGCCTAGGGGTGCCCTAGCCTAAGCCTATGGGTACCCTAGCCTTAGGCTAGGGTAGCCCTAGCCTTAGCCTAAGCCTAGGGGTGCCCTAGCCTAAGCCTAGGGGTGCCCTAGCCTAAGCTTAGGGGTTCCCTAGCCTTAGGCTAGGCGAGCCCTAGCCAAAGCCTAAGCCTAGGGGTGCCCTAGCCTAAGCCTTGGGTTGCCCTAGATAAGCCTAGGGGTGCTCTAGCCTTAGGCTAGGGGAGCCCTAGCTTTAGCCTAAGCCTAGGGGTGCCCTAGCCTAAGCCTTGGGTTGCCCTAGCCTAAGCCTAGGGGTGCTCTAGCCTTAGGCTAGGGGAGCCCTAGCTTTAGCCTAAGCCTAGGGGTGCCCTAGCCTAAGCCTAGGAGTGCCCTAGCCTAAGCCTAGGGGTGCCCTAGCCTAAGCCTAGGGCTGCCCAAGCCTAAGCCTAGGGGTGCCCTAGCCTAAGCCTAGGGGTGCACTAGCCTAAGACTAGGGGTGCCCTAGCCTAATCTTAGGGGTGCCCTAGCCTAAGCCTAGGGGTGCCCTAGCCTAAGCCTAGGGGTGCCCTAGGGTTAGGCAAGGGGAGCCCAAGCCTTAGCCTAAGCCTAGGGGTGCCCTAACCTAAGACTAGGGGTGCCCTAGCCTAATCTTAGGGGTGCCCTAGCCAAAGCCTAGGGGTGCCCTACCCTATGCATAGGGGTGCCCTAGCCAAATCCTTGGGGTGCCCTAGCCTAAGCATAGGCGTGCCCTAGCCTAAGCCTAGGGGTGCCCTAGCCTTAGGCTAGGGGAGCCCTAGCCTTAGCCTAATCCTAGGGGTGCCCTAGCCTAAGCCTAGTGGTGCCCTAGCCTAAGCCTAATCCTATGGGTGCCCTAGCCTAAGCCTAATACTATGGGTGCCCTAGCCTACGCCTAGTGGTGCCCTAGCCTAAGCCTATGGGTGACTTAGCCTTAGGCTAGGGGAGCCCTAGACTTATACTAAGCCTAGGGGTGACCTAGCCTAAGCCTAGGCTTGCCGTAGCCTAAGCCTAGGGGTGCCCTAGCCTTAGGCTACGGGAGCCCTAGCCTTAGCCTAAGTCTAGGGGTGCCCTAGCCTAAGCCTAGGGGTGCCCTAGGGTTAGGCAAGGGGAGCCCAAGCCTTAGCCTAAGCCTAGGGGTGCCCTAACCTAAGACTAGGGGTGCCCTAGCCTAATCTTAGGGGTGCCCTAGCCTAAGCCTAGGGGTGCCCTTGCCTAAGCCTAGGGGTGCCCTAGGTTTAGGCAAGGGGAGCCCTAGCCTTAGACTAAGCTTAGGGGGCCCTAGCCTAAGCTTAGGGGTGCTCTAGCCTAAGCCTAGGGGTGCCCTAGCCTAAGCCTAGGGGTGCCATAGCCTTAGGCGAGGGGGCCGTAGCCTTAGCCTAAACCTAGGGGTGCCCTAGCCTAAGCCTAGTGGTGTCCTAGCCTTAGCCTAGGGGTGCCTTAGCCTAAGCCTAGGCGTGCCCTAGCCTTAGACTAGGGGACCCTTAGCCTTAGCCTAAGCCTAGGGGTGCCCTAGCCTAAGCCTAGGGGTGCCCTAACATAAGCCACGGGTTGGCCTAGTCTAAGCCTAGGGGTGCCCTAGCCTAAGGCTAGGGGTGCCCTAGCCTTAGTCTAGTGGAGCCCTAGCCTTAGCCTAAGCCGAGGGGTGCCCTTCCTAAGCCATGGGGTGCCCCAGCCTAAGGCCAGGGGTGCTCTAGCCTAAGCCTAGGGGTGCCCTAGCCCAAGCTTACGGGTGTCCTAGCCTAAGCCTAGGGGTTCACTAGCCTAAGCCTAGGGGTGCCCTAACCTTAGGCTAGGGGAGACCTAGCCTTAGCCCAAGCCTTGGGGCGCCCTAGCCTAAGTTTAGGGTTCCCTAGACTAAGGCTAGGGGTGACCTAGCCTTAGGCTAGGGGAGCCCTAGCCTTAGTGTAAGCCTAGGGGTACCCTAGCCTAAGCCTAGGGGTGCCCTAGCCTAAGCCTAGGGGTGCCCTAGCCTATGTCTAGCGGTTCCTTACCTAAGCCTAGGGGTGCCCTAGCCTAAGCCTACGGGTGCCCTAGCCTAAGCCTAGAGGTGCCCTAGCATAAGCCTAGGGGTGCCCTAGCCTAAGTTTAGGGGTGCCCTAGCCTAAGCTTAGGGGAGTCCTAGTCTAAGGCTAGGGGTGCCCTAGTCTAATCTTGGGGTGCCCTAGCCAAAATCTAGGGGTGCCCTAGCCTAAGCCTAGGGGTGCCCTAGCCTAAGCCAAGGGGTGCGCTAGCCTAAGTATAGGGGTGCCCTAGCCTAAGCCTAGGTGTTCCCTAGCCTTAGGCTAGGGGAGCC
The DNA here is from genome assembly GCF_050624435.1 of Tenrec ecaudatus. Lineage (NCBI taxonomy): Eukaryota > Metazoa > Chordata > Mammalia > Afrosoricida > Tenrecidae > Tenrec > Tenrec ecaudatus. The sequence continues at coordinate 1,326,957 of NW_027457648.1, read as the reverse complement.
CTAGCCTTAGCCTAAGCCTAGGGGTGCCCCAGCCTAAGCCTAGGGGAGCCCTAGCCTAAGTCTATTGGTGCCTAGCCTAAGCATAGGGGTGCCCAAACTTAAGCCTAGGGGTTCCCTTCCTAAGCCTAGGGGTGCCCTAGCCTTAGCCTAAGCCTAGGGGTGCCCTAGCCTAAGCTTAGGGGTGCCCTAGCCTATGCCTAGGAGTGCCCTAGCCTTAGGCTATGTGAGCCCTAGCCTTAGCCTAGGAGTGCCCTAGGGTTAGGCTATGGGAGCCCTAGCCTTAGCCTAATCCTAGGGGTGCCCTAGCCTAAGCCTAGGGGTGTCCTAGCCAAGCCTAGGGGTGCCCTAGCCTTAGGTTAGGCGAGCCCTAACCTTAGCCTAAGCCTAGGGTTACCCTTGCCTAAGTCTAGGGGAGCCCTGGCTTTAGGCTAGGGGAGCCCTAGCCTTAGCCTAAGCCTAGGGGTGCCCTAGCCAAGCCTATGGGTTCCCTAGCCTAAGCCTAGGGGTGCCCTAGCCTAAGCATAGTGGTGCCCTAGCCTTAGGCTCGGGGAACCCTAGCCTTAGCCTAAGCCTAGGGGTTACCTAGCCTAAGCCTAGGGGTGCCCTAGCCTAAGCCTACAGGTGCCCTAGCTTAAGCCTATGGGTGCCCTCGCCTTAGGCTAGGGGAGCCCTAGGCTTAGCCTAAGCCTAGGTGTGACCTAGCCTAAGCCTAGGCTTGCCCTAGCCTAAGCCTAGGGGTGCCCTAGCCTAAGCATAGGGGTGCCCTAGCCTTAGGCTAGGGGAGTCCTAGCCTTAGCCTGAGTCTAGGGGTGCCCTAGCCTAAGCCTAGGGGTGCGCTAGCCTAAGCCTAGGGGTGCCGTAGCCTTAGGCTAGGTGAGCCCTAGCCTTAGCCTAAGACTAGTGGTGCCCTAGCCAAAGCCTAAGGGTGCCCTAGCCTAAGCCTAGAGGAGCCCTCGATTTAGGCTAGGGGAGCCCTAACAATAGCGTAAGCCTAGAGGTGCCTTAGCCTAAGCCTTGGTGTGCACTAGCCTCAGCCCAGGGGTGCCCTAGCCTAAGCCTAGGGGTGCCCTAGCCTTAGGCTAGGGTAGCCCTAGCCTTAGCCTAATCCTAGGGGTGCCCTAGCCAAACCAAGGGTGCCCTAGCCTAAGCGTAGGGGTGCCCTAGCCTAAGCTTAGGGGTTCCCTAGCCTTAGGCTAGGCGAGCCCTAGCCAAAGCCTAAGACTAGGGGTGCCCTAGCCTAAGCCTTGGGTTGCCCTAGCATAAGCCTAGGTGTGCTCTAGCCTTAGGCTAGGGGAGCCCTAGCTTTAGCATAAGCCTAGGGGTGCCCTAGCCTAAGCCTTGGGTTGCCCTGGCCTAAGCCTGGGGGTGCTCTAGCCTTAGGCTAGGGGAGCCCTAGCTTTAGCCTAAGCCTAGGGGTGCCCTAGCCTAAGCTTTGGGTTGCCCTAGCCTAAGCCTAGGGGTGCTCTAGCCTTAGGCTAGGGGTAGCCCTAGCTTTAGCCTAAGCCTAGGGGTGCCCTAGCCTAAGCCTAGGAGTGCCCTAGCCTAAGGCTAGGGGTGCCCTAGCCTTATGCTAGGGGATCCCTAGCCTTAGGCTGGGAGCCCAAACCTTAGCCTAAGCTTAGGGGTGCACTAGCCTAAGCCTAGGGGTTCACTAGCCTAAGCTTAGGGGTGCCATAGCCTATGCCTAGGTGTGCCCTAGCCTTAGGCTAGGTGAGCCCTAGCCTTAGCCTAAGCCTAAGGTTGCCCTAGCCTACGCCTAGGGGTGCCCTAGCCTAAGACTCGGGTGCCCTAGCCTAAGCTTATGGGTGCCCTAGCCTAAGCCTAGTGGTGCCCTAGCCTAAGCCTAGGAGTGCCCTAGGGTTAGGCTATGGGAGCCCTAGCCTTAGCCTAATCCTAGGGGTGCCCTAGCCTAAGCCTAGGGGTGTCCTAGCCAAGCCTAGGGGTGCCCTAGCCTTAGGTTAGGCGAGCCCTAACCTTAGCCTAAGCCTAGGGTTACCCTTGCCTAAGTCTAGGGGAGCCCTGGCTTTAGGCTAGGGGAGCCCTAGCCTTAGCCTAAGCCTAGGGGTGCCCTAGCCAAGCCTATGGGTTCCCTAGCCTAAGCCTAGGGGTGCCCTAGCCTAAGCATAGTGGTGCCCTAGCCTTAGGCTCGGGGAACCCTAGCCTTAGCCTAAGCCTAGGGGTTACCTAGCCTAAGCCTAGGGGTGCCCTAGCCTAAGCCTACAGGTGCCCTAGCTTAAGCCTATGGGTGCCCTCGCCTTAGGCTAGGGGAGCCCTAGGCTTAGCCTAAGCCTAGGTGTGACCTAGCCTAAGCCTAGGCTTGCCCTAGCCTAAGCCTAGGGGTGCCCTAGCCTAAGCATAGGGGTGCCCTAGCCTTAGGCTAGGGGAGTCCTAGCCTTAGCCTGAGTCTAGGGGTGCCCTAGCCTAAGCCTAGGGGTGCGCTAGCCTAAGCCTAGGGGTGCCGTAGCCTTAGGCTAGGTGAGCCCTAGCCTTAGCCTAAGACTAGTGGTGCCCTAGCCAAAGCCTAAGGGTGCCCTAGCCTAAGCCTAGAGGAGCCCTCGATTTAGGCTAGGGGAGCCCTAACAATAGCGTAAGCCTAGAGGTGCCTTAGCCTAAGCCTTGGTGTGCACTAGCCTCAGCCCAGGGGTGCCCTAGCCTAAGCCTAGGGGTGCCCTAGCCTTAGGCTAGGGTAGCCCTAGCCTTAGCCTAATCCTAGGGGTGCCCTAGCCAAACCAAGGGTGCCCTAGCCTAAGCGTAGGGGTGCCCTAGCCTAAGCTTAGGGGTTCCCTAGCCTTAGGCTAGGCGAGCCCTAGCCAAAGCCTAAGACTAGGGGTGCCCTAGCCTAAGCCTTGGGTTGCCCTAGCATAAGCCTAGGTGTGCTCTAGCCTTAGGCTAGGGGAGCCCTAGCTTTAGCATAAGCCTAGGGGTGCCCTAGCCTAAGCCTTGGGTTGCCCTAGCCTAAGCCTGGGGGTGCTCTAGCCTTAGGCTAGGGGAGCCCTAGCTTTAGCCTAAGCCTAGGGGTGCCCTAGCCTAAGCTTTGGGTTGCCCTAGCCTAAGCCTAGGGGTGCTCTAGCCTTAGGCTAGGGGTAGCCCTAGCTTTAGCCTAAGCCTAGGGGTGCCCTAGCCTAAGCCTAGGAGTGCCCTAGCCTAAGGCTAGGGGTGCCCTAGCCTTATGCTAGGGGATCCCTAGCCTTAGGCTGGGAGCCCAAACCTTAGCCTAAGCTTAGGGGTGCACTAGCCTAAGCCTAGGGGTTCACTAGCCTAAGCTTAGGGGTGCCATAGCCTATGCCTAGGTGTGCCCTAGCCTTAGGCTAGGTGAGCCCTAGCCTTAGCCTAAGCCTAAGGTTGCCCTAGCCTACGCCTAGGGGTGCCCTAGCCTAAGACTCGGGTGCCCTAGCCTAAGCTTATGGGTGCCCTAGCCTAAGCCTAGTGGTGCCCTAGCCTAAGCCTAGGAGTGCCCTAGGGTTAGGCTATGGGAGCCCTAGCCTTAGCCTAATCCTAGGGGTGCCCTAGCCTAAGCCTAGGGGTGTCCTAGCCAAGCCTAGGGGTGCCCTAGCCTTAGGTTAGGCGAGCCCTAACCTTAGCCTAAGCCTAGGGTTACCCTTGCCTAAGTCTAGGGGAGCCCTGGCTTTAGGCTAGGGGAGCCCTAGCCTTAGCCTAAGCCTAGGGGTGCCCTAGCCAAGCCTATGGGTTCCCTAGCCTAAGCCTAGGGGTGCCCTAGCCTAAGCATAGTGGTGCCCTAGCCTTAGGCTCGGGGAACCCTAGCCTTAGCCTAAGCCTAGGGGTTACCTAGCCTAAGCCTAGGGGTGCCCTAGCCTAAGCCTACAGGTGCCCTAGCTTAAGCCTATGGGTGCCCTCGCCTTAGGCTAGGGGAGCCCTAGGCTTAGCCTAAGCCTAGGTGTGACCTAGCCTAAGCCTAGGCTTGCCCTAGCCTAAGCCTAGGGGTGCCCTAGCCTAAGCATAGGGGTGCCCTAGCCTTAGGCTAGGGGAGTCCTAGCCTTAGCCTGAGTCTAGGGGTGCCCTAGCCTAAGCCTAGGGGTGCCCTAGCCTAAGCCTAGGGGTGCCGTAGCCTTAGGCTAGGTGAGCCCTAGCCTTAGCCTAAGACTAGTGGTGCCCTAGCCAAAGCCTAAGGGTGCCCTAGCCTAAGCCTAGAGGAGCCCTCGATTTAGGCTAGGGGAGCCCTAACAATAGCGTAAGCCTAGAGGTGCCTTAGCCTAAGCCTTGGTGTGCACTAGCCTCAGCCCAGGGGTGCCCTAGCCTAAGCCTAGGGGTGCCCTAGCCTTAGGCTAGGGTAGCCCTAGCCTTAGCCTAATCCTAGGGGTGCCCTAGCCAAACCAAGGGTGCCCTAGCCTAAGCGTAGGGGTGCCCTAGCCTAAGCTTAGGGGTTCCCTAGCCTTAGGCTAGGCGAGCCCTAGCCAAAGCCTAAGACTAGGGGAGCCCTAGCCTAAGCCTTGGGTTGCCCTAGCATAAGCCTAGGTGTGCTCTAGCCTTAGGCTAGGGGAGCCCTAGCTTTAGCATAAGCCTAGGGGTGCCCTAGCCTAAGCCTTGGGTTGCCCTAGCCTAAGCCTGGGGGTGCTCTAGCCTTAGGCTAGGGGAGCCCTAGCTTTAGCCTAGCCTAGGGGTGCCCTAGCCTAAGCTTTGGGTTGCCCTAGCCTAAGCCTAGGGGTGCTCTAGCCTTAGGCTAGGGGTAGCCCTAGCTTTAGCCTAAGCCTAGGGGTGCCCTAGCCTAAGCCTAGGAGTGCCCTAGCCTAAGGCTAGGGGTGCCCTAGCCTTATGCTAGGGGATCCCTAGCCTTAGGCTGGGAGCCCAAACCTTAGCCTAAGCTTAGGGGTGCACTAGCCTAAGCCTAGGGGTTCACTAGCCTAAGCTTAGGGGTGCCATAGCCTATGCCTAGGTGTGCCCTAGCCTTAGGCTAGGTGAGCCCTAGCCTTAGCCTAAGCCTAAGGTTGCCCTAGCCTACGACTAGGGGTGCCCTAGCCTAAGACTCGGGTGCCCTAGCCTAAGCTTATGGGTGCCCTAGCCTAAGCCTAGTGGTGCCCTAGCCTAAGCCTAGGAGTGCCCTAGGGTTAGGCTATGGGAGCCCTAGCCTTAGCCTAATCCTAGGGGTGCCCTAGCCAAAGCCTAGGGGTGTCCTAGCCAAGCCTAGGGGTGCCCTAGCCTTAGGTTAGGCGAGCCCTAACCTTAGCCTAAGCCTAGGGTTACCCTTGCCTAAGTCTAGGGGAGCCCTGGCTTTAGGCTTGGGGAGCCCTAGCCTTAGCCTAAGCCTAGGGGTGCCCTAGCCAAGCCTATGGGTTCCCTAGCCTAAGCCTAGGGGTGCCCTAGCCTAAGCATAGTGGTGCCCTAGCCTTAGGCTCGGGGAACCCTAGCCTTAGCCTAAGCCTAGGGGTTACCTAGCCTAAGCCTAGGGGTGCCCTAGCCTAAGCCTACAGGTGCCCTAGCTTAAGCCTATGGGTGCCCTCGCCTTAGGCTAGGGGAGCCCTAGGCTTAGCCTAAGCCTAGGTGTGACCTAGCCTAAGCCTAGGCTTGCCCTAGCCTAAGCCTAGGGGTGCCCTAGCCTAAGCATAGGGGTGCCCTAGCCTTAGGCTAGGGGAGTCCTAGCCTTAGCCTGAGTCTAGGGGTGCCCTAGCCTAAGCCTAGGGGTGCCCTAGCCTAAGCCTAGGGGTGCCGTAGCCTTAGGCTAGGTGAGCCCTAGCCTTAGCCTAAGACTAGGGGTGCCCTAGCCAAAGCCTAAGGGTGCCCTAGCCTAAGCCTAGAGGAGCCCTCGCGTTAGGCTAGGGGAGACCTAACAATAGCGTAAGCCTAGGGGTGCCTTAGCCTAAGACTTGGTGTGCCCTAGCCTCAGCCCAGGGGTGCCCTAGCCTAAGCCTATGGGTGCCCTAGCCTTAGGCTAGGGTAGCCCTAGCCTTAGCCTAAGCCTTGGGGTGCCCTAGCCAAGCCTAGGGGTGCCCTAGCCTAAGCCTAGGGGTGCCCTAGCCTAAGCTTAGGGTTTCCCTAGCCTTAGGCTAGGCGAGTCCTAGCCAAAGCCTAAGCCTAGGGGTGGCCTAGCCTAAGCCTTGGGTTGCCCTAGCATAAGCCTAGGGGTGCTCTAGCCTTAGGCTAGGGGAGCCCTAGCTTTAGCCTAAGCCTAGGGGTGCCCTAGCCTAAGCCTAGGACTGCCCTAGCCTAAGCCTAAGGGTGCCCTATCCTTATGCTAGGGGATCCCTAGCCTTAACCAAAGCCTAGGGGTGCCCTAGCGTAAGTATAGGGCTGTCCTAGCCTGAGTCTATGGGTGCCCTAGCCTTAGCCTAGGCCTAGGGGTGCCCTAGCCTAAGCCTAGGGGTGCCCTAGCCTAAGCCTAGGGGTGCACTAGCCTTAGGCTGGGAGCCCAAACCTTAGCCTAAGCCTAGGGGTGCACTAGCCTAAGCCTAGGGGTGCCCTAGCCTAAGCCTAGGGGTGCCCTAGCCTTACGCTAGGGGAGCCCTAGCCAAAGCCTAGGGGTGCACAGGCCTAAGCCTAGAGGTGCTCTAGCCTTAGGCTAGGGGTTCCGTAGCCAAAGCCTAGGGGTGCCCTAGCCTAAGCATAGGGGTGCCCTAGCCTTAGGTTGGGGAGCCCTATCCTTAGCCTAAGCCTAGGGGTGCACTAGTATAAGCATAGGGGTGCCCTAGTCTAGCCTAGTGGTGCACTAGCCTTAGGCTAGGGGTGCCCTAGCCAAATCCTTGGGGTGCCCTAGCCTTAGGCTCGGGGATCCCTAGCCTTAGCCTAAGCCTAGGGGTGCCCTAGCCTAAGCCTAGGGGTGCCCTAGCCTAAGCCTACGGGTGCCCTAGCCTAAGCCTAGGGGTGCCCTAGCCTAAGCCTAGGGGTTCCCTAGCCTTAGGCTAGGTGAGCCCTAGCCTTAGCCTAAGCCTAGGGGTGCCCTAGCCAAAGCCTAAGGGTGCCCTAGCCTAAGCCTAGAAGTGCCCACCCCTTAGGCTAGGGGAGCCGTAACAATAGCGTAAGCTTAAGGGTGCCCTAGCCTAAGCCTTGGGGTGCCCTAGACTAAGCCTGGGGGTTCCCTAGCCTAAGCTTAGGGGTGCCCTAGCCTTAGGGTAGGGGAACCCTAGCCTTAGCCTAATCCTAGGGGTGCCCTAGCCTAAGATTAGGGGTGCCCCAACCTAAGCCTACGGGTGCCCTAGCCTAAGCATAGGGTTGCCCAAGCCAAAGCCTAGGGGTGCCCTAGCCTTAGGCTAGGGGAGCCCTAGCCTTGGCCTATGCCTACGGGTGCCCTAGCTTAAGCCTAGGTGTACCCTTGCCTAAGCCTAGGGTTGCCCTAGCCTTAGGCTAGGGGAGCCCTAGCCTTAGCCTAAGCCTAGGGGTTCCCTAGCCTAAGCCTAGGGGTGCCCTAGCCTAAGCCTAGATGAGCCCTCGCGTTAGGCTAGGGGAGCCCTAACAATAGCGTAAGCCTAGAGGTGCCTTAGCCTAAGCCTTGGTGTGCCCTAGCCTCAGCCCAGGGGTGCCCTAGCCTAAGCCTATGGGTGCCCTAGCCTTAGGCTAGGGTAGCCCTAGCCTTAACCTAAGCCTAGGGGTGCCCTAGCCTAAGCCTAGGGGTGCCCTAGCCTAAGCCTAGGGGTGCCCTAGCCTAAGCTTAGGGGTTCCCTAGCCTTAGGCTAGGCGAGCCCTAGCCAAAGCCTAAGTCTAGGGGTGCCCTAGCCTAAGCCTTGGGTTGCCCTAGCATAAGCCTAGGGGTGCTCTTGCCTTAGGCTAGGGGAGCCCTAGCTTTAGCCTAAGCCTAGGGGTGCCCTAGCCTAAGCCTAGGAGTGCCCTAGCCTAAGCCTAGGGGTGCCCTAGCCTTATGCTAGGGGATCCCTAGCCTTAACCAAAGCCTAGGGGTGCCCTAGCGTAAGTGTAGGGGTGCCCTAGCCTGAGCCTATGGGTGCCCTAGCCTTAGCCTAAGCCTAGGGGTGCCCTAGCCTAAGCCTAGGGGTGCCCTAGCCTAAGCCTAGGGGTGCCCTAGCCTTAGGCTGGGAGCCCAAACCTTAGCCTAAGCCTAGGGGTGCACTAGCCTAAGCCTAGGGGTGCCCTAGCCTAAGCCTAGGGGTGCCGTAGCCTTCACTAGGGGAGCCCTAGCAAAAGCCTAGGGGTGCACAGGCCTAAGCCTAGAGGTGCTCTAGCCTTAGGCTAGGGGTTCCGTAGCCAAAGCCTAGGGGTGCCCTAGCCTAAGCATAGGGGTGCCCTAGCCTTAGGTTGGGGAGCCCTATCCTTAGCCTAAGGCTAGGGGTGCACTAGTATAAGCATAGGGGTGCCCTAGTCTAGCCTAGTGGTGCACTAGCCTTAGGCTAGAGGTGCCCTAGCCAAATCCTTGGGGTGCCCTAGCCTAAGCATAAGGGTGCCCTAGCCTTAGGCTCGGGGATCCCTAGCCTTAGCCAAAGCCTAGGGGTGCCCTAGCCTAAGCCTAGGGGTGCCCTAGCCTAAGCCTAGGGGTGCCCTAGCCTAAGCCTAGGGGTTCCCTAGCCTTAGGCTAGGTGAGCCCTAGCCTTAGCCTAAGCCTAGGGGTGCCCTAGCCAAAGCCTAAGGGTGCCCTATCCTAAGCCTAGAAGTGCCCTCGCCTTAGGCTAGGGGAGCCGTAACAATAGCGTAAGCCTAAGGGTGCCCTAGCCTAAGCCTTGGGGTGCCCTAGTCTAAGCCTGGGGGTGCCCTAGCCTAAGCTTGGGGGTGCCCTAGCCTTAGGCTAGGGGAGCCCTAGCCTTAGCCTATGCCTACGGGTGCCCTAGCTTAAGCCTAGGTGTACCCTTGCCTAAGCCTAGGGTTGCCCTAGCCTTAGGCTAGGGGAGCCCTAGCCTTAGCCTAAGCCTAGGGGTTCCCTAGCCTAAGCCTAGGGGTGCCCTAGCATTAGGTTAGGGTAGCCCTAGCCTTAGCCTTAGCCTAGGGATGCCCTAGCCTCAGCTTAGGGGTGCCCTAGCCTCAGCCTAGTGGTGCCCTAGCCTAAGTCTAGGGGTGCCCTAGCCTAAGCCAAGGGGTTCCCTAGCCTAAGCCTAGTGGTGAATTAGCCTAAGCCTAGGGGTGACCTAGCCTTAGCCTAAGCCTAGGGGTGCCCTAGCCTAAGCTTAGGGGTGCCCTAGCCTAAGCCTAAGGGTGCCCTAGCCTTATCCTAGGGGTGCCCTAGCCTTAGCCTAAGACTAGGGGTGCCCTAGCCTAAGCTTAGGGGTGCCTTAGCCTAAGCCTAGGGGTGCCCTAGCCTTAGGCTATGGGAGCCCTAGCCTTAGCCTACCCCTAGGGGTTCCCTAGCCTAAGCCTAGGGGTGCCCTAGACTAAGCCTAGGGGTGCCCAAGCCTTAGGCTAGGGGAGCCCTAGCCTTAGCCTAAGCCTAGGGGTGCCCTACTCTAAGCCTAATGGTGCCTTTGCCTAAGCCTAGGGGTGCCCTTGCCTGAGCCTAGGGGTGCCCTAGCCGGAGGCTAGGAGGGCTGTATCGTGAGCCTCAGCCTAGGGGTCCCCTAGCCTAAGCCTAGGGGTGCCCTAGCCTAAGCCTAGGGGTGCCCTAGCCTGAGCGTAGGTGTTCCCCAGCCTGACGCTAGGGGAACCCTAGCCTTAGCCTAAGCATAGGGTTGCCCTAGTCTAAGTCTAATGGTGCCTTAACCTAAGCCTAGGGGTGCCCTTGCCTGAGCCTAGGGGTGCCCTAGCCGGAGGCTAGGAGGTCTGTAGCCTGAGCCTCAGCCTAGGGGTGCCCTAGCCTGAGCCTAGGTGTGCCCTAGCCTGATTGTAGGGGAGCCCTAGCCTGAGGCTAGGGGAACCCTAGCCTTAGCCTATGCCTTGTGGTGCCCTAGCCTAAGCCTAGGGGTGCCCTAGCCTAAGCTTAGTGCTGCCCCAGCCTAAGCCTAAGCCTAGTGGTGCCCTAGCCTAAGCCTAGGGGTGCCCTAGCCTAAGCCAAGGGGTTCCCTAGCCTAATCCTACGGGTGCCCTAGCCTAAGCGTAGGTGTTCCCTAGCCTAAGCATAGGGGTGCCCTAGCCTAAGCCTAGGGGTGCCCTAGCCTTAGGCTAGGGGAGCCCTAGCATTAGCTTAAGCCTAGGGGTGCCCTAGCCTACGCCTTGGGGTGCCCTAGCCTGAGCCTAGGGGTGCCCTAGCCTGAGCCTAGGGGTGCCCCAGCCTGATGCTAGGGGAGCCCTAGCCTTAGCCTAAGCCTAGGGATGCCCTAGCCTCAGCTTAGGGGTGCCCTAGCCTCAGCCTAGTGGTGCCCTAGCCTAAGTCTAGGGGTGCCCTAGCCTAAGCCAAGGGGTTCCCTAGCCTAAGCCTAGTGGTGAATTAGCCTAAGCCTAGGGGTGACCTAGCCTCAGCCTAAGCCTAGGGGTGCCCTAGCCTAAGCCTAGGGGTGCCCTAGCCTAAGCCTAAGGGTGCCCTAGCCTAAGCCTAGGGGTGCCCTAGCCTTAGCCTAAGACTAGGAGTTCCCTAGCCTAAGCCTAGGGGTGCTCTAGCCTAAGCCTAGTGGTGCCCTAGCCTTAGGCTATGGGAGCCCTAGCCTTAGCCTACGCCTAGGGGTGCCCTAACCTAAGCCTAGGGGTGCCCTAGCCTAAGCCTAGGCGTGCCCAAGCCTTAGGCTAGGGAAGCCCTAGCCTTAGCCTAAGCCTAGGGGTGCGCTAGCCTAAGCCTATGGGTGCCCTAGCCTAAGCCTAGGGGTGCCCTAGCCTAAGTCTAAGCCTAGGAGTGCCCTAGCCTAAGCCTAAGGATTCCCTAGCCTAAGCTTAGGGGTGCCCTAGCCTTAAGCTAGGGGAGCCCTATCCTAAGCCTAAGCCTAGGGGTACCCTAGCCTAAGCCTAGGAGTGCCCTAGCCTTAGGCTAGGGGAGCCCTAGCCTTAGCCTACGCCTAGGGGTCCCCTAGCCTAAGCCTAGGGGTGACCTAGCCTAAGCCTAGGGGTGCCCTAGCCTGAGCGTAGGGGTTCCCCAGCCTGACGCTAGGGGAACCCTAGCCTTAGCCTAAGCCTAGGGGTGCCCTACTCTAAGCCTAATGGTGCCTTAGCCTAAGCCTAAGGGTGCCCTTGCCTGAGCCTAGGGGTGCCCTAGCCGGAGGCTAGGAGGGCTGTATCCTGAGCCTCAGCCTAGGGGTCCCCTAGCCTAAGCCTAGGGGTGCCCTTGCCTGAGCCTAGGGGTGCCCTAGCCGGAGGCTAGGAGGGCTGTATCCTGAGCCTCCGCCTAGGGTGCCCTAGTCTAAGCCTAATGGTGCCTTAGCCTAAGCCTAGGGGTGCCCTTGCCTGAGCCTAGGGGTGCCCTAGCCGGAGGCTAGGAGGGCTGTAGCCTGAGCCTCAGCGTAGGGGTGCCCGAGCCTGAGCCTAGGTGTGCCCTAGCCTGAGGGTAGGGGAGCCCTAGCCTGAGGCTAGGGGAACCCTAGCCTTAGCCTACGCCTTGTGGTGCCCTAGCCTAAGCCTAGGGGTGCCCTAGCCTATGCTTAGTGCTGCCCTAGCCTAAGCCTAAGCCTAGTGGTGCCCTAGCCTAAGCCTAGGGGTGCCATAGCCTAAGCTTAGTGCTGCCCTAGCCTAAGCCTAAGCCTAGTGGTGCCCTAGCCTAAGCATAGGGGTGCCCTAGCCTAAGCCTAGGGGTGCCCTAGCCTGAGGCTAAGGGAGCACTAGCCTGAGGCTAGGGGAACCCTAGCCTTAGCTTATGCCTTGTGGTGCCCTAGCCTAAGCCTGGGGGTGCCCTAGCCTAAGCCTAGGGGTGCCCTAGCCTAAGCCTAGGGGTGCCCTAGCCTTAGCCTATGCCTAGGGGTGCCCTAGCGTAAGCCTAGGGATTCCCTAGCCTAAACCTATGGGTGCCCTAGCCTTAAGCTAGGGGAGCCCTAACCTAAGCCTAAGCCTAGGGGTACCCTAGCCTAAGCCTAGGGGTGCCCTATCCTGAGCCTAGGGGAGCCCTAGCCTTAGCCTATGCCTAGTGGTGCCATAGCCTAAGCCTAGGGGTGCCCTAGCCTAAGCTTAGTGCTGCCCTAGCCTAAGCCTAAGCCTAGTGGTGCCCTAGCCTAAGCCTAGGGGTGCCCTAGCCTAAGCCAAGGGGTTCCCTAGCCTAATGCTACGGGTGCCCTAGCCTAAGCCTAGGGGTGCCCTAGCCTAAGCCTTGGGGTGCCCTAGCCTGAGCCTTGGGGTGCCCTAGCCTGAGCCTAGGGGTGCCCCAGCCTGACGCTAGGGGAGCCCTAGCCTTAGCCTAAGCCTAGGGGTGCCCTAGTCTAAGCCTAGTTGTGCCTTAGCCTAAGCCTAGGGGTGCCCTTGCCTTAGCCTAGGGGTGCCCTAGCCTGAGGCTAAGGGAGCACTAGCCTGAGGCTAGGGGAACCCTAGCCTTAGCTTATGCCTTGTGGTGCCCTAGCCTAAGCCTGGGGTTGCCCTAGCCTAAGCCTAGGGATGCCCTAGCCTAAGCCTAGGGGTGCCCTAGCCTTAGCCTATGCCTAGGGGTGCCCTAGCCTAAGCCTAGGGATCCCTAGCCTAAACCTATGGGTGCCCTAGCCTTAAGCTAGGGGAGCCCTAACCTTAGCCTAAGCCTAGGGGTACCCTAGCCTAAACCTAGGGGTGCCCTATCCTGAGCCTAGGGGAGCCCTAGCCTTAGCCTATGCCTAGTGGTGCCATAGCCTAAGCCTAGGGGTGCCCTAGCCTAAGCCTAGGGGTGCCCTAGCCTAAGCCTAGGGGTGCCCTAGCCTTAGGCTAGGGGAGCCGTAGCCTCAGCCTAAGCCTAGGGGTGCCCTAGCCTAAGACTAAGTCTAGGGGTGCCCTAGCCTAAGCCTAGAGGTGCCCTAGCCTAAGCCTAGGGGTGCCCTAGCCTTAGGCTAGGCGAGCCATAGCCTTAGTCTAAGCCTATGGCTGCCCTAGCCTAAGCCTAGAGGTGCCCTAGCCTGAGCCTGTTCTGTTTGACTTCAACGTTAGGACACATAGACCATCTGAGTAAACCCTTTGTTTCTGTGTCCTTCTCCTTCCCATAGACAAAACTGCAGCCAGCACCAGACGTTAAACCTGCAGACTAAAGGTTTGTCAAAAGTCTAGAAAGAGCAGTCATACCTTGAAAACCTAGCCTGCAGAAGAGAAGACACAGAATCAGAAGCTACAAATGAAAAAAAAAAAAAAAAAGCTCCAGGTGGGTGTCATTCAGACAACTGATTCCAATGAGTACACTTGAGCTTCTCACAGTGTAAAATTGCTTTTACTTTCATACTATTGTAATTCAAAGAGTTTCCCATATCTCCCCTCCAAATGTAACTCCAGCAGATTCAAGTATATTAAGGAAGAGGCAATTATTCTGGTGTTTCCCCTGCAACGATTATGGAGTCTCAAAGAGTTTTACTATTCTCACCTCATGCCTTAGATTTTCAACTATTTGAATGTGAAGGAAATCTTTACATGCCGCATTTCATAGGCTGTCTTCAGTGTTGCCTCACCCAGATTTACGTTTTCATTTCTAGAGTGCTTCAACATGAGTTTTTTTTGGGGGGGGTTGGTTAAGGAGCATTATCATTTTCCATCATCAGTTGTTGATGGGAAATTTTACATCCTGCAGGTTCCCGTATACAATAATTACATTAAACAATGGAGCTTTCTGTATCTTCCTGTTTTTCACAACAGGTTATGCTCACTCATATTGTTAGCTTATCACGCCAAATGTCCAAGATGTACAGGTGGTGTTAATTGAAGAGCGGAATGATTCATGCATTGGTCACTTTAGCATTGCAAGTTCATGAGCATCTTGATTTTGAAATTCAGTAAAGGGAGATGATGCCTTAGCCAGTTAAATGCTACTCCTTCCAAACCTCACGTACACTCAGACATATCTGAGCAGAAGCCACATTATCTACGTGAAACAGCTTTGGGTGCTCCCCAGTTATATGCAGATGCCCACCAAACATGAGATTATTTTGCTTTCTCTGACTTGGCTCTTACTAGCATTCAGCCTCATTCCATCTCTTTTGTAGATGATTGTGGATTCTGGGGGGCCTATGGCATAATGGTGGGCTTTTGAGTTTAAAAAAATCTTGTAGCGAAATTTTCTTGATGTGCATTTAATATTTGTTTACAACTCTCTTTTATATACGTGTGTCTGTGGATTTCAACATTTAAGTGCACAGATTAGTATATTCCCATAGTGGAGTGAACCACCCTTCCGTCATGTCTATAGGTATTTCTCCTTCCTATGGGCAGCTGGACAGTAATTTATCTGGGGAACGTCTGGTAAACCATGACAATGGTGCTTCCCCAGCTTTCTGGGATGAAGGGCCAGGCCATTGGTTACCTTTATAGAAGTCTCCTGACACTTCCTAGTGATGTCTGTTTCTGGGATCATAGTGGCTTCCTCTTCCTCGGTTGGTCTTGTTGGTATGTGCTGTCCAGTTGGTCTGCTTCAAAGCAACCTCAATGTACAGGACAAGGAAAGGCTTGCCAGTCCTGGGCCACCCTCATTTCTTTCTGATGTTTGAACCCATCGTTGCAGCTCCCTTGGCCATGCATTCTTCAAATGGCCTGGCTCTTTGTCACTGATCCTCCCCTTTAATCTGACCAAAAGTGTTCGTATTTTGGTCCTCTTCCTGAGAAGGTTCTGCCTAGTTTTACTAGTCCTCCACTACCTGACAGTGTATCAATGATTAGCATAAGGTTTTCAGTGGTGTATTTCGTCATCCTCAGTGTGTCCTTATTGGGGGCTCTTACAACTCTTGTTACAATCCATACACCAATTGTATCTGACATAGTCATACGTATATTGCCAGCATTCTTTTCTAGACATTTACTTTCTATTGAGCCCTTGGGATCAGCGCCCCTTTCTTTCCTCCTCCCCCACTCGTGGTTCCTTGATAGATTATAGATTGTTATTATTTTCATATCTCACATCGACCATTGTCTCTTTTATCCTCAGCTTTCTGTTGCTCCTCTCCCTGCGAGGGGTGTGTGGTTATATGTCATTCATTGCTATCGGTTCCCCTTCCTTCCATCCTCTACCCTCCTTCCCCCTACCCTTTTGGTATCTCTATTCCCATTCCTGTTCCTGGGTTCCATGTGTTGTGAGTTTTATCTCTTGCTAATACCTATGCAGTCTAGTCCAGAGTGGGAAGCGGCACTGGGGTGATGATATTGGGGGGTGAGGAGGCCTCAAGGGGTCAGAGGCAGATTGTGTGATTCATTGGTGTGATCCATGTCTCCTCAGGGGGCCCTCCACCCAGTGGGACACAGAATCTGGGATACTTGTGGCTTTCTCCTGAGACAGCATGGTGGCCAAGGGACCGGGCATTGAGGGTGGGACTCTGAGCCTGGGGTGGCAGCACTTGCAGAAGCCACCCCCTCCCCCAGGCACCCACCTGGATATGGACGAGCACGTGAGATAGTTGGCTGTGAACTTTGATGGTGGCCTCAGCGTCTCAGAGCAGGTGGGGTCTGGCCTGAGTCAGTTCCCACAGCTCCAACCTGGAACCCCTGCCCCAGGCGGGGGTCAGAAGTTATCCCAGCATGCTCTTTCCTCCCCCTCAGCTTCTCTCTGGTCAGCCCTTAAGCTTCCTGGCTGGGTTTAGAACTTGTCCTAAGCTCCCTGAGGGCCACTGTCCTGAGATCTTGCTCAGCGCTTCAGGCCTTTCTGCAAACTCTCCTCCCGGAGCCCAGTATTACTAGCAGTTTACCCCTTGCTCTAACGATGCTCCAGGAGGCCTGCTTGGGAAGTGTTGGGCTGTTGCCTGGTTCAGTCCCACTAACTGCTCCTCAGGAGATAGAAGAAATTCCCTGCTCCTGGAAAGATTTACTGGCTTTCAAACCCTCTGGAGGATCCCCATGAGTCAGCAGGTGGGGTCATTCTAAAGCCCGGCACTCCACAGGTAGCCACGTTGTGTGCCACCCAGGCATGCTGTGTGTTTGGAGGAGACTGCACACCCTTCAAAGGTAGAAGCTGCACCCCTCCATGGTTCTTGCATGCAGCAAATGCAGGGCCCCTGAGACTCCGGGCCAGCCTCTGGGCTAGGATCATGGGCAAATTGTTATCCCGCCTAAGCTCCATCTGGACTGGAAACGCAGTAGCTTCTACTGTGACCTGGGTCAGTCTGGGGCTGTGCAGGGCATCCTCAGCCCAGTTCAACTCTTCCCAGAACGCCCCTGCAGCTTCAGGGAGCCCCTGGCTTGGGAAAGTGACCCTGCTATGTGGGCTTTGTGACCAGGCTCCCTGATCCACCGACCCAGATTTGCCTCCTCCACAGGCCGCAGACAGCAGGGGCTGCCCTGGGTTCCCTGAACTTGGGCCCTCTCCAGAGACAGTGTGGGCAGGACCTGGAGGGTGTGGAAGTGAGTCGTGCCGGGAAAGTGGATGGAGGAACGGAGGGTAGGGTAGATGCTGGGTGGGCTGAGGGGGCAGGAGATGCCCTACAGAGTTCTAGAACCAGGGCTGAGGGATGTGGGAGCTGTTGGGGCCAGCTGGCCCTTTCGTGAGTTTTAGGAGCTGCCTGAACCCCATCCACATTGACCCTCTCCAGCCCCACCTTTGGCAGATGCTGGCAGAGAAGTTCAAGGTCTTCCAGGAGAAAGGGCAGAGTGTGGGGCTGCCAGGGTTCAGGCCCTGAGGGAGCTGGCAGGTGCCCTGGAACTCGCCTCCCCCAGCTCCATGGCCCAGAGTCAAGTCCACAGGAGCTGCGTAGAGGCCGCATGGGTGAGGTTGGACAAGGCAATGAAAGCCCGCACAGAGGTGGGTGCCCAGAGGGACAGGCCAGCGACAGCCAAAGGGCTCGGGACACAGGGGCCTACCCCAGATGTGTGTGCGTGTGTGTGTGTGCTCATGTGTAGGGGTGGGCATGTGGGTGTGTGCATGCGTACTTCTGTGTGTATTCTCGCGTGCGCGTGTGTGTGTGTGCTCATGTGTAGGGGTGGGCATGTGGGTGTGTGCATGCGTACTTCTGTGTGTATTCTCGTGTGCACATGTGTGTATGAAGGGGCATGGCTGACTCCAGCTCCCAGCATCAATCAGCCTCCCCGTCCAACCATGCTCCTTCCTGCCCCCAGTTTGGAGTCCTTCAGCGCAGGTCACTCCTTGTGGCAGGAGCACGAAGTGTGCTCTCCCAATGCTCCCTGAGCACGGTCCACAGTTTCGTTTGGGGCACAGGCCCTGCTGGTCTTCTTGATGACCGCCACTCTTAGAGCTCCCTGCCTCCCCTCCGCACACCCTCCTTTCTCGGGATCTGGTGTCTCAGTGCACTGAGCAACTGACAGGTCCTGCAACCGAAATCCTGGGGCTGGGTGGCTCCGGGGCCAGCCCTCTCCTCACTGACTGTTGGAGTTGCTACAAGCAGACCCCCTGACAGGCAGCCCACTCGCTCCCTGAGCCGCAATCCTCATGTGCTCAGGGCTCCCCATCTTTTTGCCTTCCTCCCAACATGCGTGTCAAGACCCTTTCCTCCCTCGGGCCCTGCCTGTGGGCCCCGGGCCTCATCAGGAACCTGCTGTGATCAGAGGAAACCATCCATCTTCTAACCACCGAAGGGCAAGAAGGCGCGAATGTACAGCGATGATAATAGGTAAAGGTCATGGTAAAGTCAGAGAGGACAGGAAAGACAGGGTCGAGAGAATACAATACAGAGTCAGACATGTTTTATTAGGCATGCTCACTTCAGCTCCTCTTGATGGACCACGTGGAACTGGGAGAAGTGGAACCTTTGCTATCTTGGGACGTGTATAGGGAGCATGGAGACACACCTCTTCAGTAGTGACATGGGTCACAAGGTGGGCGGTATCTATCGTAAGGCCCCTGTACTTGAGCTCACCAAGGTGAGGAAAGCTAATACCTGCATTGGGGGAAGCTACAAGGCGGGCTGGGTGTCACGGTGGGAAGAGAGGGCAAAAGGACCATATCTGCTTCTACACAGAGATACAATCAGTCATGTGCTCACATTAAGGCAGCCTAGCTGTTAACAGAGAATCCGTGGGAATGATTTTTAAAGCAGGATAATGTACTTGGACTTTACCTCTAACTTACCAAAGTAGAGGCTTTCCTACCGTGGAATACCAGCTTTCCAGATTCTCCCTGTTATAAGTTAGGGAATAGAGTCTTCGTCCTATTTCCCTCCGTGTTAACGCCCCACAAATCCCCAAGCCACAGTCTTTGCTCAAAAGGAGGTGGCCCTGTTCTCAGGGAGAAAGTTGCTGGCCTTCCTTCCCGCTGTGCCCTCGATTTCCACCAGGCGGCGCTAGAGCTGTGGGGCCACATGCAGAAGGTGGTCCTGGTGGAGGGTGCTGTCCTTGGCCATGACCTGGCGTCTGTGGAGGTCCTGCAGCGCCAGCACCGCCTCCTGCAGGGGAGGGCCCCAGGCCATCCCCACCGAAAAACCCCTCTTTGTAGGCAATGGATGGATGAAGAGCCCTCACCCCCAGCTGACCCCAGGCAGGACTGCAGCCTGCCCCTGCCACCTCTGGGATGGGGGGTGACGGGCCTGGGCTTGACCTAGGCTGGGGTACAGCCAGGATGGCCTGCAGAGACCTGGGTGGAGGAGCATTCAGCCTGCTCTCTGCCAGCTGCAGAGGGAGTTGGTGGCTGTGGACAAGGTGGTGTTTCAGATGGGGATGGAGTCCATCCAGGTACACCCTGCGGTCCAGGAGAGCCTGGCCGGGGAGCTGGCTGAGGTGCAGGAGGCCTGGGCCACCTGGACATGAAGGCCTGGGAGCAGGGCCAGCAGCTGGAGTGGGTAGCCCATGGCCACGCCTTCCTCAGGCACTGCCAGGAACTGCTGTATGTGCCACCCCACCTGGATGGGGGCTCGCTCTGTTCCATGCGGGTGGGGGCACCCAGCTCTTCCCTGCCTCCTCCCTGTTCTGCCCTCTGGCCCTGAGACCTGTTCCGATGCCCTGTCCCCCACCCAGCACTCGGGCTCAAGAGAAGCAGGCGCTAGTCTATATCCTCAGAAAGGCCAGCTGGGGCCAAGGAGACACTGGGGCAGGAGCTCTGCCTGAGAGCCCAGGGAGTGCGGCCGGCGGGGTAGCAGCTGCTGGACACCAGCCACGTCATGGCCCCAGAGATGTGCGCGCTGAGGGCTAGGGCCAGGGTGGTGCGTGGCCAGAGCTCCCTTTCCTGCTTCTCCCTGCTCCATGGTAACCCAGCCCTGCCCCACCCAGGCGACACCCTGAGCCCCTCCCAAAAGCCCTCTGCCCCCCAGGTCACAGTGTCTCCGGGAGCTGGACAGGCAGCTGCAGGAGCTCTGGATGGCCTGGGCCCTTCACCAGGAGCACTGCCAGGTGAGCCAGGACCAGGAGGAGCTGCGGGGAATGATGAGTCAGGCTGAGGTCTGGCTGGCCTCCTGAGAGGACCTCCTGCTAGATCCTGACTGTGGGGTGAGCAGGGATCCGCCCCTTAGAGGGCCACATGCCTGGCACCAGGACTTGGAAAGGCAGCTGGCAGCCCAGGAGGAGAAGCTCACCCAGCTCCAAATGTAGGTGAGGGTGTGGAGGGCGGGACTGAGGAGGGGTCGAGGGGCCTCCACCTGCGGTGGGGTCTCCAGAGCATTGATCTGCCCTGAGGGGCACCCATTCGGGGAAACAGCCGCAGGGTCCTGTCCTCCATGGGCAGTCTGGCTCTGTGGGGTCCATCACAGCTTCTTCTGCCCAACTGCTCCCTCCCCTCCTCCTCCTGGTTTCCCCCTCTGAGAGCTGCCCCCAGAGCAAGCCCTGTGGGACACAGAGGGTCACTATGGGTGGAAACCAATCAATAATCTCATGGGTGCAGAGCACACTCTGAGGAACACAGGGGAGGTGACACTAGCTACAGAGAATCTGAGTGGAGCGAGGGTTTGTAATCCTTGTGTAGGCTGGGGGTGGGGCTGATAGCGGGGTGGGGGGGGATTGATACCACAGGATCCTGTGGGACTGAAAGTGAGGACCTGAGGGTGGACGGGCAGAGGGAGTGCCCCATCCTCTGAGGTAGGAAGGTGGTCAGCTAGGGTGAGCACGGAGGAAGATGAGCAGGGGCTGCTGCAGTCACGCAAATGTCACGTAAGAATCTCACTTTAGTATAAAATGTTTGTCTCCATTGCAAAGCCACCTCTAGCAACTAGGATCCCCTCTCTCCCCATCTGGAGTTGACGAGTGAAGAAAATCAAAAACTGAAGCAAAGCAGTCCACAGGACTAACGGACCACCAACACCACAGCCCTCCATCCTTGTCCTGGAGACCAGGAGAGTTAGATGGTGCCCAGCCACCGCCTCAAACTGCTCTGGTTGAGCTCAAACTGGCAACTTGTGCACAGCTTGAAAGCCAATGGAAGTTGACTTCATGAAGAGAGGGCATTACAAGTTTGACAGGGACTGCTGGAACCCTGAGACCAGGGCCCTTCAAATCCAAAACAGAGCCCAGCTCCGGGAATCACCCCTGCCCAAGCAACAGTCGAGCTGATAAAGTGAACGCATGGCACCTGTGAGGCAAGTGCTTCCCAGAGCAAACGGGAGCATTTGCCCTCAAAAATCAGGAGGGAGGGAGGGGTCAGGGAGGAGGCAAGAAGAGTGCTGTGTTATATTATTGTTAAACTGCTCTGCATGTTTCCACTTAAAACAAAAACCCTCTATATTAAAATTCATATATATGTGCATTATATGTGTATATATATATATATTAGTCAAACCCAAGGTCAGAAAAAGGCATGCCCCGGGCTACTGCTTGTGGCAAGGTCAGTGATCTGAAACCCATCAGAAAGACGCGGCTCAGCTATCTGCTCCCGTAGTGACAGCCTCAGAGAGCCGCAGGGGCCGTCGTGTGCTGTCCTACAGGGCCTCGATGATAGAAATCGACTCGATGGCAATGTTTTGAGTGCTTTGAAGGTCAGAAACTGTAGACAGTGATCTATAAACATCCTTCTCTCCTGTAAGGTGTCTGTAACACAATCAAAGGAAAACAATCGGTCTGCTCTCCAGATCTTCAATGGGACCATTTCCAGGGAGCCTGGCCACACACTGCCAGGCTGTGCCTCCTCAGATCCGCTGGCACTGCTAGGAAGGTTGTGGGCCCTGCAGGGGTGGGGGACTCTCCAGCCTGCTCCCCAGCAATAGAGGCACTAGGCCAAGACTGGAAGAGCCCCGGCGGGGGGAGAGTGGGGAGGTTGAGGCAGTCACTGTGCCCTGCTTCTGACACTCTTCATGTGGCTGCTATGGTCACCCTTGACCTCAGGGAAGGCCAAGGGTCACCAGGGCAGAAAACACTTCCTTTTTATGGTGAGGGCCATATCGGGTCTCAACTCCACTGCTAATTAGCTGTGGTCTCTAGCAAGTAACCCAGCCTCTCGGTGCACCCAGTTTCCCCAGTGCTATCTGGAGTCCCCAGAAGGGCCAGGTACAGCCAGGCTGCTTGCAGCTGGGCCAGAACCAGCAGCTGCCCTCACCGTGCCCTGAAGCCAGGAGCCCAGAACTCAAAGGCTGAGCTTTGCTGAAGGTCGTCCGACATGGCCTCTCAGCTTAAGTAAGGGGTCCCAAGTTCCAGGCTGCAAAAGTTGCTCCCTGGAACACGTGGCCCGGGCCCCCAATGTGGGCACACAGAAAGCCAGTTCACCTCTCAGGGGTTTGGCAAAGCCGCAGCACAGCAAGGGTCTCCCTGGAAGCCCCTCCACCCCATGCCCAGCACCTCCCCCAAACTCATCCCTGCTCCAGGCAGCTGGTACTCACTGTAGGTCCTGTCACCACTGCTGGGCCCTGGGGGCAGTGCTGGGCCACCACTCCAGCAGGCTCTCCGCTAGTGGGGCAGGCTGCCCCCTGGTGGCCACCCATCTTCACTTGGTGCAGAAACATTGCAAACTTGGTTAAGAGGAGCTGAGAAGAGAGGAGAGGGGTCACAGGGGGCCCTGGCTGGTGGGCTGTGAGACACCTCAGTGAGTGACTGGGCAGGGCAGGACTGGATAGCCACAGAACTTGCCCCTCTACGCAGAGAGGGGAATAGGAAGTCACAGGTGTCCTCAGTCCAGACAGATGTTCCCCATCAGCCCATTGTGCATGCAGCCCCCCCTCCACCACCCATCTTCATTCGGCTCCAGGGCACCTTCCTTGCCCCTAGCCCCTTCCTCACTAGGGTGTGCTCATAGTCCTCTCTCCTCTGGCCACCTGCTGCTGGCTGCTCAGCCAGCTCTGCAAGTCCTCAGCTTCCCTCAGGAAGCCCTCCAGTGCCAGCATCCTCTTCAGATCCTGGCCCCTGTGGTGACAGCCTGAGTGCCCCAACAGTTAGTGTGCATGTGTCCACACTCTGCAAGACAAGGGACCCAATCAAAGGGGCTGCCTGAAGGACAAGGTTCTTCATGGTCTTTGCCCAGGCTGCTCCTCTGGATTCAAGAAGCAAACCCAGGACAGGGGGAGTTGGGGCTGGCGAGGGTGTGGCTGTGGGGAAGGGCAGGTGACTGGAGCCAGGGAGCCGAGCCCCTGCCCTGCAGGCTCTCCTCAAAGGTTTGTGGGAAGAGGAAACAGTGAAGGACTCATCTATTCCTGACACATGTCTACAGGCCTCCGTCACGGTTCTCTTCAAGGCAGGGGTAGCATCTAGGGGAATAAGCAACCCCAGCCAGTTTTCTGGTACCCACAGATGCAGTGACCCTCACTGTTGGGCTGCCAACTCCCGCAGTGTCTGCAGCTGCTTCCAGAGCCTCCCCTGCATCACACCCAGCTGCTCTGAGACCTCAGTTACAAGGATCTACATATAACTTCCTCCCTGGGGGATGGACAACAGAAAAGTGGGTGAAGGGAGACAAAATATGTAAGATCTGACAAATTATCAATTGTTCATGAGTGAGGGGGAAACAGGGAGGGCGAAGAGAAAAATGAGGACATGATGCCAGGGCCTTAAATGGAGAGCAAATGTTTTGAGAATGATGAGGGCAATGAATGTACGGATGTGCCTTACACAACTGATGTATGTATGGATTGTGATAAGAGTTGTATGTGCCCCTAATAAAATGATTTAAAAAAATTAAATCATTTAAATTTCTTAGGACAATGCCATTTGTATTTCAAAGCAACCTTCACAAAAGCTATTTTTTCACTTTCACTATCTTCTATTTAGTGTTAGATAGTGCAAAAACAATTCTTATGCCTTTTTATGAGATGTTATGAGTGTAGACATAAATTTATGCATAATTAAAAATTTGAATGAACAAAATATTTTGTTAAAGAATTTGAACTTTTGTGAAAATCATAGAAAGCATATAGCATTTTATTGAAGGGTTGGGAATTTTTTCCTCTATTTTATTCTAGTATTTGGTCTGAGGTTCTTACCGCATATTCTGATTGTTGTCATGTAAGAGAATGTACATTCCATTAAGAGAAAACTTTCCTTATAATATTTTCCTATCCATTGCTTCCTGCTGTATCTCTCATTTGTTCTTTTATCATTTTTCCTATAAAAACCCAGGCTGCTTAATTTTATTCTTATTAATCATTTATATAAGTTAGGAAAATATTTATTATATATACATTTTTATTAAAAATCTTTTCTTGGAGACTCTTACAACTTTTGTTGCAATCCATATTGATTGCATCAGGCTTTTTGTACATATGTTGCCTTCATTCATTTATACACATTTCTTTCCTTTTCTTTTTTAAAATCATTTTATTGGGGCTCATAAAACTCATCAAAATCTATACATACACCAATTGTGTAAAGCACACTTATACATTCGTTGCCTTCATCATTCTCAAAATTTGCTTTCCGCTTGGGTTCCTGGAATCAGCTCATTTCCCCTTTCCCCTCTCCCCCTCTCACCCTGCTCCTCTTCCCTCATGAACCCTTAATAATTTATACATTATTATTTTCTCTTATCTTACACTGTGCGGCGTCTCCCTTCACCCAATTTTCTGTTGCCCATCTCCCAGGGGGGAAGTTATATGTAGATCCTTGTGATCGGGTTCCCATTTCTACACCCACTTCCCTCCCAGTATCGCCACTCTCACCGCTAGTCCTGGGGGGTTCATCTGTCCTGGATTCCCTATGTTTCCAGATCCCGTCTGTACCGCTGTGTATCTTCTGGTCTAACCAGGTTTGCAAGGTAGAATTGGGATCATGAGAGGTGGGGGGAGGAATCGTTTAATATCTAGAGGAAGGTTGTGAGTTTCATTATTGCTACACTGAACCCTGAGTGACTCATCTCCTTCCCACTACCCCTCCGTAAGGGATGTCCAGTTGTCTACAGGTGGGCATTGGTCCCCCGTCATGCACTCCCCTCATTCACGATGATATAATTCCCCTCCCGCCTTTGTTGCTTGAAAACTGGTCCCCTCAGGCCTTCATGATCACCCATGTTGGTGTGATGCTTCCATGTGGGCTTTGTTGCTTCTGGGCCAGATTTTTTACTTTCAAGCCTCTAAGACCCGGGATGCTATATCGCTTGATAGCCAGCCACCATCAGCCTTCTTCACCACACTTACTTATGCACACATTCATCTTCAGCGTTTATGTGGGGAAGGTGATCACACAATGATGGTTTTTGTTCTTTGGTGTCTGCTACCTGATCCCTTCAACACCTCGTGTTCACTTAGGCTTGTGTGCTTCTTCTCTGTGGGCTTTGTTGCTTCCGAGCTACATTTCTGCCTGTTTGCCTTCAAGCCTTTAAGACCCCCAGAGTTTCATTATATTGTGCAGAGAGTGGCTATGAGCCAAACTCACTCGACTGTACCCAACAACAATAACAGCAGGACTTGTGCTTCTAACAATATGCTGAAGAAGACCTTAAGAGAATCTCCCCTTCGTTTAGAGCAGCGGCTCTCAACCTGTGGGTCGTGTCTATTTAGGGGGTCAAACAGCCCTTTCATGGGGTGGCCTGAATTATAGCAGTAGCAAAATTATAGCTATGATGTAGCAACAAAAATAATTTTATGGTTGGTTGGTCACGACTACATGAGGAACTGTATGAAATGGTCGTGAGTAAGAATGTTGAAAACCACTGTCCAAGAGGAAGACTCAATTCTTGGTACAGTTGAAGGGCAACAAAATAGACTCAGCCCCAATATAGATGGGATAGCACAGTGGCTGCAACAATAAACACAAGCCAAAGAAACACTGCAAGGATGGCACAATACGGGACAGTGTTTCATTATACTGACATAGAGTTGCTATGGGTCAAAACCCACAAGAAAAAAAAAAACAGGACTTGTTTTTCTAACACTGTACCTAAGTAGACCTTAAGAGAATCTCCTATTAGTTTAGCGCAGCGGGCCTCAAACTGAGGGTCGTGACCCCTTTTGGGGGATGAATGACCCTTTCACGGCAGTGGACCGTTAATTAAAGTGGAAAAATTAGAGTTATGATGTAGCAATGAAAATAATTTCATGATTTGGCAGTCACCACTACATGAGGAATGGTATGAAAGAGTCGTGGCATTAGGAAGGTTGAGAACCACTTCCCTAGAGGAAGACAGAATTCTTGGTAGAGTAGAAGGGCAGCAAAGGAGAGGCAGCCCCTACAAGATTGATTAGCCCAGTGGCTGCAACAATGAGCACAGGCAAATGAACAACTCTGAGCATGGCATTGGACTGGGCAGCATTTCATTATATTGTGCATAGAGTAGCTGTGACCAGAAACCCACTCGACAGCACTCAACAAAAATAACTACAGGACTTGTGCTTCTAAAATATGGTGAAGTAGGACTTCAGAGAAAGTCCTTTAACTTTAGAGCAGCAGTTCTCAACCTGTCTGTCGCGCCCCTTGGGAGGGTAGAATGACCCTTTCACGGGGGTGGTCGGATTCATAACGGTAGTTCAATTAGGGTGACAAAGTACCAATGAAAATAATTTTATGGTTGCTGGTCCCCACTAAATGAGAATCGATATGAAAGGGTAGTGGCATTAGGAAGGTTAAGAACCACTTCTCTAGGGAAAGACACAAATTTGGTACAGAAGGGAAGGAAGAGAGCGGCAGTCTCCAACAAGTTGGATTAGCACAGTGGCTGCAACACTGAGGCCAAGCACACAAGCACGGTGAGGGTGGCACAGGGCAGGGCAGCGTTTCATTATATTGTGCATAGAGTTGCTAAGAGTCAAAACCCACTCGACGGAACTTAACGACAATAACTACAGACGTGTACTTCTAACAATATGCTGAACTAGATCTTAAGAGAAACTCCTCTAAATTTAGAGCAGTGGTCCTTAACTTGTGGGTCGTGACCCCTATGGGGTTTCAGACGAGCCTCTCACAGGTGTTGCCCAATTCATAACAGTAGTGAAATCACAGTAACGGAGTAACAATGAAAAAAATTTACTGTTGGAGGATCACCACAACATTAAGAATTGTATAAAGGAGCCATGCCATTAAGAAGGTTCAGAAACACTGCCTGAGAGGAATACACAAAACGTGGTACTGCAGAAGGGCAGCAAGTGAGAGGCAGACCCTACAAGATGGAATAGCTCAGTGGCTGCAACAATGAATGCCATCAACGAACCACTGTGAGGACGGCACAGGACGGGGCAGCGTTTCATTATATTGTGCGTAGAGTTGCTGAGAGTCAAAACCCACTCGACGGCAACTAACAGCAACACAAAAAGAACTTGAGCTTCTAACAATATGCTGACGTAGATCTTAAGAGAAACGCCTCTTAGTTTAGTGCAGGCTTCTCAGCCTATGAATCACGAACCCTTTTGGGGAGTGAGTGGGTTGAATGACCCTTTCACAAGGGTTGCCTGATTCATAAGATTAGCAAAATTACAGTTATGAAATATCAGCGAAAATTTTGTATGACTGGGGGTCCACCACTATTTTGGGAACTGCATGAAAGGGTCGTGGATTTAGGAAGATTGAGAACCACAGTCCGAGAGGAAGACACAAATGTTGGTAGAGTAAAAGGGCAGCAAAGGAGAGGCAGCCCCTCCAAGTTGGAATAGCTCAGTGGCTGCAACAACCAGCGCAAGCAAAGAACCACTGTGAGGAATGCACAGGATGGGGGAGCGTTTCGTTATATTTTGCATGGAGTTGCTATGAGCCAAAACCCACTTGAAGGCACCTAAATACAATAACAAGAGGACTTTTGCTTCTAACAATGTGCTGAAATATATCTTAAGAGACATTCTTCATAGTTTGGAGCAGGGATTCTCAACCTGTGGGTCATGACTCCATTAGGGTGATGAACTACCCTTGCACAGGGGTGGCCCAATTCATAGCAGTAGCTACATTACAGTTATGAAGTAGCAATGACGATAAATTTATGACTGGGATTGTACCCACTACATGAGGAGTGGTATAAAAGGCCTGTGGCATTAGAGGAAGGTTGAGAGCCACTGTCCTCGAGCAAGACAGAAATCTTGGCAGAGCAGAAAGGCAGCAAATGAGAGGCAGACCCCCAGATGATAGATTAGCGCAGTGGCTGCAACAATGCGTGCAGACAAGAAACCACTGTGAGGATGGCACAGGACGGGGCAGCGTTTCATTATCTTGTGTGTGGAGTTGCTGAGAATCGAAACCCACAGGACAACACCTAACAACAATCACTGTAGGACTCATGCTTTTCACAATACGGTGCTGTAGATCCTAAGAGAAAATCCTCTTAGTTTAGAGCAGTGGTTCTCAACCTGTGGGTCGCGAGCCCTTTGGTAGGGTCAAATGACCCTTTCACAGTGGAGGCCTGATTCATGACTGTAGCAAAATTAAAGTTACGAAGTAGCAATGAAAATAATTTTATGATTGGGGGTTCATCACTACATGAGGAAATGAATGAAAGGGCAGTAGAGGGGCAGCAAAAGAGAGGCAGCCCCCCAAAAGTTGGATTAGCCCATGGTTGCAACAATGACAACAAGCAAAATAACCACTGTGAAGGTGGCACGAGATGGGGTCACGTTTCATTATATTGTGTATAGAGTTGCTATGAGCCAGCACACACTCAAAGGCACCAAACAATAACAACAGGACTCTGCGTCTATGAATATGCTGAAGTAAACCTTAAGAGAAACTAACCTTAGTTTAGACCAGTGGTTCTCAAACTGTGTCACAGTGCCTTTAGAAGACTAATGAACCTTTCACATGGGTGGCCTGATCCATAACAGAAGCGGAATTACAGTGATGATGTAGCAATGAAAATATTTTATGGTTGGGGAGTCACCACTACATGAGGACTGGTATGAAATAGTAGTGGCATTCAGAAAGGTGAGAACCACTATTCTTGAGGAAGACACAAATCTTGGTACGGAAGGGAAGGAAAAGAGAGGTAGTCCCTAACAAGATGGATTACCACAGTGGCCACAACAATGAGCGCAAACAGAAGAACCACCGTGAGGATGCACAGGGCAGGACAACGTTTCATTACATTGTGCATAGGGTTGGTATGAGCCAAAACCCATTTGAAGGCAGCCAAAAACAAGAACAGGATTTGTGCTTCTAACAATATGCTGAAACATCTCTTAAAAAGAAACTCCTCTTAGTGTAGGATAGCAGTTCTCAAACTGTGGGTCGTGATGCCTTTTGGGGGGTGGGGTGGAGAAGGACTATATCACATGGTGGCCTGATTCATAACAGTAGCATAATTTTAGTTATAAAGTAACAAGGAAAGTAATTTTATGATTGGGGGGGGGAGGTCACCAATACATGAGGAATGGTGTGAAAGAGTCGTGCATTAGGAAGTTTGAGAACCACTGCCCTAGAGGAAGACACAAATCTGGGTTCAGTAGAGTGTCAGCAAATGAGAGTCAGTCCCCCAAAAGATGGATTAGCACAGAGACTGCAACAATGAGTGAAAACAAAAGAAAAGTGTGAGGGTGTTAGAGGATGGAACAGTGTTTCATGATACTGTGCATAGAGTTGTTATGAGCCAACTTTGAGCCAAACCCACTCGACAGCCCCTAACAACAATAAGAACAGGACTCGTGCGTGTAATAATATACTGAGCTATACCACAGGAGAAACTCCTCTTAATTTAGAACAGCGGTTCTCAACCTGTGATTTGTGACCACTTTGGTTGGTTGAACAACCCTTTCACAGGGTGACTAGATTCATAAGACTTGCAAAATTACAGTTATGGAATAACAGTAGAAAAAAACCTTTATGCTTTGGGGACCACCACTACACATTGGGAAGTGTATGGAAAGGTCGTAGAAATAGGAAGGGTGAGAAACACTGTCCTAGAGGAAGACGCAAGTACAGTAGAAGGGCAGCAGAAGAGAGGAAGTCCCTACAAGACAGATTTGCACGGTGGCTGCAACAATGGGCGCAAGGAAAGAACCACCGTGAGGATGATGCAAGACTGGGCAGGCCTTTATTACATTGTGCACAGGGTTGCTATGAGCCCAAACCCTCTCCACGGCCCGAACAACAATAACAGGAGATACCATACATCTAAGAGTATGCTCAACTAAACCTTGAGAGAAACTGCTCTTAGTTTAGAGCAGCCGTTCTCAACTTGTGAGTGGTAAATCCTTTGGGGGTGTTCGAATGACCCTCCCATAGGCGTGGCCAGATACGTAACAGTAGCAAAATTACAGTTATGAACTGGCAACAGTATAATTTTTTGGTTGGGGGGTCATTACTAGACGAGGCACTGTATGAAAGGGTCGTGGCATTAGGATTGCTGAAAACCACAGTCCTACAGGAAGACACAAGTCTTGATACAGTTGAAGGGCCGCAATATAGAGTCAGCCCCCAAATAGATGGAATAGCATAGTGGCTGCAGCAATGAACTCAAGCTAAGGGAACACTGTGAGGATGGCACAAGATGGGGCAGCGTTACATTATATGGAGCATAGAGTTGCTATGAGTCAAAACCCACTCGACTGCACCTGACAACAAAACAACAGGACTTGTGTTTCTTATAATGTGCTGAAGTAGACCTTAAGAGAAACTCCTATTAGTTTAGTGCAGCGGTTCTCAACTTTTGGGTCACGAGCCCTGTTGGGGGATGAATGAACCTTTCATAGTGGTCGCCCAGTCATAACAGTAGAAAAATTAGAGTTACAAAGTTGCAATGAAAATAATTTTATGATTTGGCAGTCAGCACTATATGAGGAACGGTATGAAAATGTTGTGGCATTAGGAAGGTTGAGAACCACTGCCCTAAAGGAAGACACAAATCTTGGTAGAGTAGAAGGGCAACAAAAAATAGCCAGCCCCCCCAAATATGGCTCCAACAATGAGCACTAGCAAACAACCACTGG
Organism: Tenrec ecaudatus; assembly: GCF_050624435.1. NCBI lineage: Eukaryota > Metazoa > Chordata > Mammalia > Afrosoricida > Tenrecidae > Tenrec > Tenrec ecaudatus. Next base: position 1,296,943 of record NW_027457648.1, on the reverse strand, counting down.
CAGGATGGCACAGGTCTGGGAAGCATTTCATGATATTGTGCATAGAGATGCGATGAGCCAAAACCCCCTCCGCGGAACTTAACAACAATAACAACAGGGTTTGTGTGTTTAACAATATGCTGAAGTAAATCTTAAGAGCAACTCTTCTTAGTTTACAGCAGGGTTCTCAACATTGGGTCGTGAACACTTTCAGGTGGGGGGTGTTTCGAATCACCCCTTCACAGTGATGGTCTGATTCATAACAGTAGCAAAAGTACAGTTATGAAATATCAATGAATATAATTTTATGATCCATAACAGAGGCAAAATTACAATTATGATGTAGCAATGCAAATATTTTATGGTTGGATGTCACCACTACACGAGGAATGGTGTGAAGTGGTTGTGGCATTTGGAAAGTTGAGAACCACTGCTCTAGAGGAAGACACATATCTTGGTACAGAAGGGCAGGAAACGAGAGGCAGTGCCCAACAAGATGGATTAGCACAGTGGCTGCAAAAATGAGTGTGAGCAAAAGAACCACTGTATGGAAGGCACAGGATGGGAAAGCATTTCATTACATGGTGCATAGAGTTGGTATGAGCCTAAACCCATTCGAAGGCACCAAACAACAGGATTTGTGCCTCTAACAATATACTGAAGAAGACTTTAAAAGAAACTCTTAGTGTAGAGTAACAGTTCTCTAACTGTGGGTCACGATGTCTTAGGAGGGAACAATGAGCATTTCACATGGGTGACCTGATTCATAACAATAGCAAATTTATAGTTATGGAGTAACAAGGAAAATAATTTTATGACTGGGGGGGTCACTAGTACATGAGGAATGGTGTGAAAGAGTCATGACATTAGGAAGGTTGAGAACCACTGCCCTAGAGGGAGACATAGATCTGGGTACAGTAGAAGGGCAGCAAAAAGAGGCAGCCCACAGCACGATGGAATACAACAGTGACTGCAACAATCCGCGCAAGCAAAAGAACCACTGGGAGGATGGCGCAGGACAGGACACCTTTCCATCATATTGTGCTTAGAGTTGATAGGCGTCGAAAGCTACACAACAGAATCTAACAATAACTATAGGATTTGTGCTTCTGACAATAGGATGAAGTAGATATTAAGAGAAACTCCTCTTACTTTAGACCAGCGGTTTTTAACCTGTGGTTCGCGACCACTTTTCGCGATCGAATGACCCTTTCACAGGTGTGAAATGATTCATAACTGTAGGAAAATTACAGTTATGAAGTAACAATAATGTTATGATGGGGGTCACCACTACATGAGGAACTGTATGAAAGGGTCATGGCATTAGGAAATTTGACAACCACTGCCCTAGAGGAAGACACAAGTCTTGGTACAGTAGAAAGGCCACAAAAAAGAGGCAGCTACCCAAAAGTTGGATTAGCACAGTGGCTGCAACAATGCGCACAAGCAAAAGAACCACTGTGAGGATGGCATACGATGGGAAAGCGTTTCATTATATTGTACATAGAGTTACTATGAGCCAAAACCCACTCGATGGTGCCTAACACCAATAACAACAGAACTTGTGCATCTACCAGTATGCTGAATTCTATCTTAAGAGAATCTCCTCTTAGTTTAGAGCAGGGGATCTTCACCTGTGTGTCGCAACCCCTTTGTGGATATGGAATGAAAATTTCACAGGGGTGTCGTGACTCATAACAGTAACAAAATTACAGTTATGAAGCTGCAATGAAATCATTTTATGGTTGGGGGGGGTCACCACTAAATGAGAATCGGTATGAAAATATCATGGCATTAGGAAAGTTGAGAACCACTGCTCTAGCGGAAGTCCCAAATCTTGGTATGAAAGGGCAGGAAAAGAGAGGCGGTCCCCAACAAGATGCATTAGCACAGTGGCTGCAACAATGAGCGCAAGCAGAGAACCACTGTGAGGATGTCACAGGACAGGGCGGCGTTTCATTATATTGTGCGTAGAGTTGCTATGAGACATACCCACTCGACGGCACCTAACAACAACAACCAATGGACTTGAGCTTCTAACAGTATGGTGAAATAGACCTGAAGAGAAACTCCTCTCAATTTAGAGCAGCGGTTCTCACCATGTGTGCCGTGACCCCTTTGGGGCTTAGACGAACCCTTTACAGGGTTGCACTATTCATAACTTGTAACAAAACGAGAGTTACGAAGTAGCAAAGAATATAATTTTATGATTGGGGGTCTACCACTACAAAGGAAACTGTATGAAAGTGTCGTGGATTTAGGAAGGTTGAGAAGCACTGTCCTAGAGGAAGACACAGATATTGGTAGAGTAGAAGGGCAGCAAAGGAGAGGCAGCCCCTACAATTTGGAATAGCTCAGTGGTTGCAACAATGAGCGCAAGCAAAGAACCACTGTGAGGAATGCACAGGACGGGGCAGCGTTTCAGTACATTGTACATAGAGTTGCTGTGAGCCAAAATCCACTCCACGGCACCTAACAACAACAACAACAACAACAGGACTTGGGCGTCTAACAATATACTGAACTACATCTTAAAGAAACACCTCTTAGTTTAGAGCAGCGGTTCTCAACCTGTGGATCGGGCCCTCTTTGGGGGTTGAGATACCCATTCACAGGGGTCGGTCTCTTCTTCATAGTAGCAAAATTACAGTTATGAAGTAGCAACGAAAATATTTTTACGAATGGATGTTCACCACAACATCAGGAACTTCATTATAGTGCTAAGGCATTAGGAAGGTTGAGAACCACTGGTTTAGAGCATAGGAAATCTGATGCAATACTGCATATTTTAACACACATGAAGTTGGAAAATAAAGGAAATTGGGAGAGGACAGTAGTATCAAATTCCTATGAGTCAGAATTGCTCTATATCATAGAGTAGCTAAGACAATGAGAAGAAATGACAAAGTCAAAGAGCTGAAGAGAAAATTCCATAGGACACGTGGCAACAGCTTTATGCTCTTGTTAGACCCTCGAGGCCTCCTTATCTTTTGTTGGCTTTCTTAAGCCCATCCCCACCACTGTGAATAGTCTTCATTAAACTCTCTTTAATTAAACCTTCTGCATGGTTTGTTTTCTGCTGGAACCCTCAGAGATATCATTTAATTTTCTGGATTGCAATTCATCTCTAGCATACAGAAATCTTTCAAGAGTTTGTTTTATGTTTTGTTTTCATCCACAATAGCATTTCCTTCCAGATTTGTTTGTCCTTGAAACATGATCAATAGTTATTTCCTCTCCAATGAAACCCAAGTGATACGCTGCCTGACTGCCTAGGAAGTTCATGTGTAGCCTACATGGAGATCCCAACCATTCCTTAGACAAGTGTTTCTCAAACTTCCGAATGCCATGATTCTTTCATACAGTTCCTCGGGTTGTGTTTACCCCGATCATAAAAAATTATTTCATTGCTCATTCATCACTGTAATTTTGCTACTGCGATGAACCAGGCAACCCCTGTGAAAGTGTCATTGGAAACCCAAAGGTGTCGTGACCCACTGGTTGAGATCCACTACCTTAGACCAACGTATGGCCCGAGGGCTGTATAGGGCCCCCCAAATAATCAATTGTTGCCAGCATCACACATCTCACCAACGAGAAGCATTTGTAGCCATCACCTTAGGGGTGAGTTCATTAAATATTTGACCTCTATGGCCCCATGAATGATGTTATAAATCACCACATGGTCCTTGGCAGAAAAACAGGTTTCCAGCTCCTGCTCCAGACCAAAGGTTCCCAAACGTATTCTGCCTACTGCCCTCTTTTCAGAAAAAGAAATTACTCAGGACCCCCCAGCAATGAAAGAATTTTGTACTATAGCCCATCATCCAGGATAAAATGTAGATATCTGATTTGTAGATCTCTGGATTTTTCTGTGCCCAGTAGGTGGGTGGTGTTGCCCACTTTGGGAAACGAGACTCTAGGAAAATCAGGTGTGTTTTCACTCTCTCTGCAAAAATTTCAGTTGAGGAGCAAGATCTGTCTTGAAAGAAGTGTATCCAGATTGCTCCTTAGAGGCAAGGATGGCTAGACTTCATCTCACATCCTTGGGCATCAGGAGCTATGAGGAGCAACATCATGGAAAAGGGCATCATGCTTGCTAAAGGGGCGCCCAAAAGGGGAGGACCCTCACCAAGATGGATGGACAAAGTTTCTACAACAACACACTAAAACTTAACAATTGTGAGGCTGGCACAGGAGCAGGCAGTGTTTCTTTCGGTTGTATGTAGAGTCGCCACGAGTTGAAACCAACTTGACAGCATCCAACAAAACCAGATGTGGAGAAAGCAAGGCCTGGTCTGTGTACAGTGGCCCCACCGAGGTTCCTCATCAGTTGTGTTTGAATGGGCCAGGTGCTCTCACAAACCTCCTCTTCAATGGACAACTTAGAATGTTTGCTTTGTGCCCAGGAACCATCCTGAAATTTAAAATGACCATTTGGCACTGAGTTGATTGCGATTCATGGTGAGTCATAGGACTTTCAATGGGCATAACCTTTCAGAAACAGATGGCCAGGCTTTCTTCCAAGGTATTTCTGGGTGCGCTTGAACCTCCTCAGTTTCTGTTAATGGCCAAGTGTTTTAACCATTTGTACTCTCCAGGGATGACTCACAGCTCTATATATCCTTAAAACTGACATCTCTCCTCTCTTTGGAAAGCCATGGCAATTGTTCTCTTTCAGTAGATTTACCTTCTTTAAATATAGGAATGACATATACTTCTACCACCTCACAGAAAATGTCAGAAACTCATAGCTCTCATTTAATAATGGCGTGGGTGATTACATATTGGGCTGCTAAGCCCAAAGCCAACAGTTCAAAACCACCAGCCACTCTCAGGGAAAAACATGAAACTTTCCAATCCTATAAAGTTACAATCTCAAATACCCACAGGAGCAGTTGGATCCTGTCCTATAGGGTAGAACTCAGGTCATGGGGAGTCAGAGTGGATTCGATGGCAGTGAGTTTGGTTTGGTTTTTGGACTCCCCTCCTACCACAATAGCTCACAATTACTAAGTGCATGTTATGTACTAGTGTTCTAAGCATTGCATGTACAATCACTCATTTCATCCCACGGGTGGTGGTGTGGGTGAAGCATTAGAACTGCTAACCAGAAGATTGGTGGTTCAAACCCACCAGCTGTTCTTCGGAATCAAGATGGGGCTGTCTGAGCTCATAAAGATTTTCAGGGTCGGACGTCTGCAGGGACAGTTATTACTTTATCCTGCTGAGTTGCTATGAGTCTGAATGAACTCTAGAGAAGTGGGGTTTTGGTGACTTTTGCAACCCCTTTAACAGGAGCGCTGGCGGGGCAATAGAGAAGCCCTTGACTATTTACCACTAGCATAGCGAAACCCTCAGCAGCTTCCCATGAGAATGATGCGTCAATTTGCTCCAGTATCAGTCACAGCCTATGGGAACGCCTATAGAATGGTTCCACTCTGTCCTCCAGGCTCACTATGAGTTGGAATCGACTGACCCATTGGTAGTGCATCAGCTTCTGTCTATAGGTGAGAACACGAATGCACAGAGAGGTGAAGCCATCTTGCCCAGGGGTAACCAGGTTATCCAAGGGAGAGCTGGAATTTAAATCCCAGCAGACCAGCCTCAGAGACTACAGGCTTAGCTCTACCGTCTGCTGATATCTGGACTAAGAGTGGTTGGATTTTGCCTCCTTTGCCCTATACATCATCTCCACTGTCCCCTATCAAGCAAAATTAGCTTGAGTATTGAACAGGCACCCTCCAGCCCTGCCTGATTGCACACGCGCAGGGGAGAAAAGGATGGGGAGATCACTGGGCTGTTTTAGCTGCCACCTCTACTCGCACTGCGCCAACACACCCTCAACGAAGTCAGAGAAAGAATTCTTGGCCTTGTAACCACTCCTCAGCCCTGACACCTTGGAGAGAGACAAAGCCACTCTCTTGGACACCCACTCAACTGCTACCTGGGAACTTCCCATGGAGCATTTGGGGACAAAGGAGAGGGAGCACGCCTGCAATGTAATTAACATTATGACAACTTGTTCCCCCCTTGGAGAATGACACCATTAGCTGCTTCAATTGTGCATGAAATGTAAATTACACGATTCAGGGGTATCATGTCTGAGCAGCCATGATGCTAAGTGACGAGGCTCTCCATCGAGCAGCTCCTCCCCAAGCAGGAGGAACTAAGAAACCCAAGCCCCGAGGCCGACAGCTGAGACCGAGGTCCTGTGGTCTTTGAGTGTGCCTGCTTCACAGAGCCCACAAGGGAGGATCTTTCCAGGTGGCCCTGGATGCCAGGCTGGGATGTTCCAGCCACCTGCTGTCATCACCCTAGCCCTCCCATTTTCTTTAAAGGGAGTCGAACGCTGGACAGCACTCTTTCCTCTCTATCTCTCAGAAAATTAGGAAAAAGGGGTGGTGGCTGTGGTTGTGGTAATACCCTTCTTGCTAAGGAGTTTTGGTGATGCTGTGGGTTAAGCATCCTGCTAGCCATTCTGCCTCCCATTCATTACTCTGTCTGGCTCAAATTACTTCGTGTTCACTCCCTGGCCAGCCCCCCACAGTTCCCTACCCCCTTTCACCACGAACTCTCTGGACACTACTCAAAATCAGCTTGAGACACTGGATCAGCCACACTTCTTTGTGGCCCATGAAAGAACTTTCCAAAACCTCATGTCACAAGCAGGTCCACTTGCTTTTAGAGAAGAGGCATAGGCGAAATTGTATGTTTCCACCTTGAGAGGGGCAAGCACCACCATGTACAATTAGTAGGTGACCACCAGTGTGTCACTTTTGTGGTCACCACACATCTCCTTTGGGGACCCATTTGCCCCTCTCCTAGCACCCTGATCCCTGGTGCCATGGCTAGACTGGGATGGGAAATCCATGTGCTCAACCAGGAACTTCCAGGTGGAATCAGAGCCACTGTCCCCTCTGCAGAGCCTCTGTGAGGACAGGGAGTTTGGAAACACAGCCTAAAGCTGCAGTAGGATAAATTTAAGAAATGATCACGCATTTACCCTAATGTCAACTGTACAAATCCCACAACCACCCTTCAAACACCCTGCCACTGAGCAGAGCCAAAAGCAGGAAGAGCCAAAAACCTGCATATGGGTACAGGAAGACCTCTGGAAGGTGTCTCTGTGGGGTGCCAGGGAAGGGGGAGAATGGAGTTGAGGAGGCTCAGGGGTTCAGGCTCAGGCTGGGTAAGAGCCAGAGTTCCTAGTTCGACTCTCTCTTTGTCTCTCTGCCTAACCACCCACCTCCCACCCAGTCCAGGAGATTCTTTGAACAGGGCCCACAGGGTCAGAGGTGAGAGCTGTCAGCTACTGTTACTACCCTGACTTGGGAAACCTCTCTCATTCTGGAAATTCATATATTTTCTTGGGCTTTGATCAAGATCCAGGTCAAGCTTCCCCTCCCCCTTTTCTCAGAGAGGCACTTGGTCAGAATGGCAAATAGCCCTCAACTGTGCCATGCACTCCACCTCTTCATTCCCTGTTCCCTTCGAACCATCTGCTGCTGCAAAAAAAATCACAAAACAGCCCGATGGAGGGCAGGTCAGTGCTTATTTTTCAGACTTCCCTCTCATTCTTTCTCTGGTCGCATCATCATTCCAGGTACAGCAAACCCATTACTGTCCAGTCAATTCCAACTCATGGAGACCCTATGTAAGTTTTCCAACGTTATCCAACATTACTGGAACAGACAGCTTCATCGTTTCCCTTGAAGTAGCTGGTGGTTTGAACAGTCAACCTTTGAGCTAGCAGTTCAACATTTACATGACATCCCTTCAGAGTGGTGAGTCATAGTCTGCAGACACCGTGGGCGAGAATCATTGTTCTGGCTTATTTTCATAAGGTGGGATTCTAGGTAGGCAGGTGTGACGCAGGTGTAACTGGAAGTCGACTTGATGGCAACAAACAACAACACTGATGTCATTGTTTTGGGACTTGGGAACTGAGACCTCTGAGGCATGGAGCTAAGTAACAGCTACTTCAGGTTTGTTAGGTACTTCATTGCTGAGCTCTGCTCTAGATACTGGGAATAAAGCTAGAAGGAAGGTGGCATCTCTGTTCCTGGGGTTGAGAGATGAGAGGGGTTGGGAAACTTCCTGTCCTGTTAGTAGTGGGTGTGGACATAGTTTCTGCTGTTAGATGCCATTGAGTCAGTTCCAACACCTAGCCAACCTATGGATAATAGAATGAAACACAACCCAGTCCTGCCCCATCCTCTCAATTGTTGTTATGTTTGAGCCCCTTGTTGCAGCCACTGTGTCAATCCATTGGCCGAAGTTCTTCCTCATTTTCACTGCCTCTCTGCTTCACCTAGCAGGACGTACTTCTTCCTCCAGAGACTGGTCTCTCCCTAACAGTATGTCCAAAGTACATGAGGGGAAGCCTCACCATCCTGGTTTCTAAGGAGTATTCTGGCTGTACTTCTAAACCACATTTGTTTGTTCTTTGGCAGTTCATAGTACTTTCAATATTCTTCACCAGCCTCCCAATTCAAATGCATTGATTCTTCTCTGATCTTCCTTTTCAATGTCCAACTTTCACGTGCATAGAAGGCCATCGAAAATATGACTAAGATGGCTTTAGTCAGGTGCACCTTAATGTAACATTCTTGCTCTTAAACACTTTGAAGAACACTTTTGAAAGAGGTCTCTGGCGGCAGCACGCGACCCGTTTAAGGGTGAGGAGGAGGGGCGCACAGGTGGAAGCCCATGGTCCCTTTAAGGCTTGGCCTACTTGGCAGCAGCTGGGGCCTATTGAGAACATGACAGGAGGCCAGCCAGCACTTCCTATAGAGGCTGTGAGCCAGCCTCAGAGCCGCACTGCCTCCATGGGCCATAATGACCTAATGCGCAAGGCCTAGGACTTCAAAGACCAGGTGTGGCCTGTGCAGCCTTCCCGCCCCTTCCCAGACTCCTGCCCACCAGGGAGGGCCTTGCCACCATGACCCCTGATGTGGGTCTGCAGCCCACCAGGCACCTGGCCAGCAACCAGGATCCTCGCCCTGCCCAGCTGACCCACCCAGGACCACACTCCAGACCCCCTGCCCCCACCCTGGGCCTGCTCACCACCAAGACTCTGCCCTGGGCCCGCTGCCCAACCAGGAACCTGCATAAGGGCCCTTGCCAACCCTGGGTCCAATCCAGGCTGGGCACACACCTGGGATCCCTGTTCCAGGTCCCTGCCCACCTGGGTCTGGGCCTGCCACAAAGACCCTGCCCGAGGCCCTCTGCCTACCCAGGAAACACCCCCTGCCCAGCTAGCCCCTGGCTCATCTGGGCACTGCCCCAAGATCTTGTGTTAGCCTGACTGGCCATGGAGGATGTAGAGGAAGAGGGACCCTGCCCAGGCCCCTGCACCCAATCCCACTTGGGAAGCCCTGGGTTGGTCCAGCCCCAAAGGTGGCTCCCCTCCTCCAGGCCCACATACCCACAACTCCATTGGGCCCACTGCTTACCTGAGGCCTCCCCATCAAGGGCTTGGTATATGTAACACCAGCCTGGGATGGGCTCCTAGCTTGCTAGAGCCCCATGTCACTCTCCTTAAGCCCCAACTATTTAAGATCCCTAGAAAGTGCCTGTGGGCGCCCTTGTTGCGTATCACTCTGGCTGTAAGGGGCTAGGCTGTAGCTCTTGAAACTTGTCTTCTCCATTCTGAACCTTTAGGACATTGGTCCTTCCACAGTGCAGTTCTACAGAAGTGGCAGGGAACTCTATTCCCGAGTGGAGTTGGCCAGGTTTGAGTGGGGGGTGCCCTGGCAGGGACCCCAACTTGGGACAACAGCCCATCTCCCCTTTCTCTTTCCCAGCTGCAAAAAAAGAAAGAGATCTCAAACAGCAGATTTACCCAATACAATACATCCCTTGAGTTCTTGACCGGAGCTCGCATGATCATTTATTGTGGACTCCAGAAAGAAGATAGCTCTGATCACTTCAGCCTTTTCTCCATTTATCATGATCATGTTGTAGATGACAGGGTCATAATTACATATAAATATGTCCCTGGGACCCAGCTCCTGGGGAGTCCCAAACAACTTGATGTAAAGAAAATAAGAGAGAGAAAACAAGCACTCTGAGCTCTTGGTTGGAAGGACAGTCCTTTGTGAATAGAGAGCTGCAAGGATATTGGAGTTCCGAAAGGGGGCCAAACAGTTCCACACACAACTATTTAACAAATCATTTACCGTTGGAACCCACCCAGGGACACCATGGAGGAAAGGCCTGGCAACCTGCTTAAAGCCTATAGTCTTGAAAGTCCTATGCAATGCACACATGGGGGCAACATGAGTCAGAATCAAGTCTCTCATGCCTGTTTTGGTTTGGGGCGAGGAGCTATTAGAAGCAGTGGGGTATAATGTTGAATCCCAAAAAAGGAAGGATTTGGTCACCATTAAAGTGACTTCTGACCAAATTACTAACAATCATAGGGACTTTTGTGGGAGAAAGATGAGGAGTGCTACTGCTGTAAATATTTCGTGTCAAAAACCCACAGACAGTTCTACCCTGTCCTATACAGTCGCTGACTTGCTGTCAACTGGATGGCACTAAGATAGCACCTATCTGCTGAAAGCTTGCCATGTGGCAGGACTTGTGCCAAGTCCACTATGATTATGCCTATGATCTTTGTGGGAGACAAAGCCCTGCTTATGTTTAATGTCTCTGTTGTCAGATCGCTCCATTGTCCAGTCCTGGCTCTATGTCCTTCTAGCTCCATGACCTGGGACAAATCATTGAACCCCCTTTGCGCTGCTGTGTGTAGAAGGGAAGTGAAAAATAGTGCTTAGGTTGTGTGTTCGAGGTTGAGTTTGAATGCATCAATAGATAGAAAGACCTTGTTGTTGTTGTTAGTCTCCAGTAAGTCAAATTTGACTCCTTTTGACCGTAGGTCTGATAGGACAAATCACTGCCCAATCCTATGCCATCTTCCTGCCCATCGGCAGGTTTGAGGTCATTGTTGCGATTATGGTGCCAGTCCGTGTCATGAAGAGTTTCCCCAGATCCACATGATGTCCTCTTCTCGCAACTGGTCTTTCCTAACGACATGACAACATTTTGCCATTCTCTCTTCTAAGAACATTCTGTGAAGAGTGTCCTGGCTCAATTTCCTCCAGGACTGATTTGCTCGTTCTCCTGGTCACACACAGTATACTCCACACACGGTCTTTGCCATCACTGCCATTCAAATGCCTCAATCCTTCTGAGAATCCTGGTCCTCACTGTTGTCCCCATGAGAAACTCCATTTCTCGCAGCTTGCTTCAGATCTGCTGAAGTGGAATCTGAGTTTCTGTTAGGCCCCAAGGGCATTGTATTTGTGTGCCTCCTAGAAGCACGGCTGGGGAACAATGTCTGGCCCATAGTAAGTGCTGTATAATTATTGGTTGTGATCAGTGTCATTATTTATTACTCCATCTAATCTTTCCAGCACACTCACAGGTCAGGAAACCAATATTCTGAGCCTGCCAGTGCCTTTTGTGAGGCTACCCCTCAGGAGAGGGCAGGGGCTCCATGCAAATCGAATGTAGGATCAGGCCAACATTTGGATCACTCTGAATGGAGACACAGTCAATGTTCATTAACCAGTCACTCCCCTTTGCTTTCGTCACCCAATCCTTATCAACCGTGACTCTGCTTGCTGTCTATGGATTTCCCTATGGATTCTGCATATTTTATATCAATCTCATTATGGTCTGACTTGTTTCACTCAGCAGAAGGTGTTCAAGGTCCCTGCATGGTGTAGCATGTTCCAAAACATCATTCCTTTTAAAAGGCTGAATAATATTCCATTGTATGACTTAGATATTGTTTGGTTTATCCATTCTTCGGGCCCCGGGCACTTTGGTAATAGTCACCTTTCAGCTATTGTGGGTAGTGCTGCAGTTATATTGTATACCACATCTCTTTGAGTCTCTGTTTGTTATTCTTTGAGGTATATGCTTAGATGTAGAATTGTGAGGTGGTCATGGATTTCCTCATCCTTGGATCCATGATCAACGCTCATGCAAGCAGCAGTCAACAGCTTAAAAAATGCATTGCATTGTATTGGCTAAATATTCACAAGACCTCTTCAGAGTATTGAAAAGCAGGGATGTTATTTTGAGAACTAAGGTGCATCTGACACAAGCCATAGTATGTTCAACACTTCCTATGCATGTAAAATTTGGAGATTAAATAAGGCAGGCCAAAGAAGAATCGATGCATTTGAATTATGGTGCTAGGAAAAAAGAACCATAGAAAGTACTATGGACTACCAGAAGCACCAATAAACTTGTCTTGGAAGAAGCACAGGCCAAATGCTCCTTAGAAGTAAGGGTGGCCAGATTTTGTCACCCTTTGGATATGTATTTTCAACATGTTGTCAGGAGAGACCAGGCCCAGGAATAGGACATCATGCTTGGTAAAGTGGAAGGGCAATGGAAAAGAGGAAGGCTCTCATGGGATGGATGGACATGGGGGCTGCAGTAATGGGCTCAAACATAAGAACAATTGTGATCATGGTACTGGGTGGCGTTGTGTTCTGTTTGACATAGGGTTGTTATGAGTGGGAACCAACAGGACCGACCCTAACAACAATAGTAAATCTCTGACTTGTTAAGAAGAAACAAGCATTTTTCATTTCCTCTATGAGCCAGGCACTGAGAAGACCCTGAAGGTCCAGATAGAAACAGCACTTGACCCCTACCCATGATGGGTTCCCAGTCTAGGGGTGAGGCAGCAGATCTCCACTTTTGGATGAGACCTATGCAGCCCTCTTGGGGTTCTAGTGTGTGCTGGAGAGACTCCAGTTAACTTTGCTTTTCTCTATACCCGCCTTTAGGGAAGTGGAAGAACTTTAGAATAAAGCATCCCCCGAGATTTCTGTTGCACAAGTAGACAAAAGGAAACCAATGGTGGCTAAAGAGAGTGAACAGAGAATCCAGAGCTGTGTCCGGGTCCTTGGCCATGAAGCTATCAATCAGCACAGTTGAGTTCAGTAATCAGGAAGCGAAGATCCTCAATATCTGGATCCAGTAGGTATAGAAGGCGTAGCTTCAAAGATAAAGAAGGATAAGCCCTCTTTCGCTTTCAGGAGGAACTCACCCAGGGAGAACTCATTCAGGTGGGACTGCACTAAAGCCTTAGAACTGGGAGGGTCCATAGGAGCATGTTTACTGCCAGAACGGTGGCTTCCCATTCAAGAGCTTCTATCATATTCCAGCTCATGAATGGTCCTTCGAGTGCCTTGGTTCTTTTGCTGTGACTTCTGTGGCATCACTTGAACTCTCCATCCCCTCCAGCCAGGAGCAGTGGCAGGAAAAATCTATTAGGGAGAAGTGAGAGAGTGAGCTAGGAGATATTCCGTACACAGATTGCAGTCTCCTTCAGCAAAGGCCCTGTGGGGTGGGGACTTAACTTTTCTGATTCTCTCCTGTTAGAAGTCAACACGGAGCTAAAGAAGCATGAATGGAAGAAAGCAGGATGATGAGCTGACAGCTTTTCCATAAGGAAATAATAGCCAGAAGGGCTCCAAGTTCGGATGAGGGGATGGTGGGGAGGGGAACACACGTGCTGCTACCAAGAGGAGAGTGAGGAGCAAGAGACCAGTAGAGGCTAGTCTCAAAGCCATCTCCAATAACATTTCCCCAACAGGCTGTTTTCCTCTCTCCACTCTAAACACGTCAGGCTTCACCTCCACCAAGCACCGAAACCCCAATGCAGCCTTTATCTGCCCATTCCTCCCACCAATTGGTCCAGGTTACTATGGGAACTATGGGAGTAGTAACGGGTTCCCTCTATTACTACCTACCTCCCTGATTTCAGCACAGATCAATCAACCCGTCCCCGCAGCCCCATATCTAAGGGGAAGGTCCTAGGGGAGAGTAAGGAAAAGATAGATTCAACACAGGACTAGAACAATAGTGAAAAACTTACAAAGAGAGCGAGTGATGTAATTCCAGAGTATTAGTCAATTCCTTTTGTCCTTCCAGCTACTATCCTCTCTCCCATCTTAACTCCCTGAAGGAGGAAGGATCTCTCAGTGGGTGTCTGCAAAGGTGAGGTTCCAGGCCACTTGGGGGCTTCTGAGGGTTCCCGTCCAAATTTGCCTTCCCTCCCTTCAAAAGAAAGTCACTGGAACTCACCAGCCAGAGTTGGCAAGGCTACCACTGAGTTGCCCAGTTAAGGTTTATGTCCTGGGGAAGACTGTAGCTCACAAAATGCCTTCATGGGATTTTTTCTTCCCTACAAGCTCTCCCAGAATCTTGTCATTCTACATCCCAAGTTGGAGTCTATGTTTCCTCCTTTGAACCCACGCCAGCCTTATGGCTCTTCAGGAGTCAAGTTTGGCAGGTGAGGTGCGGTGTGACTTCTGAGGTAATACAGCTCCCACCTGGCTCTTTCTCTGTACAAGACCCTCGGAGTCCAGTTCCCTTGCTGTGAGGAAGTGTGATGAAGAAGCCACATGCAGATGCTGACACTAGTCCCTCTTAAAGTCCCAGCAAACACCAGTGGCCATTGTCAAGTACACCAGTGGGGAAGCTGTGTGAGATGTATCCATCATAAGCCACTGCCAGACGGCAACCGCACAGAAGAATCTGCTAGCTTAGTACTGCCAATCCCCAGAACCATAGGAAATGATGACTGATGAGGAAGATAATAATTGACTCCAATTTTGTTTCAAACTGGAAGAAATGTGCTGCACAGCACCGGAGTTGTAGCTCTGCAGCCACAGTCCCGATGCAGATGTATTAAATAATTTATTATCTAGTGATTGTTCCTGGTCCTCACCCTTCCCAGCTTCCCTGTGCTCACCCAGTCCAAGCAGCTGCTTCATCACTTATTCTGTAAAAGTATATGAGGGTAAGTCAGAAAGCATTGCTCTAAAACCACAGACACTTTATTAAACAAAAATATCAAAATGTGAAGTGACTGTTTCTAGACATAGCCGCCATCTTGATCTACATCGGGGAGGCAAACTTTTGAGATAGAAGAGCCTACTTTTTCTCTCACAAAAATTGAAACATTCTTTGAGATAAAAAAAATATATTTTTGCAACTTCAATCACCATTATCTGAATAATCACTGTCCTTGAAAAGGTTTCCATTTTACTTCAGAGCCACATGCATGGACCGAGAGACCCGCAGTGTATCCCTGACCCCTGCTCTATAGACTTCAGTAATTGTTCTCTGAGGGATTCTCTGCTCATATACACTTCTAGTCACACGACATACCATGACCAACAGGGTCGTTCAAACCCTCTCCAGAGATTCTTCAAGGGGGTGTGTGTGTGTGTGTGTGTGTTTGTGTGTGAGTGTGTGTGTGTGTGTAAAAAGAACACGAAGTCAGAAGATATCCAGAGATTATGGAAGGGTATGAGTGTGAACGTGTGTGTGTGTGTGTGTGTGTGTGTGTCTGTAAAATGGACACGAAGTCCGAAGCCCTCTACAGATTCTGCAAGGGTGTGTGTGTTTGTATGTAAAAAGGACATGACTTTAGAAACCCTCCAGAGATTCATCAAGGGTGTGTGTGTGTGTGTGTGTGTGTGTGTGTGTATAAAGGACAAGATGTCAAAAGCCCTCTAGAGATTCTTCAAGGGTATGAGTGTGAGTGGGTGTGTAAAAAGAACACGAAGTCAGAAGCCTTCTGAAGATTCTGCAAGGGTGCATGTATGTGTGTGTTTGGAAAAAGGACAAGAAGTCCGAAGCCCTAAGGAGATTCTGGAAGGGTATGATTGTGAGTGTGTGTGTGTGTGTGTGTGTGTGTGTAAAAAAACACGAATTCAGAAGCCCTCTATAGATTCTGCAAGGGTGTGTGTGTGTGTCTGTGTGGGTGTGTGCGTGTAAAAAGGACAGGAAATCAGAATCCCTCCAGATATTCTGCAAGGGTGCGTGCATGTGTGTATATGTGTGTGTGTGAGTGTGTAAAAAGGACACGAAGTCAGAAGCCCTCCAGAAGTTCTGCAAGTGTGTGTGTGTGTATGGGTAAAGGACAGTAAATCAGAAGCCTTCTAGAGATTCTGCAACGGTGTGTATGTGTGTTTGTGTGTAAAAGGGACACGATGTCAGAAGCCCTCTAGTGATTCTGCCTGGGTATGAGTGTTAGTGTGAGTGTGTGTGTGTGTGTGTGTGTGTGTGTGTAAAAGGAAACAAAATCAGAAGCCCTCTAGTGATCCTGCAAGGGGTGTGTGTGTGTGTGTGTGTGTGTGTGTGTGTGTGTTTGTAAAAAGGACATGAAGTCAGATGCCTTCCAGAGATTCTGCAAGGGTATGGGTATGCATTTGGCTGTGTGTGTGAGTGTGAGTGTGTGTGTGTGTGTGTGTGTGTGTGTGTGTAAAAAGGAGCCGAAATCAGAAGCCCTGTTTGTGAATCCTGGCTCTATTCCTTAGTGTTCCTTTTCTCTCAATTTTGGATGCCCAGATACCTGAGGGTGTCATGGTCCTGTGTTGGGGTTCTAACGGCAAGGACAGAACTTAGGCCACACCAGGCACTCCAAAGGAGAAAGATGACACTTTGTGGTCCCCTAGATAGTTCGTATCAGAAACCCACAGGGGCAGTTTTGCTGTGTTCTGTAGGGTCACTGTGAGTCAGAATCGACTCAGCGACAGTGAATGTGGTTGAGTGTTTGAGCACAGTTCCTTTCATCCTCTGTGCAGGCATCTCTGTTTTAAAGGAGTTAGGTCAGTCCCATGTATTAGACTCTCCTTCAGAGCAACTGGGCAGGTGTGTGTCTGCGTGTTTCTAACGTCATCTTGTTTTTCTCATTCACGGGATGTGGAGGGCAGGGTTCTTCAAATCGGTTTAAAGAGAGAAAGGAGATTAAAAAGAGAACAAAGAAAAGGAGGGTGAAAAAGGATTGGAGCGGGGGTCTGAGGAGAAGAGGGCGTTGCTCAGGCTTCTAAGGCTGTCAATCAGCCTGGTAGCCAGCTGTGAGCTTACCTGGTGCACCTCCAAGATCCCAGAATCCCTAGTTGACAGTGGAATTTGCATAGCGAACTGGCTCATTGAGCCGAGCCGGAGGCCTCTGTCTGCAGAAGAGACCAAGCCCTGTGCTGCAGCTCCTGCTCCCATCTGCAAGCAGTGGGGTCCAGATGCGGGTCCTGTGTCTGCTTCCTGTTGTAAAAGGCAGTGTTGGGACAAGTAGCCTTCCACTGAGTCTCTCCTCCGTCTACGCAGTCGACCCCCTTACCTGGGGGAGCAGGCTCCAGGCTTGCTGTGGCCAGCTAATAGCAAGTAGTATGCATAGCACTAATGAAGAGAGGAGACAGCTGGGCAGAGGGCCTAAACCTGCTGAGCGCCATGGCCCCTGAGACACTGGCGAGCTGTTGGCTCCCAGCTCCCTGTCCCTGACTCTTACCTGCCTCCCTCTCTCGAGTTCACTCTTGAATTTCAGTCTCCATGCAATCTCACCCAGCCTTGCTGCCTGACTGGAGAGGGAGCCTGGAGGCTGTTAGAATGGCGCTGCTCAGGCTCTTTGGGCTAGAGTCTGACGT
Source organism: Tenrec ecaudatus (assembly GCF_050624435.1). NCBI lineage: Eukaryota > Metazoa > Chordata > Mammalia > Afrosoricida > Tenrecidae > Tenrec > Tenrec ecaudatus. Next base: position 1,279,499 of record NW_027457648.1, on the reverse strand, counting down.
GGGCCAGCAGCTCCATGAAGTTCCCTCCCTCAGGCAGTTTTCTGCCTCTCCATCCCCCTTAGTCTCCCTGCAGGCCTGGCCCTGGGCCCTGACCTTCCACTTGCTTCCTCATCCAACATGTGGAGGGCTGGCTCTTGCCAAGTACACACATGGGTGCAGACATGAGATATCCCACTCTCTCCTGGAAACCAGGAGGTCTATAAACAAGGGCACAGCTGAGGCCTGTCCTTACCCAAATCATGTGCATCCTTCTCTCTGCCCTCTGCCCTGGGGTAGAGACAAGGGCTCTGGGAAGACCGGCCACCCCATCACTATGGGGCATGTCCCGATGGTGCTGGTGCACAGAACACTGGGCAGGCAGGGCTCCCTACAGACCCTTGCACTGTGTGGGACTATAGAAGGGGAGAAAGGCAGAAGAGTGCTGCCAGGAGCCAGCTGCACTCTGGCAACGTGGGGTCCTCTGGGCTGGGCCACTGAGGTGGGGTGCTAAGGCTGTGCTCCCCTCTCCCTCTCCCCAGGTGTGTGGTTGTGCTCTCCAATCCCCGGAATCACAAGCAGCACCACATCCTCAACAGCTCCAGGTAAATGGGCTCTGGGGCTTTGGGGAGTGCCACCTTTCCCCAGGGATGGCCAGAGGGGTGCCACCTGCTTCTCTGTAGCATTGGCCCTGTTGGGCCCTAGGCCTGCAAGGGAAGCAGCACAGGGTGGGCGGTTTTGCTGCCCTTGTTTTGAGAGGGGACCGTGAGAGGCCAGGCCTGGGCCAGGCTGCCAGTGCCCCTCTTGAGCCTGCCCCCATTCCTTTCAGGAAAACCATCACTGCCTTTGCCTTCTCTCCTGATGGCAAGTACCTGGTCACCGGCGAGGTGAGTGAGGAAGGAAGCTCAGGCACTGCAGAGGGGGTGGCCTGGCTTTAGCAGAGAGTGACAGCCTGCGGCCCGCATAGGACTGGTGCCAAGTTTGACTTTCTGTACTGGTGTCCACTTTGGGTGTTTGGTCTGCCCTAGAGCAGTGTTCTTAGGCTGTAGCCTGCGTCAGAAGTTCTATGGTGGCCCCGTAGTACAGACTGCTGGCTCTCGGGCTCAGCAGGTCTGGGTTGGCTCTCTTCAGTTTGCAATGCTAACAAGTAGTTCCCGATGAGGCTGAAGCTGCCAATTTGGGAACCACATTTTGGAAAACACCTCCTTAAAACATTCCTTATCCCTGCTGGTCACAGTGTGGAACAGGGCTGCCCTCCCATAGACTTGCCCTGTGAGGCTGTGGGAGCAAACCGCAGGAGTGGTGGTTCTTGCCCATGCAAATCACGCCAGGAGCCCATCCCTGAGAGTCCCTGTTCCCCAACACTGATCACATTCCCTCCGGGGGTGTCCTTGATTCATGTGCAGGCACATTAGGTTAGGTGTCCTTCATTTATGTGCAGGCTCTTGTCCAGTGGCTGGGAAGGCCAGGCCTCCGTGGATGGGGAGGAAGCTGGTTGTCTCTGGCTTTTACTTCGGGGTCTTCGTCCCCGCAGAGTGGACACATGCCTGCTGTGTGGGTATGGGACGTGTCGGAGCGCAGCCAGGTGGCGGAGCTTCAGGAGCATAAGTATGGCGTGGCGTGTGTGGCCTTCTCACCCAGCGCCAAGTACATTGTCTCAGTGGGCTACCAGCATGACATGATCTTCAATGTCTGGGCCTGGAAGGTGAGTGGGCTGCTGGCCTCAGGACAGGCAGGGCCGGGAGGGGAGCCAAGAAACTGCTGACAGGTGGTCTTCACTTCCACCTGCTGGCCTCAGTCCCTTTCTAGAAAACTCTGAGCAGAAAGGAGCAACTGGGTATCTAGGATGCTGAAGAAGGGGCAGAAGGAGAGGTTAAGTTCACAGCTTGTCTAACCTCTTTCAGTGTGTAAGTTTCTTTTCCCTCAGCTCCTAGAAGCAGAGCCTTGATTTCCCTTGACTTTCTCTCCAGAAAAACATTGTATTCCAACAAGGTGTCCAGTCGGGTGACAGCAGTATATTTCTCTGAGGACTGCAGCTACTTTGTCATTGCAGGCAACCGGCACATCAAATTCTGGTACCTTGATGACAGCAAGACCTCAAAGGTGAGGCAGCAAGTAGCCACCAGGGTGGGGTCTGCCCAGATCTGCTCCACCTGCGTCCACTTCTGCATGCTCAAAAGCCCCTTTGAAGTCTCAGCTGGGCCAGGTGCTATGTCAATCTGCAAGGGAAGCCTTTTCCCTCTCTCCCCAGGGCCTGCTTTTCAGGGGGTAGCCTGCAGGGTGAGTGGGTGCGTGGCACCTGTGGTGTGCCTCCACAGGTGAATGCCACAGTGCCCCTGCTGGGCCGCTCCAGGCTGCTGGGGGACCTGTGGAACAACCTGTTCACTGATGTAGCCTGTGGCCGCAGGAAGAAGGCTGACAGCACCTTCTGTATCACATCCTCGGGGCAGCTGTGTGAGTTCAGTGACCAGAGACTGTGGGACAAGGGGGTGGAGCTGAGGGTAAGTGAATGCTTTGTCGGCACCCTCCCGTCTGTCACCTCCAGGCTCCAGGGGTCCTGGGGCTAGCAGCAGGGTCTGCATGCACGCTGGGGGAGGCCCCAGACGGAGGAAGCTGTTTGGGGACCTCTATGCTCGCTCGCGTTCTCTGTCTCTGCCTCTTCCTCTGCTTTCCTCTTTTGCTCAGCACAAAGACAGCATCACAGTAAGTGTGCTGGCCCTGTCCGCTGCCTCTGCTGTCTTTCTCTTGGCCGGCCTTTTCTGAGTGTGTCTTTGCCTAAACATCAGGTGCCTTATAAGGCTTACTGACTCCTTCCCCCTAATTGCACAGGGCTGTAGGCCCTCTGGCCAGCGGCTGTTAGAGGGAGGGGCATTGAGGGGCTCTGGCCAGGGCTGCTGGCCTGCCTTGCACTTGTCCTTACCTCTTAGCTCATGGCTGTTTAGGTGTCGGGTGAAGGAGTGGGCAGACGCCCTTGCTGACTGGGGATGTCATAAACTGAGTCTAGGGGTGCACTAGCCTGAGGCTAGGGGAGCCGTAGCCTTAGGCTAAGCCTAGGGGAGGCCTAGCTAAAGCCTAGGGGTGCCCTAGCCTAAGCATAGGGGTGCCGTAGCCTGAGCCTAGGGGTGCTGTAGCCTTAGGCTAGGGGAGCCCTAGCCTTAGCCTAAGCCTAGGGGTGCCCGAGCCTAAGCCTAGGGGTGCCCTAGCCTAAGCCTAGGGGTGCCCTAGCCTTAGGCTAGGGGAGCCCTAGCCTTCGCCTACGCCTAGGGGAGCCCTAGCCTAAGCCTAGGGGTGCCCTAGCCTAAGCCTAGGGGAGCCCTAGCCTTAGCCTAAGCCAAGGGGTGCCTTAGCCTAAGCCTAGGGGTACCCTAGCCTGAGCCTAGTGGTGCCCTAGCCTTAGGCTAGGGGAGCCCTAACCTTAGCCTAAGCCTAGGGGTGCACTAGGCTAAGCCTAGGGGTGCCCTAGCCTTAGCCTAGGGGTGTCCGAGCCCTAGCCTAAGCCTAAGCCTAGGGGTGCACTAGCCTCAACTTAGGGGTGCCCTAGCCTGAGGCTAGGGGTGCCCTAGCCTAAGCCTAGGGGTACCCTAGCCTGAGCCTACGGGTGCCCTAGGCTGAGCCTACGGGTGCCCTAGCCTGAGGCTAGGGGAGCCCTAGCGTTAGTCTAGCCTAGGATTGCCTTAGCCTAAGCCTAGGAGTGTCATAGCCTGAGTCTAAGAGTGCACTAGCCTGAGGATAGGGGAGCCGTAGCCTTAGCCTAAGCCTAGGGGAGCCCTAGCTAAAGCCTAGGGGTGCCCTAGCCTAAGCCTAGGGTTGCCCTAGCCGTAGGTTAGCTGAGCCCTAGCCTTAGCCTAAGCCTAGCGGAACCCTAGCCTAAGCCTAGGGGTGCCCTAGCCTAAGCCTAGGAGTGCCCTAGCCTTAGGCTAGGGGAGCCCTAGCCTTAGACTAAGACTAGGGGTGCCCTATCCTAAGACAAGGGGTGCCCTCGCCTAAGCTTAGGGGTGCCCTAGCCTAAGCCAAGGGGTGCCCTAGCCTAAGCCAAGGGGTGACCTAGCCGAAGCCTAGGGGTGCCCTAGCCTTAGTCTAGTGGAGCCCTAGCCTTAGCCTAAACCTTGGGGTGCCCTAGCTAAAGCCTAGGGGAGCCCTGGACTAAGTCTAGGGGAGCCCTAGCCTAAGGCTAGGGATGCCCGAGCCTAAGGCTAGGGAAGCACGAGCCTAAGGCTATGGGAGCCCGAGCCTAAGGCTAGGAGAGCCCCAGACTAAGCCTAGGGATGCAATTCCTAAGCCTAGGAGAGCGCTAGCCTAAGGCTAGGGGAACCCTACCCTTAGTCTAAGCCTAGGGGTGCCCTAGCCTTAGGCTAGGGAGGCCTAGGCTAAGACTAAGCCTAGGGGTGCCCTAGCCTAAGTCTAGGGGTGCCCTAGCCTAAGCCTTGGGGTGCCCTAGCCTAAGGTTGGGGAGCACTACCCTAAGGCTAGGGGAGCCCTAGCCTTAGCCTAAGCCTAGTGGTGCCAATGCCGAAGGCGAGCGGAGCCCTAGCCTAAGCCTAGGCGAGCCCTAGATTAAGGCTAGGGGAGCCCTAGCCTAAGCCTAGGGGTGCCCTAACCTAAGGCTAGGGGAGTCCTAGCCTAAGGCTAGGGGATCCCTAGGCTTAGCCTAAGCCTAGGGGTGCCCTAGCCTAAGGCTAGGGGAGCCCTAGCCTAAGGCTAGGGGAACCCTAGCCTAAGCCTAGGGGTGCCTGAGCCTAAGCCTACGGGTGCCCTAGCCTAAGGCTAGGGGAGCCCTAGCCTTAGGCTAGGGGAGCCTTAGCCTTAGCCTAATACTAGGGGTGCCCTAGCCTAAGCCTAGTAGTGTCCTAGCCTAAGCCTAGAAGTTCCCTATCCTAAGCCTAGGGGTGCCCTAGTAAAAGCCTAGAAGTGCCCTAGCCTTAGGCTAGGGGAGCCCAAGCCTTAGCCTAAGCCTACGGGTGCCCTAGCTTACGCCTAGGGGTGCCCTAGCCTAAACCTAGGGGTGCCCTAGCCTTAGGCTAGGGGAGCCCTAGTCTGAGCCTAAACCTAGGATGCCCTAGCCTCAGCCTAGGGGTGCCCTAGCCTAAGCCTAGTAGTGCCTTAGCCTAAGCCTAGAGGTGACCTAGCTTTAGCCTAAGCCTAGGGGTGCCATATCCTAAGCCATGGGATACCCTAGCCTAAGCCTAGGGGTGCCCTGCCCTAGCCTAAGCCTAGGGGTGCCCTACCCTAAGCCTAGGACTGCCCAACCCTAAGCCTAAGGGTGCCCTAGCCTAAGCCTACGGGTGTCCTAGCCTAAGCCTAGGGCTGCCCTAACCTAAGCGTAGTGGTGCCCTAGCCTTAGGCTAGGGGAGCCCTAGCCTTAGTCAAGCCTAGGGGTTCCCTAGCCAAAGCCTAGGGGTGCCCTAGCCTAAGTCTAGGTGTGCCCTAGCCTAAGCCTAGGTGTACCCTAGCCTTAGGCTAGGGGAGACCTCGCCTTATCCGAAGCCTTGGGGTGCCCTAGCTTAAGCCTAGGGTTGCCCTAGCCCAAGCCTAGGGATGCCCTAGCCATAGGCTAGGGGTGCCCTAGCCTTAGGCTAGGGTAGCCCTAAACTTAGCCTAAACCTAGGTGTGCCCTAGCCTAAGCTAGGGGTGCCCTAGCCTAAGCCTAGGGGTGCCCTAGCCTAACCCTAGGGGTGCCCTAGCCTAAGCCTAGGGGTGCCCTAGCCTAAGCCTTGGGGTGCCTTTGCCTAAGCCTAAGGGTCCCCTAGCATTAGCCTAAGCCTAGGGGTGCCCTAGCCTAAGTCTCGGGGTGCCTTAGCCTAAACCTAGGGGTCCCCTAGCCTTAGCCTAAGCCTAGGGGTACCCTAGCCTGAGCCTATGGGTGCCGTAGCCTTAGCCTAGGGGTACCCTAGCCTAAGCCTAGGGGAGCCCTAGCTCTAGCCTAAGCCTAGGGGTGCCCTAGCCTAAACTTAGGGGTGCCCTAGCCTAAGCCTAGGGGTGCCTTAGCCTAAGCCTAGGGGTCCCCTAGCCTTAGCCTAAGCCTACGGGTGCCCTAGCCTAAGCCTAGGGGTGCCCTAGCCATAGGCTAGGGGAGCCCTGGCCTTAGCCTAAGCTTAGGGGTGCCCGAGTGCTTCTCAAACTGTGTCACAGTGCCTTTAGAAGACTAATGAACCTTTCACATGGGTGGCCTGATCCATAACAGAAGCGGAATTACAGTTATGATGTAGCAATGAAAATATTTTTTGGTTGGGGAGTCACCACTACATAAGGACTGGTATGAAATAGTAGTGGCATTCAGAAAGTTGAGAACAACTATTCTTGAGGAAGACACAAATCTTGGTACGGAAGGGAAGGAAAAGAGAGGTAGTCCCTAACAAGATGGATTACCACAGTGGCCGCAACAATGAGCGCAAACAGAAGAACCACCGTGAGGATGCACAGGGCAGGACAACGTTTCATTACATTGTGCATAGGGTTGGTATGAGCCAAAACCCATTTGAAGGCAGCCACAAACAAGAACAGGATTTGTGCTTCTAACAATATGCTGAAACATCCCTTAAAAAGGAACTCCTCTTAGTGTAGAATAGCAGTTCTCAAACTGTGGGTTGTGATGCCTTTTGGGGGGTGGGGTGGGGAAGGACTATATCACATGGTGGCCTGATTCATAACAGTAGCATAATTTTAGTTATAAAGTAACAAGGAAAGTAATTTTATGATTGGGGGGGGGAAGGTCACCAATACATGAGGAATGGTGTGAAAGTCGTGCATTAGGAAGTTTGAGAACCACTGCCCTAGAGGAAGACACAAATCTGGGTTCAGTAGAGTGTCAGCAAATGAGAGTCAGTCCCCCAAAAGATGGATTAGCACAGAGACTGCAACAATGAGTGAAAACAAAAGTGTGAGGGTGTTAGAGGATGGAACAGTGTTTCATGATACTGTGCATAGAGTTGTTATGAGCCAACTTTGAGCCAAACCCACTCGACAGCCCCTAACAACAATAAGAACAGGACTCGTGCGTGTAATAATATACTGAGCTATACCACAGGAGAAACTCCTCTTAATTTAGAACAGCGGTTCTCAACCTGTGATTTGTGACCACTTTGGTTGGTTGAACAACCCTTTCACAGGGTGACTAGATTCATAAGACTTGCAAAATTACAGTTATGGAATAACAGTAGAAAAAAACCTTTATGCTTTGGGGACCACCACTACACATTGGGAAGTGTATGGAAAGGTCGTAGAAATAGGAAGGGTGAGAAACACTGTCCTAGAGGAAGACGCAAGTACAGTAGAAGGGCAGCAGAAGAGAGGAAGTCCCTACAAGACAGATTTGCACGGTGGCTGCAACAATGGGCGCAAGGAAAGAACCACCGTGAGGATGATGCAAGACTGGGCAGGCCTTTATTACATTGTGCACAGGGTTGCTATGAGCCCAAACCCTCTCCACGGCCCGAACAACAATAACAGGAGATACCATACATCTAAGAGTATGCTCAACTAAACCTTGAGAGAAACTGCTCTTAGTTTAGAGCAGCCGTTCTCAACTTGTGAGTGGTAAATCCTTTGGGGGTGTTCGAATGACCCTCCCATAGGCGTGGCCAGATACGTAACAGTAGCAAAATTACAGTTATGAACTGGCAACAGTATAATTTTTTGGTTGGGGGGTCATTACTAGACGAGGCACTGTATGAAAGGGTCGTGGCATTAGGATTGCTGAAAACCACAGTCCTACAGGAAGACACAAGTCTTGATACAGTTGAAGGGCCGCAATATAGAGTCAGCCCCCAAATAGATGGAATAGCATAGTGGCTGCAGCAATGAACTCAAGCTAAGGGAACACTGTGAGGATGGCACAAGATGGGGCAGCGTTACATTATATGGAGCATAGAGTTGCTATGAGTCAAAACCCACTCGACTGCACCTGACAACAAAACAACAGGACTTGTGTTTCTTATAATGTGCTGAAGTAGACCTTAAGAGAAACTCCTATTAGTTTAGTGCAGCGGTTCTCAACTTTTGGGTCACGAGCCCTGTTGGGGGATGAATGAACCTTTCATAGTGGTCGCCCAGTCATAACAGTAGAAAAATTAGAGTTACAAAGTTGCAATGAAAATAATTTTATGATTTGGCAGTCAGCACTATATGAGGAACGGTATGAAAATGTTGTGGCATTAGGAAGGTTGAGAACCACTGCCCTAAAGGAAGACACAAATCTTGGTAGAGTAGAAGGGCAACAAAAAATAGCCAGCCCCCCCAAATATGGCTCCAACAATGAGCACTAGCAAACAACCACTGGCAGGATGGCACAGGTCTGGGAAGCATTTCATGATATTGTGCATAGAGATGCGATGAGCCAAAACCCCCTCCGCGGAACTTAACAACAATAACAACAGGGTTTGTGTGTTTAACAATATGCTGAAGTAAATCTTAAGAGCAACTCTTCTTAGTTTACAGCAGGGTTCTCAACATTGGGTCGTGAACACTTTCAGGTGGGGGGTGTTTCGAATCACCCCTTCACAGTGATGGTCTGATTCATAACAGTAGCAAAAGTACAGTTATGAAATATCAATGAATATAATTTTATGATCCATAACAGAGGCAAAATTACAATTATGATGTAGCAATGCAAATATTTTATGGTTGGATGTCACCACTACACGAGGAATGGTGTGAAGTGGTTGTGGCATTTGGAAAGTTGAGAACCACTGCTCTAGAGGAAGACACATATCTTGGTACAGAAGGGCAGGAAACGAGAGGCAGTGCCCAACAAGATGGATTAGCACAGTGGCTGCAAAAATGAGTGTGAGCAAAAGAACCACTGTATGGAAGGCACAGGACGGGAAAGCATTTCATTACATGGTGCATAGAGTTGGTATGAGCCTAAACCCATTCGAAGGCACCAAACAACAGGATTTGTGCCTCTAACAATATACTGAAGAAGACTTTAAAAGAAACTCTTAGTGTAGAGTAACAGTTCTCTAACTGTGGGTCACGACGTCTTAGGAGGGAAAATGAGCATTTCACATGGGTGACCTGATTCATAACAATAGCAAATTTATAGTTATGGAGTAACAAGGAAAATAATTTTATGACTGGGGGGGTCACTAGTACATGAGGAATTGTGTGAAAGTGTCATGACATTATGAAGGTTGAGAACCACTGCCCTAGAGGGAGACATAGATCTGGGTACAGTAGAAGGGCAGCAAAAAGAGGCAGCCCACAGCACGATGGAATACAACAGTGACTGCAACAATCCGCGCAAGCAAAAGAACCACTGGGAGGATGGCGCAGGACAGGACACCTTTCCATCATATTGTGCTTAGAGTTGCTAGGCATCAAAAGCTACATAACAGAATCTAACAATAACTATAGGATTTGTGCTTCTGACAATAGGATGAAGTAGATATTAAGAGAAACTCCTCTTACTTTAGACCAGCGGTTTTTAACCTGTGGTTCGCGACCACTTTTCGCGATCGAATGACCCTTTCACAGGTGTGAAATGATTCATAACTGTAGGAAAATTACAGTTATGAAGTAACAATAATGTTATGATGGGGGTCACCACTACATGAGGAACTGTATGAAAGGGTCATGGCATTAGGAAATTTGACAACCACTGCCCTAGAGGAAGACACAAGTCTTGGTACAGTAGAAAGGCCACAAAAAAGAGGCAGCTACCCAAAAGTTGGATTAGCACAGTGGCTGCAACAATGCGCACAAGCAAAAGAACCACTGTGAGGATGGCATACGATGGGAAAGCGTTTCATTATATTGTACATAGAGTTACTATGAGCCAAAACCCACTCGATGGTGCCTAACACCAATAACAACAGAACTTGTGCATCTACCAGTATGCTGAATTCTATCTTAAGAGAATCTCCTCTTAGTTTAGAGCAGGGGATCTTCACCTGTGTGTCGCAACCCCTTTGTGGATATGGAATGAAAATTTCACAGGGGTGTCGTGACTCATAACAGTAACAAAATTACAGTTATGAAGCTGCAATGAAATCATTTTATGGTTGGGGGGGTCACCACTAAATGAGAATCGGTATGAAAATATCATGGCATTAGGAAAGTTGAGAACCACTGCTCTAGCGGAAGTCCCAAATCTTGGTATGAAAGGGCAGGAAAAGAGAGGCGGTCCCCAACAAGATGCATTAGCACAGTGGCTGCAACAATGAGCGCAAGCAGAGAACCACTGTGAGGATGTCACAGGACAGGGCGGCATTTCATTATATTGTGCGTAGAGTTGCTATGAGACATACCCACTCGACGGCACCTAACAACAACAACCAATGGACTTGAGCTTCTAACAGTATGGTGAAATAGACCTGAAGAGAAACTCCTCTCAATTTAGAGCAGCGGTTCTCACCATGTGTGTCGTGACCCCTTTGGGGCTTAGACGAACCCTTTACAGGGTTGCACTATTCATAACTTGTAACAAAACGAGAGTTACGAAGTAGCAAAGAATATAATTTTATGATTGGGGGTCTACCACTACAAAGGAAACTGTATGAAAGTGTCGTGGATTTAGGAAGGTTGAGAAGCACTGTCCTAGAGGAAGACACAGATATTGGTAGAGTAGAAGGGCAGTAAAAGAGAGGCAGCCCCTACAATTTGGAATAGCTCAGTGGCTGCAACAATGAGCACAAGCAAAGAACCACTGTGAGGAATGCACAGGACGGGGCAGCGTTTCAGTACATTGTCCATAGAGTTGCTGTGAGCCAAAATCCACTCGACGGCACCTAACAACAACAACAACAACAGGACTTGGGCGTCTAACAATATACTGAACTACATCTTAAAGAAACACCTCTTAGTTTAGAGCAGCGGTTCTCAACCTGTGGATCAGGCCCTCTTTGGGGGTTGAGATACCCATTCACAGGGGTCGGTCTCTTCTTCATAGTAGCAAAATTACAGTTATGAAGTAGCAACGAAAATATTTTTATGAATGGATGTTCACCACAACATCAGGAACTTCATTATAGTGCTAAGGCATTAGGAAGGTTGAGAACCATTGGTTTAGAGCATAGGAAATCTGATGCAATACTGCATATTTTAACACACATGAAGTTGGAAAATAAAGGAAATTGGGAGAGGACAGTAGTATCAAATTCCTATGAGTCAGAATTGCTCTATATCATAGAGTAGCTAAGACAATGAGAAGAAATGACAAAGTCAAAGAGCTGAAGAGAAAATTCCATAGGACACGTGGCAACAGCTTTATGCTCTTGTTAGACCCTCGAGGCCTCCTTATCTTTTGTTGGCTTTCTTAAGCCCATCCCCACCACTGTGAATAGTCTTCATTAAACTCTCTTTAATTAAACCTTCTGCATGGTTTGTTTTCTGCTGGAACCCTCAGAGATATTTAATTTTCTGGACTGCAATTCATCTCTAGCATACAGAAATCTTTCAAGAGTTTGTTTTATGTTTTGTTTTCATCCACAATAGCATTTCCTTCCAGATTTGTTTGTCCTTGAAACATGATCAATAGTTCTTTCCTCTCCAATGAAACCCATGTGATACGCTGCCTGACTGCCTAGGAAGTTCATGTGTAGCTTACATGGAGATCCCAACCATTCCCTAGACAAGTGTTTCTCAAAATTCCGAATGCCATGATTCTTTCATACAGTTCCTCAGGTTGTGTTTACCCCGATCATAAAAATTATTTCATTGCTCATTCATCACTGTAATTTTGCTACTGCGATGAACCAGGCAACCCCTATGAAAGTGTCATTGAAACCCAAAGGTGTTGTGACCCACTGGTTGGGATCCACTACCTTAGACCAACGTATGGCCCGAGGGCTGTATAGGGCCCCCCAAATAATCAATTGCTGCCAGCATCACACATCTCACCAACGAGAAGCATTTGTAGCCATCACCTTAGGGGTGAGTTCATTAAATATTTGACCTCTATGGCCCCATGAATGATGTTATAAATCACCACATGGTCCTTGGCAGAAAAACAGGTTTCCAGCTCCTGCTCCAGACCAAAGGTTCCCAAACGTATTCTGACTACTGCCCTCTTTTCAGAAAAAGAAATTACTCAGGACCCCCCAGCAATGAAAGAATTTTGTACTATAGCCCACCATCCAGGATAAAATGTAGATATCTGATTTGTAGATCTCTGGATTTTTCTGTGCCCAGTAGGTGGGTGGTGTTGTCCACTTTGGGAAACGAGACTCTAGGAAAATCAGGTGTGTTTTCACTCTCTCTGCAAGAATTTCAGTTGAGGAGCAAGATCTGTCTTGAAAGAAGTGTATCCAGATTTCTCCTTAGAGGCAAGGATAGCTAGACTTCTTCTCACATCTTTGGGCATCAGGAGCTATGAGGAGCAACATCATGGAAAAGGGCATCATGCTTGGTAAAGGGGCGCCCAAAAGGGGAGGACCCTCACCAAGATGGATGGACAAAGTTTCTACAACAACACACTAAAACATAACAATTGTGAGGCTGGCACAGGAGCAGGCAGTGTTTCTTTCGGTTGTAAGTAGAGTCGCCACGAGTTGAAACCAACTTGACAGCATCCAACAAAACCAGATGTGGAGAAAGCAAGGCCTGGTCTGTGTACAGTGGCCCCACCGAGGTTCCTCATCAGTTGTGTTTGAATGGGCCAGGTGCTCTCACAAACCTCCTCTTCAATAGACAACTTAGAATGTTTGCTTTGTGCCCAGGAACCATCGTGAAATTTGAAATGACCATTTGACACTGAGTTGATTGCGATTCATGGTGAGTCATAGGACTTTCATTGGGCATAACCTTTCAGAAACAGATGGCCAGGTTTTTACAAGGTATTTCTAGGTGCGCTTGAACCTCCTCAGTTTCTATTAATGGCCAAGTGTTTTAACCATTTGTACTCTCCAGGGATGACTCACAGCTCTATATATCCTTAAAACTGACATCTCTCCTCTCTTTGGAAAGCCATGGCAATTGTTCTCTTTCAGTAGATTTACCTTCTTTAAATATAGGAATGACATATACTTCTACCACCTCACAGAAAATGTCAGAAACTCGTAGCTCTCATTTAATAATGGCGTGGGTGATTACATATTGGGCTGCTAAGCCCAAAGAAAACAGTTCAAAACCACCAGCCACTCTCAGGGAAAAACATGAAACTTTCCAATCCTATAAAGTTACAATCTCAAATACCCACAGGAGCAGTTGGACCCTGTCCTATAGGGTAGAACTCAGGTCATGGGGAGTCAGAGTGGATTCGATGGCAGTGAGTTTGGTTTGGTTTTTGGACTCCCCTCCTACCACAATAGCTCAAAATTACTAAGTGCATGTTATGTACTAGTGTTCTAAGCATTGCATGTACATTCACTCATTTCATCCCACGGGTGGTGGTGTGGGTGAAGCATTAGAACTGTTAACCAGAAGGTTGGTGGTTCAAACCCACCAGCTGTTCTTCGGAATCAAGTTGGGGCTGTCTGAGCTCATAAAGATTTTCAGGGTCGGACGTCTGCAGGGACAGTTATTACTTTATCCTGCTGAGTTGCTATGAGTCTGAATGAACTCTAGAGAAGTGGGGTTTTGGTGACTTTTGCAACCCCTTTAAGAGGAGCGCTGGCGGGGCAATAGAGAAGCCCTTGACTATTTACCACTAGCATAGCGAAACCCTCAGCAGCTTCCCATGAGAATGATGCGTCAATTTGCTCCAGTATCAGTCACAGCCTATGGGAACGCCTATAGAATGGTTCCACTCTGTCCTCCAGGCTCACTATGAGTTGGAATCGACTGACCCATTGGTAGTGCATCAGCTTCTGTCTATCGGTGAGAAGACGAATGCAAAGAGATGTGAAGCCATCTGGCCCAGGGGTAACCAGGTTATCCAAGGGAGAGCTGGAATTTAAATCCCAGCAGACCAGCCTCAGAGACTACAGGCTTAGCTCTACCGTCTGCTGATATCTGGACTAAGAGTGGTTGGATTTTGCCTCCTTTGCCCTACACATCATCTCCACTGTCCCCTATCAAGCAAAATTAGCTTGAGTATTGAACAGGCACCCTCCAGCCCTGCCCGATTGCACACGCGCAGGGGAGAAAAGATGGGGAGATCACTGGGCTGTTTTAGCTGCCACCTCTACTCGCACTGCGCCAACACACCCACAACGAAGTCAGAGAAAGTATTCTTGGCCTTGTAACCACTCCTCAGCCCTGACACCTTGCAGAGAGCCAAAGCCACTCTCTTGGAAAACCACTCGACTGCTACCTGGGAACTTCCCATGGAGCATTTGGGGACAAAGGAGAGGGAGCACGCCTGCAATGTAATTAACATTATGACAACTTGTTCCCCCCTTGGAGAATGACACCATTAGCTGCTTCAATTGTGCATGAAATGTAAATTACACGATTCAGGGGTATCATGTCTGAGAAGCCATGATGCTAAGTGACAAGGCTCTCCATCGAGCAGCCCCTCCCCAAGCAGGAGGAACTAAGAAACCCAAGCCCCGAGGCCGACAGCTGAGACCGAGGTCCTGTGGTCTTTGAGTGTGCCTGCTTCACAGAGCCCACAAGGGAGGATCTTTCCGGGTGGCCGTGGATGCCAGGCTGGGATGTTCCAGCCACCTGCTGTCATCACCCTGGCCCTCCCATTTTCTTTAAAGGGAGTCGAACGCTGGACAGCACTCTTTCCTCTCTATCTCTCAGAAAATTAGGAAAATGGGGTGGTGGCTGTGGTTGTGGTAATACCCTTCTTGCTAAGGAGTTTTGGTGATGCTGTGGGTTAAGCATCCTGCTAGCCATTCTGCCTCCCATTCATTACTCTGTCTGGCTCAAATTACTTCGTGTTCACTCCCTGGCCAGCCCCCCACAGTTCCCTACCCCCTTTCACCACGAACTCTCTGGACACTACTCAAAATCAGCTTGAGACACTGGATCAGCCACACTTCTTTGTGGCCCATGAAAGAACTTTCCAAAACCTCATGTCACAAGCAGGTCCACTTGCTTTTAGAGAAGAGGCATAGGCGAAATTGTATGTTTCCACCTTGAGAGGGGCAAGCACCACCATGTACAATTAGTATGTGACCACCAGTGTGTCACTTTTGTGGTCACCACACATCTCCTTTGGGGACCCATTTGCCCCTCTCCTAGCACCCTGTTCCCTGGTGCCATGGCTAGACTGGGATGGGAAATCCATGTGCTCAACCAGGAACTTCCAGGTGGAATCAGAGCCACTGTCCCCTCTGCAGAGCCTCTGTGAGGACAGGGAGTTTGGAAACACAGCCTAAAGCTGCAGTAGGATAAATTTAAGAAATGATCACGCATTTACCCTAATGTCAACTGTACAAATCCCACAACCACCCTTCAAATGCCCTGCCACTGAGCAGATCCAAAAGCAGGAAGAGCCAACACCTACATAAGGGTATAGGAAGACCTCTGGAAGGTGTCCCTGTGGGGTGCCAGGGAAGGGGGAGAGTGGAGTTGAGGAGGCTTAGGGGCTCAGGCTCAGGCTGGGAAAGAGCCAGAGTTCCTAGGTCGACTCTCTCTTTGTCTCTCTGCCTAACCACCCACCTCCCACCCAGTCCAGGAGATTCTTTGAACAGGGCCCACAGGGTCAGAGGTGAGAGCTGTCAGCTCCTGTTACTACCCTGACTTGGGAAACCTCTCTCATTCTGGAAATTCATATATTATCTTGGGCTTTGATCAAGATCCAGGTCAAGCCTCCCCTCCCCCTTTTCTCACAGAGGCACTTGGTCAGAATGGCAAATAGCCCTCAACCGTGCCATGCACTCCGCCTCTTCATTCCCTGTTCCCTTCGAACCATCTGCTGCAAAAAAAAAAAAATCACAAAACAGCCCGATGGAGGGCAGGTCAGTGCTTCTTTTTCAGACTTCCCTCTCATTCTTTCTCTGGTCGCATCATCATTCCAGGTACAGCAAACCCATTACTGTCCAGTCAATTCCAACTCATGGAGACCCTATGTAAGTTTTCCAACGTTGTCCAACATTACTGGAACAGACAGCCTCATCGTTTCCCTTGAAGTAGCTGGTTGTTTGAACAGTCAACCTTTGAGCTAGCAGTTCAACATTTACATGACATCCCTTCAGAGTGGTGAGTCATAGTCTGCAGACACCGTGGGCGAGAATCATTGTTCTGGCTTATTTTCATAAGGTGGGATTCTAGGTAGGCAGGTGTGACGCAGGTGTAACTGGAAGTCGACTTGATGGCAACAAACAACAACACTGATGTCATTGTTTTGGGACTTGGGAACTGAGACCTCTGAGGCATGGAGCTAAGTAACAGCTACTTCAGGTTTGTTAGGTACTTCATTGCTGAGCTCTGCTCTAGATACTGGGAATAAAGCTAGAAGGAAGGTGGCATCTCTGTTCCTGGGGTTGAGAGATGAGAGGGGTGGGGAAACTTCCTGTCCTGTTAGTAGTGGGTGTGGACATAGTTTCTGCTGTTAGATGCCATTGAGTTAGTTCCAACCCCTAGCCACCCTATGGATAATAGAATGAAACACAACCCAGTCCTGCCCCATCCTCTCAATTGTTGTTATGTTTGAGCCCCTTGTTGCAGCCACTGTGTCAATCCATTGGCCGAAGTTCTTCCTCATTTTCACTGCCTCTCTGCTTCACCTAGCAGGACGTACTTCCTCCTCCAGGGACTGGTCTCTCCCTAACAGTATGTCCAAAGTACGTGAGGGGAAGCCTCACCATCCTGGTTTCTAAGGAGTATTCTGGCTGTACTTCTAACCCACATTTGTTTGTTCTTTGGCAGTTCATAGTACTTTCAATATTCTTCACCAGCCTCCCAATTCAAATGCATTGATTCTTCTCTGATCTTCCTTTTCAATGTCCAACTTTCACGTGCATAGAAGGCCATCGAAAATATGACTAAGATGGCTTTAGTCAGGTGCACCTTAATGTAACATTCTTGCTCTTAAACACTTTGAAGAACACTTTTGAAAGAGATCTCTGGCGGCAGCACGCGGTCCGTTTAAGGGTGAGGAGGAGGGGCGAACAGGTGGAAGCCCATGGCCCCTTTAAGGCTTGGCCTACTTGGCAGCAGCTGGAGCCTATTGAGAACATGACAGGAGGCCAGCCAGCACTTCCTATAGAGGTAAAGGGCTCATTCTGAAGGCTGTGAGCCAGCCTCGGAGCCTCACCGCCTCCATGGGCCATAATGGCCTAATGCACAAGGCCTAGGACTTCAAAGACCAGGTGTGGCCTGTGCAGCCTTCCCGCCCCTTCCCAGACTCCTGCCCACCAGGGAGGGCCTTGCCACCATGACCCCTGATGTGGGTCTGCAGCCCACCTGGCACCTGGCCAGCAACCAGGATCCTCGCCCTGCCCAGCTGACCCACCCAGGACCACACTCCAGACCCCCTGCCCCCACCCTGGGCCTGCTCACCACCAAGACTCTGCCCTGGGCCCGCTGCCCACCCAGGAACCTGCATAAGGGCCCTTGCCAACCCTGGGTCCAGTCCAGGCCGGGCACACACCTTGGATCCCTGTTCCAAGTCCCTGCCCACCTGGGTCTGGGCCTGCCACAAAGACCCTGCCCGAGGCCCTCTGCCTACCCAGGAAACACCCCCTGCCCAGCTAGCCCCTGACTCATCTGGGCACTGCCCCAGGCCCCCTGCCTGCCCAAGATCTTGTGTTAGCCTGACTGGCCATGGAGGATGTAGAGGAAGAGGGACCCTGCCCAGGCCCCTGCACCCAATCCCACTTGGGAAGCCCTGGGTTGGTCCAGCCCCAAAGGTGGCTCCCCTCCCCCAGGCCCACATACCCAGAACTCCATTGGGCCCACTGCTTACCTGAGGCCTCCCCATCAAGGGCTTGGGATATGTAACCCCAGCCTGGGATGGGCTCCTAGCTTGCTAGAGCCCCATGCCACTCTCCTTAAGCCCCAACTATTTAAGATCCCTAGAAAGTGCCTGTGGGCGCCCTTGTTGCGTATCACTCTGGCTGTAAGGGGCTAGGCTGTAGCTATTGAAACTTGTCTTCTCCATTCGGAACCTTTAGGACATTGGTCCTTCCACAGGGCAGTTCTACAGAAGTGGCAGGGAACTCTATTCCCGAGTGGAGTTGGCCAGGTTTGAGTGGGGGGTGCCCTGGCATGGACCCCAACTTGGGACAACAGCCCATCTCCCCTTTCTCTTTGCCAGCTGCAAAAAAAGAAAAAAAGAAAGAGATCTCAAACAGCAGATTTACCCAATACAATACATCCCTTGAGTTCTTGACCGGGGCTCGCATGATCATTTATTGTGGACTCCAGAAAGAAGATAGCTCTGATCACTTCAGCCTTTTCTCCATTTATCATGATCATGTTGTAGATGACAGGGTCATAATTACATATAAATATGTCCCTGGGACCCAGCTCCTGGGGAGTCCCAAACAACTTGATGTAAAGAAAATAAGAGCGAGAAAACAAGCACTCTGAGCTCTTGGTTGGAAGGACAGTCCTTTGTGAATAGAGAGCTGCAAGGATATTGGAGTTCCGGAAGGGGGGCAAACAGTTCCACACACAACTATTTAACAAATCATTTGCCGTTGGAACCCACCCAGGGACACCATGGAGGACAGGCCTGGCAACCTGCTTAAAGCCTATAGTCTTGAAAGTCCTATGCAATGCACACATGGGGGCACCATGAGTCAGAATCAACTCTCTCATGCCTGTTTTGGTTTGGGGCGAGGAGCTATTATAAGCAGTGGGGTATAATGTTGAATCCCAAAAAAGGAAGGATTTGGTCACCTTAAAGTGACTTCTGACCAAATTACTAACAATCATAGGGACTTTTGTGGGAGAAAGATGAGGAGTGCTACTGCTGTAAATATTTCGTGTCAAAAACCCACAGACAGTTCTACCCTGTCCTATACAGTCACTGACTTGCTGTCAACTGGATGGCACTAAGATAGCACCTATCTGCTGAAAGCTTGCCATGCGGCAGGACTTGTGCCAAGTCCACTATGATTATGCCTATGATCTTTGTGGGAGACAAAGCCCTGCTTATGTTTAATGTCTCTGTTGTCAGATCGCTCCATTGTCCAGTCCTGGCTCTATGTCCTTCTAGCTCCATGACCTGGGACAAATCATTGAACCCCCTTTGCGCTGCTGTGTGTAGAAGGGAAGTGAAAAATAGTGCTTAGGTTGTGTGTTCGAGGTTGAGTTTGAATGCATCAATAGATAGAAAGACCTTGTTGTTGTAGTTAGTCTCCAGTAAGTCAAATTTGACTCCTTTTGACCGTAGGTCTGATAGGACAAATCACTGCCCAATCCTATGACATCTTCCTGCCCATCGGCAGGTTTGAGGTCATTGTTGCAATTATGGTGCCAGTCCGTGTCATGAAGAGTTTCCCCAGATCCACAGGATGTCCTCTTCTTGCAACTGGTCTTTCCTAACGACATGACAACATTTTGCCATTCTCTCTTCTAAGAACATTCTGTGAAGAGTGTCCTGGCTCAATTTCCTCCAGGACTGATTTGCTCGTTCTCCTGGCCACACACAGTATACTCCACACACGGTCTTTGCCATCACTGCCATTCAAATGCCTCAATCCTTCTGAGAATCCTGGTCCTCACTGTTGTCCCCATGAGAAACTCCATTTCTCGCAGCTTGCTTCAGATCTGCTGAAGTGGAATCTGAGTTTCTGTTAGGCCCCAAGGGCATTGTATTTGTGTGCCTGCTAGAAGCACGGCTGGGGAACAATGTCTGGCCCATAGTAAGTGCTGTATAATTATTGGTTGTGATCAGTGTCATTATTTATTACTCCATCTAATCTTTCCAGCACACTCACAGGTCAGGAAACCAAGATTCTGAGCCTGTCAGTGCCTTTGCTGAGGCTACCCCTCAGGAGAGGGCAGGGGCTCCATGCAAATCGAATATAGGATCAGGCCAACATTTGGATCACTCTGAATGGAGACACAGTCAATGCTCATTAACCAGTCACTCCCCATTGCTTTTGTCACCCAATCCTTATCAACCGTGACTCTGCTTGCTGTCTATGGATTTCCCTATGGATTCTGCATATTTTATATCAATTTCATTATGGTCTGACTTGTTTCACTCAGCAGAAGGTGTTCAAGGTCCCTGCATGGTGTAGCATGTTCCAAAACATCATTCCTTTTTAAAGGCTGAATAATATTCCATTGTATGACTTAGATATTGTTTGGTTTATCCATTCTTCGGGCCCCGGGCACTTAGGTAATAGTCACCTTTCAGCTATTGTGGGTAGTGCTGCAGTGAACTTGTATACCACTATCTCTTTGAGTCTCTGTTTGTTATTCTTTGAGGTATATGCTTAGATGTAGAATTGTGAGGTGGTCATGGATTTCCTCTTCCTTGGATCCATGATCAACGCTCATGCAAGCAGCAGTCTACAGCTTAAAAAATGCATTGCATTGTATTGGCTAAATATTCACAAGACCTCTTTAGAGTATTGAAAAGCAGGGATGTTATTTTGAGAACTAAGGTGCATCTGACACAAGCCATAGTATGTTCAACACTTCCTATGCATGTAAAATTTGGAGATTAAATAAGGCAGGCCAAAGAAGAATCGATGCATTTGAATTATTGTGCTAGGAAAAAGAACCATAGAAAGTACTATGGACTACCAGAAGCACCAATAAACTTGTCTTGGAAGAAGCACAGGCCAAATGCTCCTTAGAAGTAAGGATGGCCAGATTTTGTCACCCTTTGGATATGTATTTTCAACATGTTGTCAGGAGAGACCAGGCCCAGGAATAGGACATCATGCTTGGTAAAGTGGAAGGGCAATGGAAAAGAGGAAGTCTCTCATGGGATGGATGGACATGGGGGCTGCAGTAATGGGCTCAAACATAAGAACAATTGTGATGATGGTACTGGGTGGCGTTGTGTTCTGTTTGACATAGGGTTGTTATGAGTGGGAACCAACAGGACCGACCCTAACAACAATAGTAAATCTCTGACTTGTTAAGAAGAAACAAGCATTTTTCATTTCCTCTATGAGCCAGGCACTGAGAAGACCCTGAAGGTCCAGATAGAAACAGCACTTGACCCCTACCCATGATGGGTTCCCAGTCTAGGGGTGAGGCAGCAGATCTCCACTTTTGGATGAGACCTATGCAGCCCTCTTGGGGTTCTAGTGTGTGCTGGAGAGACTCCAGTTAATTTTGCTTTTCTCTATACCCGCCTTTAGGGAAGTGGAAGAACTTTAGAATAAAGCATCCCCCGAGATTTCTGTTGCACAATTAGACAAAAGGAAACCAATGGTGGCTAAAGAGAGTGAACAGAGAATCCAGAGCTGTGTCCGGGTCCTTGGCCATGCAGCTATCAATCAGCACAGTTGAGTTCAGTATTCAGGAAGCGAAGATCCTCAATATCTGGACCCAGTAGGTATAGAAGGCATAGCTTCAAAGATAAAGAATGATAAACCCTCTTTCGCTTTCAGGAGGACCTCACCCAGGGAGAACTCACTCAGGTGGGACTGCACTAAAGCCTTAGAACTGGGAGGGTCCATAGGAGCATGTTTACTGCCAGAACGGTGGCTTCCCATTCAAGAGCTTCTATCATATTCCAGCTCATGAATGGTCCTTCGAGTGCCTTGGTTCTTTTGCTGTGACTTCTGTGGCATCACTTGAACTCTCCATCCCCTCCAGCCAGGAGCAGTGGCAGGAAAAATCTATTAGGGAGAAGTGAGAGAGTGAGCTAGGAGATATTCCGTACACAGATTGCAGTCTCCTTCAGCAAAGGCCCTGTGGGGTGGGGACTTAACTTTTCTGATTCTCTCCTGTTAGAAGTCAACACGGAGCTAAAGAAGCATGAATGGAAGAATGCCGGATGATGAGCTGACAGCTTTTCCATAAGGAAATAATAGCCAGAAGGGCTCCAAGTTGGGATGAGGGGATGGTGGGGAGGGGAACACACGTGCTGCTACCAAGAGGAGAGTGAGGAGCAAGAGACCAGTAGAGGCTAGTCCCAAAGCCATCTCCAATAACATTTCCCCAACAGGCTGTTTTCCTCTCTCCACTCTAAACACATCAGCCTTCACCTCCACCAAGCACCGAAACCCCAATGCAGCCTTTATCTGCCCATTCCTCCCACCAATTGGTCCAGGTTACTATGGGAACTATGGGAATAGTAACGGGTTCCCTCTATTACTACCTACCTCCCTGATTTCAGCACAGATCAATCAACCCGTCCCCGCAGCCCCATATCTAAGGGGAAGGTCCTAGGGGAGAGTAAGGAAAAGATAGATTCAACACAGGACTAGAACAATAGTGAAAAACTTACAAAGAGAGCGAGTGATGTAATTCCAGAGTATTAGTCAATTCCTTTTGTCCTTCCAGCTACCATCCTCCTGCCCAGCTTAACTCCCTGAAGGAGGAAGGATCTCTCAGTGGGTGTCTGCAAAGGTGAGGTTCCAGGCCACTTGGGGGCTTCTGAGGGTTCCCTTCCATATTTGCCTTCCCTCCCTTCAAAAGAAAGTCACTGGAACTCACCAGCCAGAGTTGGCAAGGCTACCACTGAGTTGCCCAGTTAAGGTTTATGTCCTGGGGAAGACTGTAGCTCACAAAATGCCTTCAAGGGATTGTTTCTTCCCTACAAGCTCTTCCAGAATCTTGATATTCTACATCCCAAGTTGGAGTCTATGTTTCCTCCTTTGAACCCACGCCAGCCTTATGGCTCTCCAGGAGTCAAGTTTGGCAGGTGAGGTGCGGTGTGACTTCTGAGGTAATACAGCTCCCACCTGGCTCTTTCTCTGTACAAGACCCTCGGAGTCATGCAAATGCTGACACTAGTCCCTCTTAAAGTCCCAGCAATCACCAGTGTCCATTGTCAAGTACACCAGTGGGGAAGCTGTGTGAGATGTCTCCATCATAAGCCATTGTCAGACGGCAACCGCACAGAAGAATCTGCTAGCTTAGTACTGCCAATCCCCACAACCATAGGAAATGATGACTGATGAGGAAGATAATAATTGACTCCAATTTTGTTTCAAACTGGAAGAAATGTGCTGCACAGCACCGGAGTTGTAGCTCTGGAGCCACAGTCCCGATGCAGATGTATTAAATAATTGATTATCTAGTGATTGTTCCTGGTCCTCACCCTTCACAGCTTCCCTGTGCCCACCCAGTCCAAGCAGCTGCTTCATCACTTATTCTGTAAAAGTATGTGAGGGTAAGTCAGAAAGCATTGCTCTAAAACCACAGACACTTTATTAAACAAAAATATCAAAATGTGAAGTGACTGTTTCTAGACATAGCCGCCATCTTGATCTACATCGGGGAGGCAAACTTTTGAGATAGAAGAGCCTACTTTTTCTCTCACAAAAATTGAAACATTCTTTGAGATAAAAAAAAATATATATTTTTGCAACTTCAATAACCATTATCTGAATAATCACTGTCCTTGAAAAGGTTTCCATTTTACTTCAGAGCCACATGCATGGACCGAGAGACCCGCAGTGTATCCCTGACCCCTGCTCTATAGACTTCAGTAATTGTTCTCTGAGGGATTCTCTGCTCATATACACTTCTAGTCACATGACATACCATGACCAACAGGGTCGTTCAAACCCTCTCCAGAGATTCTTCAAGGGTGTGTGTGTGTGTGTGTGTTTGTGTGTGTGTGTGTGTGTGTGTGTGTGTAAAAAGAACACGAAGTCAGAAGACATCCAGAGATTATGGAAGGGTATGAGTGTGAACGTGTGTGTGTGTGTGTGTCTGTAAAATGGACACGAAGTCCGAAGCCCTCTACAGATTCTGCAAGGGTGTGTGTGTTTGTATGTAAAAAGGACATGACTTTAGAAACCCTCCAGAGATTCATCAAGGGTGTGCGTGTGTGTGTGTATAAAGGACAAGATGTCAAAAGCCCTCTAGAGATTCTTCAAGGGTATGAGTGTGAGTGGGTGTGTAAAAAGAACACGAAGTCAGAAGCCCTCTGAAGATTCTGCAAGGGTGCATGTATGTGTGTGTTTGGAAAAAGGACATGAAGTCCGAAGCCCTAAGGAGATTCTGGAAGGGTATGATTGTGAGTGTGTGTAAAAAAACACGAATTCAGAAGCCCTCTATAGATTCTGCAAGGGTGTGTGTGTGTCTGTATGGGTGTGTGCGTGTAAAAAGGACAGGAAATCAGAATCCCTCCAGATATTCTGCAAGGGTGCGTGCATGTGTGTATATGAGTGTGTGTGAGTGTGTAAAAAGAACACGAAGTCAGAAGCCCTCCAGAGGTTCTGCAAGTGTGTGTGTGTGTGTATGTGTAAAGGACAGTAAATCAGAAGCCTTCTAGAGATTCTGCAACGGTGTGTATGTGTGTTTGTGTGTAAAAGGGACACGATGTCAGAAGCCCTCTAGTGATTCTGCCTGGGTATGAGTGTTAGTGTGAGTGTGTGTGTGTGTGTGTGTGTGTGTGTGTGTGTGTAAAAGGAAACAAAATAGGAAGCCCTCTAGTGATCCTGCAAGGGGTGTGTGTGTGTGTGTGTGTGTGTGTGTGTGTGTGTGTGTGTTTGTAAAAAGGACATGAAGTCAGATGCCTTCCAGAGATTCTGCAAGGGTATGGGTATGCATTTGGCTGTGTGTGTGAGTGTGAGTGTGTGTGTGTGTGTGTGTGTGTGTGTGTGTGTAAAAAGGACCCGAAATCAGAAGCCCTGTTTGTGAATCCTGGCTCTATTCCTTAGTGTTCCTTGTCTCTCAATTTTGGATGCCCAGATACCTGAGGGTGTCATGGTTCTGTGTTGGGGTTCTAACGGCAAGGACAGAAGTTAGGCCACACCAGGCACTCCAAAGGAGAAAGATGACACTTTGTGGTCCCCTAGATAGTTCGTATCAGAAACCCACAGGGGCAGTTTTGCTGTGTTCTGTAGGGTCACTGTGAGTCAGAATCGACTCAGCGACAGTGAATGTGGTTGAGTGTTTGAGCACAGTTCCTTTCATCCTCTGTGCAGGCATCTCTGTTTTAAAGGAGTTAGGTCAGTCCCATGTATTAGACTCTCCTTCAGAACAACTGGGCAGGTGTGTGTCTGCGTGTTTCTAACGTCATCTTGTTTTTCTCATTCACGGGATGTGGAGAGCAGGGTTCTTCAAATCGGTTTAAAGAGAGAAAGGAGATTAAAAAGAGAACAAAGAAAAGGAGGGTGAAAAAGGATTGGAGTGGGGGTCTGAGGAGAAGAGGGCGTTGCTCAGGCTTCTAAGGCTGTCAATCAGCCTGGTAGCCAGCTGTGAGCTTACCTGGTGCACCTCCAAGATCCCAGAATCCCTAGTTGACAGTGGAATTTGCATAGCGAACTGGCTCATTGAGCCGAGCCTGAGGCCTCTATCTGCAGAAGAGACCAAGCCCTGTGCTGCAGCTCCTGCTCCCATCTGCAAGCAGTGGGGTCCAGATGCGGGTCCTGTGTCTGCTTCCTGTTGTAAAAGGCAGTGTTGGGACAAGTAGCCTTCTACTGAGTCTCTCCTCCGTCTACGCAGTCGACCCCCTTACCTGGGGGAGCAGGCTCCAGGCTTGCTGTGGCCAGCTAATAGCAAGTAGTAGGCATAGCGCTAATGAAGAAAGGAGACAGCTGGGCAGAGGGCCTAAACCTGCTGAGCGCCATGGCCCCTAAGACACTGGCGAGCTGTTGGCTCCCAGCTCCCTGTCCCTGACTCTTACCTGCCTCCCTCTGTCGAGTTCACTCTTGAATTTCAGTCTCCATGCAATCTCACCCAGCCTTGCTGCCTGACTGGAGAGTGAGCCTGGAGGCTGTTAGAATGGCGCTGCTCAGGCTCTTTGGGCTAAAGAATCTGACGTGGGCCAGCAGCTCCATGAAGTTCCCTCCCTCAGGCAGTTTTCTGCCTCTCCATCCCCCTTAGTCTCCCTGCAGGCCTGGCCCTGGGCCCTGACCTTCCACTTGCTTCCTCATCCAACATGTGGAGGGCTGGTTCTTGCCAAGTACACACATGGGTGCGGACATGAGAGATCCCACTCTCTCCTGGAAACCAGGAGGTCTATAAGCAAGGGCACAGCTGAGGCCTGTTCTTACCCAAATCATGTGCATCCTTCTCTCTGCCCTCTGCCCTGGGGTAGAGACAAGGGCTCTGGGAAGACCGGCCACCCCATCACTATGGGGCATGGCCCGATGGTGCTGGTGCACAGAGCACTGGGCAGGCAGGGCTCCCTACAGGCCCTTGCACCGTGTGGGGCTACAGAAGGGGAGAAAGGCAGAAGAGTGCTGCCAGGAGCCAGCTGCACTCTGGCAACGTGGGGTCCTCTGGGCTGGGCCACTGAGGTGGGGTGCTAAGGCTGTGCACCCCTCTCCCTCTCCCCAGGTGTGTGGTTGTGCTCTTCAATCCCCGGAATCACAAGCAGCACCACATCCTCAACAGCTCCAGGTAAATGGGCTCTGGGGCTTTGGGGAGTGCCACCTTTCCCCAGGGATGGCCAGAGGGGTGCCACCTGCTTCTCTGTGGCATTGGGCCCTGTTGGGCCCTAGGCCTGCAAGGGAAGCAGCACAGGGAGGGCGGGTTTGCTGCCCTTGTTTTGAGAGGGGACTGTGAGAGGCCAGGCCTGGGCCAGGCTGCCAGTGCCCCTCTTGAGCCTGCCCCCATTCCTTTCAGGAAAACCATCACTGCCTTTGCCTTCTCTCCTGATGGCAAGTACCTGGTCACCGGCGAGGTGAGTGAGGAAGGAAGCTCAGGCACTGCACAGGGGGTGGCCTGGCCTTAGCAGAGAGTGACAGCCTGCGGCCCGCATAGGACTGGTGCCAAGTTTGACTTTCTGTACTGGTGTCCACTTTGGGTGTTTGGTCTGCCCTAGAGCAGTGTTCTTAGGCTGTAGCCTGCGTCAGAAGTGCTATGGTGGCCCCGTAGTACAGACTGCTGGCTCTCGGGCTCAGAAGGTCTGGGTTGGCTCTCTTCAGTTTGCAATGCTAACAAGTAGTTCCCGATGAGGCTGAAGCTGCCAATTTGGGAACCACATTTTGGAAAACACCTCCTTAAAACATTCCTTATCCCTGCTGGTCACAGTGTGGAACAGGGCTGCCCTCCCATAGACTTGCCCTGGAGGCTGTGGGAGCAAACCGCAGGAGTGGTGGTTCTTGCCCATGCAAATCACGCCAGGAGCCCATCCCTGAGAGTCCCTGTTCCCCAACACTGAAAACATTCCCTCCGGGGGTGTCCTTGATTCATGTGCAGGCACATTAGGTTAGGTGTCCTTCATTTATGTGCAGGCTCTTGTCCAGTGACTGGGAAGGCCAGGCCTCCGTCGATGGGGAGGGAGCTGGTTGCCTCTGGCTTTTACTTCGGGGTCTTTGTCCCCGCAGATTGGACACATGCCTGCTGTGTGGGTATGGGACGTGTCGGAGCGCAGCCGGGTGGTGGAGCTTCAGGAGCATAAGTATGGCGTGGCGTGTGTGGCCTTCTCACCCAGCGCCAAGTACATTGTCTCAGTGGGCTACCAGCATGACATGATCTTCAATGTCTGGGCCTGGAAGGTGAGTGGGCTGCTGGCCTCAGGACAGGCAGGGCCGGGAGGGGAGCTAAGAAACTGCTGACAGGTGGCCTTCACTTCCACCTGCTGGCCTCAGTCCCTTTCTAGAGAACTCTGAGCAGAAAGGAGCAACTGGGTATCTAGGATGCTGAAGAAGGGGCAGAAGGAGAGGTCAAGTTCACAGCTTGTCTAACCTCCTTCAGTGTGTAAGTTTCTTTTCCCTCAGCTGCTAGAAGCAGAGCCTTGATTTCCCTTGACTTTCTTTCCAGAAAAACATTGTAGTGGCTTCCAACAAGGTGTCCAGTCGGGTGACAGCAGTATATTTCTCTGAGGACTGCAGCTACTTTGTCATTGCAGGCAACCGGCACATCAAATTCTGGTACCTTGATGACAGCAAGACCTCAAAGGTGAGGCAGCAAGTAGCCACCAGGGTGGGGTCTGCCCAGATCTGTTCCACCTGCGCCCACTTCTGCATGCTCAAAAGCCCCTTTGAAGTCTCAGCTGGGCCAGGTGCTATGTCAATCTGCAAGGGAAGCCTTTTCCCTCTCTTCCCAGGGCCTGCTTTTCAGGGGGTAGCCTGCAGGGTCGGTGGGTGGGTGGCACCTGTGGTGTGCCTCCACAGGTGAATGCCACTGTGCCCCTGCTGGGCCGCTCCGGGCTGCTGGGGGACCTGCGGAACAACCTGTTCACTGATGTAGCCTGTGGCCGCAGGAAGAAGGCTGACAGCACCTTCTGTATCACATCCTGGGGGCAGCTGTGTGAGTTCAGTGACCAGAGACTGTTGGACAAGGGGGTGGAGCTGAGGGTAAGTGAATGCTTTGTCGGCACCCTCCCGTCTGTCACCTCCAGGCTCCGGGGGTCCTGGGGCTAGCAGCAGGGTCTGCATGCACACTGGGGGAGGCCCCAGGCAGAGGAAGCTGTTTGGGGACCTCTCTGCTCGCTCGCGCTCTCTGTCTCTGCCTCTTCCTCTGTTTTCCTCTTTTGCTCAGCACAAAGACAGCATCACAGTAAGTGTGCTGGCCCTGTCCGCTGCCTCTGCTGCCTTTCTCTTGGCCGGCCTTTTCTGAGTGTGTCTTTGCCTAAACATCAGGTGCCTTATAAGGCTTGCTGACTCCTTCCCCCTAATTGCACAGGGCTGTAGGCCCTCTGGCCAGCGGCTGTTAGAGGGAGGGGCATTGAGGGGCTCTGGCCAGGGCAGCTGGCCTGCCTTGCACTTCTCCTTACCTCTTGGCTCATGGCTGTTGATGTATCGGGTGAAGGAGTGGGCAGACGCCCTTGCTGACTGGGGGTGTCATAACCTGAGTCTAGGGGTGCAATAGACTGAGGCTAGGGGAGCCATAGCCTTAATCTAAGCCTAGGGGAGCCCTAGCTAAAGCCTAGGGGTGCCCTAGCCTAAGCCTAGGGGTGCCCTAGCCTGAGCCTAGGGGTGCTGTAGTCTTAGGGTTGGGGAGCCCTAGCCTTAGCCTAAGCCTAGGGGTGCCCGAGCCTAAGCCTAGGGGTGCCCTAGCCTAAGCCTAGGGGTGCCCTAGCCTAAGCCTAGGGGTGCCCTAGCCTTAGACTAGGGGAGCCCTAGCCTTAGCCTACGCCTAGGGGTGCCCTAGCCTAAGCCTAGGGGTGCCCTAGCCTAAGCCTAGGGGAGCCCTAGCCTTAGTCTAGCCTAGAATTGCCCTAGCCTAAGCCTAGGGGTGCCATAGCCTGAGGCTAGGGGAGCCCTAGCCTAAGGCTAGGGGAGCCGTAGCCTTAGCCTAAGCTTAGGGGTGCCCTAGCCTAAGCCTAGGGGTGCCCTAGCCTAAGCCTAGGTTTGCCCTAGCCTAAGCCTAGGGGTGCCCTAGCCTAAGCCTAGGGGTGCCCTAGCCTTAGGCTAGGGGAGCCCTAGCCTTAGCCTAAGCCTAGGGGTGCCCTAGCCTAAGCCTAGGTGTGCCCTAGCCTAAGCCTATGGGTGCCCTAGCCTAAGCCTACGGGTGCCCTAGCCTAAGCCTAGGGGTGTCCGAGCCCTAGCCTAAGCCTAAGTCTAGGGGTGCCCTAGCCTAAGCCTAGGGCTGCCATACCTAAGGCTAGGGGAGCCCTAGCCTTAGCCTAAGCCTATGGGTGCCCTAGCCTAAGCCTATGGGTGCCCTAGCCAAAGGCTCAGGGAGCCCTAGCCTTAGCCTAAGCATACGGGTGCCCTTGCCTAAGGCTAGGGGAGCTCTTGCTTAAGGCTAGGGGAGCCGTAGCCTAAGGCTAGGGGAGCGCTAGCCTTAGCCTAAGCCTAGGGGTGACCTAGCCTAAAGCTAAGGGAGCCCTAGCCTAAGCCTAGGGGTGCCCGAACCTAAGGCTAGGGGAGCCCTAGCCTAAGCCTAGGTGTGCCCTAGCCTAAGGCTAGGGGAGTCCTAGCCTAAGGCAAAGGGAACCCTAGCCTAAGCCTAGGGGTGCCCGAGCCTAAGCCTAGGGGTGCCCTAGCCTTAGGCTAGGGGAGCCCTAGCCTAAGGCTAGGGGAGCCCTACCTTAGCCTAAGCCTAGGGGTGCCCTAACCTAAGGCTATGGGAGCCTTAGCCTAAGCCTAGGGGTGCCCTAGCCTTAGGCTAGGGGAGCCCTAGCCTTAGCCTAAGCCTAGGGGTGCCCTAGCCTAAGCCTAGGGGTGCCGTAGCCTTAGGTTAGGGGACCCCTAGCCTTAACCTAAGTCTAGTGGTGCCCTACCCAAGCCTAGGTGTGCCTTAGCCTAAGCCTAGGGGTGCCCTAGCCTAAGCCTAAGGGTGCCCTATCCTTAGGCTAGGGGTGCCCTAGCCTTAGTCTAGTGGAGCCCTAGCCTTAGCCTAAGCCTAGGGGTGCCCTAGCCTAAGCCTTGGGGTGCCCTACCATAAGCCAGGGGTGCCCGAGCCTAAGACTAGGGGTGTCCTAGCCTAAGCTTAGGGGTGCCCTAGCGTAAGCCTAGGGGTGCCCTAGCCTAAGCCTAAGGGTGCCCTATGGTTAGGCTAGGGGACCGCTAGCCCTAGCCTAAGCCTAGGGGTGCCCTAGCCTAAGCCTAGGGGTGCCCTAGCCTAACCCTAGGGGTGCCCTAGCCTTAGGCTAGGGGACCCCTAGCCTTAGCGTAGGACTAGGGGTGTCCTAGCTTAAGCCTAGGGGTGTCCTAGCCTAAGCCTAGGGGTGTCCTAGCCTAAGCCTAGGGGTGCTCTAGCCTAAGCGTAGGGGTGCCCTAGCCTTAGGCAAAGAGAGCCCTAGCCTTAGACTAAGCCTAGGGGTGCCATAGCCTAAGCCTAGGGGAGCCCTAGCCTTAGCCTAAGCCTAGGGGTGCCCTAGCCTAAGGCTCGTGGTGCCCTAGCCTAAGGCTATGGGAGCCCTAGTGTTAGCCTAAGCCTAGCGGTGCCCTAGCCAAGGCTAGGGGACCCCTACCCTAAGGCTAGGGGAGCCCTAGCCTTAGCCTAAGCCTAGGGGTGCCCTAGCCTAAGGCTAGGGGATCCCTAGACTTAGGCTAGGGGAGCCCTAGCATAAGGCTAGGGGTGCCCTACCCTAAGGGTAGGGGAGCCCTAGCCTAAGGCTAGGGGTGCCCGAACCTAAGGCTAGGGGAGCACGAGCCAAAGGCTAGGGGAGCCCTAGCCTAAGCCTAGGAGTGTCCTAGCCTAAGGTTGGGAGCACTAGCCTAAGGCTAGAGGAGCCCTAGCCTTAGCCTTAGCCTAGGGGTGCCTTAGCCTAAGGCTATGGGAGCCCTAGCCTAAGCCTAGGGAGGCCCTACCCTATGGCTAGGGGAGCCCTAGCCTAAAGCTAAGGGAGCCCTAGCCTAAGCCTAGGGGAGCCCTAGGCTAAGGTTAGGGGAGCCCTAGCCTAAGACTAGGGGTGCCCTAACCTAAGGCTAGGGGAGTCCTAGCCTAAGGCTAGGGGATCCCTAGACTTAGCCTAAGCCTAGGGTCCCTTAGCCTTAGGCTAGGGGAGTCCTAGCCTTAGGGTAGGGGAGCCCTAGCGCAAGGCTAAGGGAACCCTAGCCTAAGCCTAGGAGTGCCCTAACCTAAGGCTAGGGGAGTCCTAGCCTAAGCCTAGGGGTGCCTAAGTCTAAGGCTAGGGGAGCCCTAGCCAAAGCCTAGGGGTACCCGAAGCTAAGGTTAGGGGAGCCCTAGCCTAAGCCTAGGTGTGCCCTAGCCTAAGGCTAGGGGAGCCCTAGCCTAAGGCTTAGGGAACCCTAGCCTAATGCTAGGGGAGCCCTACCTTAGCCTAAGCCTAGGGGTGCCCTAACCTAAGGCTATGGGAGCCTTAGCCTAAGCCTATGGGTGCCCTAGCCTAAGCCTAGGGGTGCCCTAGCCTAAACCTAGGGATGCCCTAGCCTTAGGCTAGGGGAGCCCTAGCCTTAGCCTAAGCCTAGGGGTGCCCTAACCTAAGCCTAGGGGTGCCCTAGCCTTAGGCTAGGGGACCCCTAGTTTTAACCTAATTCTAGTGGTGCCCTAGCCCAAGCATAGGGGTGCCTTAGCCTAAGCCTAAGGGTGCCCTAGCCTAAACCTAAGGGTGCCCTAGACTAAGGCTACTGGTACCCTAGCCTAAGTCTAGTGGAGCCCAAGCCTTAGCCTAAGCCTAGGGGTGCCCTAGCCTAAGCCTAGGGGTGCCCTAGCCTAAGCCTAGGAGTGCCCTAGCCTTAGGCAAGCTGAGCCCTAGACTTAGCCTGAGCTAAGGGGTGCCCTAGCGTAAGCCTAGGGTGCCCTAGCTTAAGCCTACGGGTGCCCTAGCCTAAGACAAGGGGTGCCCTAGCCTAAGCCTAGGGGTGCCCTAGCCTTAGGCTAGGGGAGCCCTAGCCATAGCCTAAGCCTAGGGGTGCCCTAGCCTAAGACTAGGGGTGTCCTAGCCTAAGCTTAGGGGTGCCCTAGTGTAAGCCTAGGGGTGCCCTAGCCTAAGCCTAGGGGTGCCCTAGGGTTAGGCTAGGGGAGCCCTAGCCTTAGCCTAAGCCTAGGGGTGCCCTAGCCTAACCCTAGGGGTGCCCTAGCCTGAGGCTAGGGGAGCCCTAGCCTTACCGTAAGCCTAGGGGTGTCCTAGCTTAAGCCTAGCGGTGTCCTAGCCTAAGCCTAGGGGTGTCCTAGCCTAAGCCTAGGGGTGCCCTAGCCTAAGCGTAGGGGTGCCCTGGCCTTAGGCAAAGAGAGCCCTAGCCTAAGCCTAAGCCTAGGGGTGCCATAGCCTAAGCCTAGGGGTGCCCTAGCCTAAGGCTCGGGGAGACCTAGCCTAAAGCTATGGGAGCCCTAGCGTTAGCCTAAGCCTAGTGGTGCACTAGCCAAGGCTAGGGGACCCCTACCCTAAGGCTAGGGGAGCTCTAGCCTTAGCCTAAGCCTAGGGGTGCCCTAGTGTAAGGCTAGGGGAGCCCTAGCCTAAGGCTAGGGGAGCCCTAGACTTAGGCTAGGGGAGCCCTGGCATTAGGCTAGGGGTGCCCTACCCTAAGGGTAGGGGAGCCCTAGCCTAAGGCTAGGGGAGCCCTAGCCTAAGGCTAGGGGAGCCCTGGACTAAGTCTAGGGGAGCCCGAGTCTAAGGCTAGGGGAGCCCTAGCCTAAGCCTAGGGGTGCCCTAGCCTAAGCCTAGGAGAGCCCTAGGCTAAGGCTAGGGGAGCCCTAACCTAAGGCTAGGGGAGTCCTAGCCTAAGCCTAGGGCTACCATACCTAAGGCTAGGGGAGCCCTAGCCTTAGCCTAAGCCTATGGGTGCCCTAGCCTAAGGCTAGGAGAGCCCTAGCCTTAGCCTAAGCCTACGGGTGCCCTTGCCTAAGGCTAGGGGAGCCCTACCCTAAAGCTAAGGTAGCCCTAGCCTAAGCATAGTTGAGCCATAACCTAAGGCTAGGGGAGCCCTAGCCTAAGCCTAGGGATGCCCTAAACTAAGGCTAGGGGAGTCCTAGCCTAAGGCTAGGGGATCCCTAGCCTTAGCCTAAACCTAGGGGTGCCCTAGCCTAAGCCTAGGGGTGCCCTAGCCTAAAGCTAGGGGAGTCCTAGCCTCAGGGTAGGGGAGCCCTAGCCCAAGGCTAAGGGAACCCTAGCCTAAGCCTAGGGGTGCCCTAACCTAAGGCTAGGGGAGTCCTAGCCGAAGCCTAGGGGTGCCCTAGTCTACGGCTAGGGGAGCCCTAGCCTAAGGCTAAGGGAACCCTAGCCTAAGCCTAGGGGTGCCCGAGCCTAAGCCTAGGGGTGCGCTAGCTTAAGGCTAGGGGAGCCCTCGCCTAAGGCTAGGGGAGCCCTACCTTAGCCTAAGCCTAGGGGTGCCCTAACCTAAGGCTATGGGAGGCTTAGCCTAAGCCTAGGGGTGCCCTACCCTAAGTCTAGGGGAGCCCTAGCCTAAGCTAAGGGAGCCCTAGCCTAAGCCTAGGGGATCCCTAGCCTAAGACTAAGGGAACCCTATCCTAAGCCTAGGGGTGCCCTAACCTAAGGCTTGGGGAGTCCTAGCCTAAGCCTAGGGGTGCCCCAGACTAAGCCTAGGGGTGCCCGAACCTAAGGCTAGGGGAGCTCTAGCCTAAGCCTAGGTGTGCCCTAGCCTAAGGCTAGGGGCGCCCTAGCCTAAGGCTAAGGGAACCCTAGTCCAAGCCTAGGGGTGCCCGAGCCTAAGCCTAGGGGTGCCTTAGCCTAAGGATAGGGGAACCCTAGCCTAAGGCTAGAGGAGCCTTAGCCTAAGGCTAGGGGAGCCCTAGCCTTAGCCTAAGCCATGGGGTGACCTACCCTAAGGCTAGGGGAGCCCTAGCCTTAGCCTAAGCCTAGGGGTGCCCTAGCATAAGGTTAGGGGAGCCCTAGCCTAAGGCTAGGGGAGCCCTAGCCTAAGCCTAGGGGTGCCCCAGCCTAAGCCTAGGGGAGCCCTAGCCTTAGGCTAGGGGATCCCTGGACTAAGCCTAGGTGTGCCCTGGACTAAGGATAGGGGAGCACTAGCCTACCGTTATGGGAGCCCTAGCCTAAGTCTAGGGGAACCCTAGCCTAAGCCTAGGGGTGCCCTAGCCTTAGGCTAGGGGAGCCCTAGCCTTAACCTATGCCTAGGGGTGCCCTAGCCTAAGCCTAGGGGTGCCCTAGCCTAAGCTTAGGGGTGCCCTATCCTGAGCCTAGGGGTGCCCTAGCCTGACCCTTCGGGTGCCCTATCCTTAGCCTAAGCCTAGGGGTGCCCTAGCTTAAGCCTACGGGTGCCCTAGCCTAAGCCTAGGGGTGCCCTTAGCCTAAGCGTAGGGGTGCCCTAACCTAAGCCTAGGGGTGCCCGAGCCTAAGCCTAGGGGTGCCCTAGCCTTAGGCTAGTGGAGCCCTAGCCTTAGCCTAAGCCTGGGGGTGCCCTAGCCTTAGGCTAAGGGAGCCTTAGTCTTTTCCTAAGCCTAGGGGTGCCATAGCATAAGCCTAGGGGTGCCCTAGCCTGAGCCTAGGGGTGCCGTAACCTTAGGGTAGGGGAGCCCTAGCCTTAGCCTAAGACTAGGATTGCCCTAGCCTAAGTTTAGGGGTGCCCTAGCCTGAGTCTAGGGGTGCCCTAGCCTTAGGCTAGGGGAGCCCTAGCCTTAGCCTAATCCTATGGGTGCCCTAGCCTAAGCCTAGGGCTGCCCTAGCCTGAGCCTAGGGGTGCCCTAGCCTGAGCCTACGGGTGCCCTTGCCTGAGGCTAGGTGAGCCCTAGCCTTAGCCTAAGCCTAGGGGTGCCCTAGCCTAAGCCTAGGGGTGCCCTAGCCTAAGCCTAGGGGTGCCCTGGCCTGAGGCTAGGGGAGCCCTAGCCTTAGCCTAAGCTAGGGGTGCCCTAGATTAAGCCTAGGGGTACCCTAGCCCAAGCCTAAGGCTGCCCTAGCCTGAGCCTACGTGTGCCGTAGCCTAAGGCTAGGGGAGCCCTAGCCTTAGCCTATGCCTAGGATTGCCCTAGCCTAAGCTTTTGGGTGCCCTAGCCTGTGTCTAGGGGGGCCCTAGCCTGAGGATAGGGGAGCCGTTGCCTTAGCTTAAGTCAAGGGGAGCCCTAGCCTAAGGCTAGGGGAGCCCTAGCCTAAGCCTAGGGGTGCCCCAGCCTAAGCCTAGGGGAGCCCTAGCCTTAGGCTAGGGGATCCCTGGACTAAGCCTAGGTGTGCCCTGGACTAAGGATAGGGGAGCACGAGCCTACCGTTATGGGAGCAGTAGCCTACCGTTATGGGAGCCCTAGCCTAAGTCTAGGGGAACCCTAGCCTAAGCCTACGGGTGCCCTAGCCTTAGGCTAGGGGAGCCCTAGCCTTAACCTATGCCTATTGGTGCCCTAGCCTAAGCCTAGGGGTGCCCTAGCCTAAGCTTAGGGGTGCCCTAGCCTGAGCCTAGGGGTGCCCTAGCCTGACCCTTCGGGTGCCCTATCCTTAGCCTAAGCCTAGGGGTGCCCTAGCTTAAGCCTACGGGTGCCCTAGCCTAGGCTAGTGGAGCCCTAGCCTTAGCCTAAGCCTAGGGGTGCCCTAGCCTAAACCTAGGGGTGCCCTAGCCTGAGTCTAGGGGTGCCCTAGCCTTAGGCTAAGGGAGCCTTAGCCTTTTCCTAAGTCTAGGGGTGCCATAGCATAAGCCTAGGGGTGCCCTAGCCTGAGCCTAGGGGTGCCGTAACCTTAGGGTAGGGGAGCCCTAGCCTTAGCCTAAGACTAGGATTGCCCTAGCCTAAGTTTAGGGGTGCCCTAGCCTGAGTCTAGGGGTGCCCTAGCCTTAGGCTAGGGGAGCCCTAGCCTTAGCCTAATCCTAGGGGTGCCCTAGCCTAAGCCTAGGGCTGCCCTAGCCTGAGCCTAGGGGTGCCCTAGCCTGAGCCTACGGGTGCCCTTGCCTGAGGCTAGGTGAGCCCTGGCCTTAGCCTAAGCCTAGGGGTGCCCTAGCCTAAGCCTAGGGGTGCCCTAGCCTAAGCCTAGGGGTGCCCTGGCCTGAGGTTAGGGGAGCCCTAGCCTTAGCCTAAGCTAGGGGTGCCCTAGATTAAGCCTAGGGGTACCCTAGCCCAAGCCTAAGGCTGCCCAACCTGAGCCTAGGTGTGCCGTAGCCTAAGGCTAGGGGAGCCCTAGCCTTAGCCTATGCCTAGGATTGCCCTAGCCTAAGCTTTTGGGTGCCCTAGCCTGAGTCTAGGGGGGCCCTAGCCTGAGGATAGGGGAGCCGTTGCCTTAGCTTAAGTCAAGGGGTGCCCTAGCCTAAGCCTTGGGGTGCCCTAGCCTTAGACTAGGGGTTCCATAGCCTAAGGCTAGGGGTGCCCTAGCCTAAGCCTAGGGGTGCCCTTGCCTTAGTTTGGGGGAGCCCTAGCCTTAGCCTAAGCCTAGGGGTGCCCTAGCCTGAGCCTAGGGGTGCCCTAGCCTGAGGCTAGCGTGCCCTAGCCTGAGCCTACGGGGGCCCTAGCCTGAGCCTAGGGGAGCCATAGCCTTAGTCTAGCGTAGGATTGCCCTAGCCTAAGCCTAGGGTTGCCATAGCCTGAGTCTATGGATGTCCTAGCCTGAGGCTAGGGGAGCTGTAGCCTTAGCCTAAGCCTAGGAGTGCCCTAGCCTAAGCCTATGGGTGCCCTAGCCGGAGCCTACGGGTGCCCTAGCATGAGGCTAGGGGAGCCCTAGCCTTAGTGTAGCCTAGGATTGCCCTAGCCTTAACCTAGGGGTGCCATAGCCTGAGTCCAGGGGTGCCATAGCCTGAGGCTAGGGGAGCCGTAGCCTTAGCCTAAGCCTAGGGGTGCCCTAGCCTAAGCCTAGGGCTGCCCTAGCCTAAGCCTAGGGGTGCCCTAGCCTAAGCCTAGGGGTGCCCTAGCCTAAGCCTAGGAGTGCCCTAGCCTAAGCCTAGGGGTGCCCTCGCCTAAGCCTAGGGTTGCACTAGCCTTAGGATAGGGGAGCCCTAGCCTAAGCCTAAGCCTAGGGGTACGCTAGCCTAAGACTAGGGGTGCCCTAGCCTAAGCCTAGGGGTTCCCTAGCCTGAGCCTAGGGGTGCTGTAGCCTTAGGCTAGGGGAGCCCTAGTCTTAGCCTAAGTCTAGGGGTGCCCTAGTCTAAGCCTAGGGGTGCCCTAACCTGAGCCTAGGGGTCCCCTAGCCTGATGCTAGGGGAGCCCTAGCCTTAGCCTAAGCCTAGGATTGCCCTAGTCTAAGTTTAGGGGTGCCCTAGCCTGAGTCTAGGGGTGCTCTAGCCTGAGGCTAGGGGAGCCGTTGCCTTAGCTTAAATCTAGGGGTGCCCTAGCTTAATCCTAGGGGTTCCCTAGCCTAAGCCTAGGGGTGCCCTAGCCTAAGCCTAGGGGTGCCCTAGCCTTAGGCTAGGGGTTCCCTAGCCTAAGCCTAGGGGTTCCCTAGCCTTAGCCTAAGCCTAGGGGTGCCCTAGCCTAAGCCTCGGGGTGCCCTAGCCCAAGTCTAGGGCTGCACTAGCCTGTGCCTAGGGGTGCCCTAGCCTGAGCCTACGGGTGCCCTAGCCTGAGGATAGGGGAGCCCTAGCCTTAGTCTAGCCTAGGATTGCTCTAGCCTAAGCCTAGTGTTGCCAGAGCCTGAGCCTAGGGGTGCCCTAGCCTGAGGCTAGGGGAGCCGTAGCCTTAGCCTAAGCCTAGGGGTGCCCTAGCCTAAGCCTAGGGGTGCCAAAGCCTGAGTCTAGGTGTGCACTAGCCTGAGGCTAGGGGAGACGTAGCTTTAGCCTAAGCCTAGGGGAGCCCTAGCTAAAGTCTAGGGGTGCCCTAGCCTAAGCCTAGGGGTGCCCTAGCCTAAGCCTAGGGGTGCCCTAGCCTAAGGCTAGGGGTGCCCTAGCCTAAGCCTAGGGGTTCCCTAGGCTAAGCCTAGGGGTACGCTAGCCATAGGCTAGGGGAGACCTAGCCATAGGTTAGGGGAGCCCTAGCCTTAACCTAAGCCTAGGGGTGCCCTAGCCTAAGCCTAGGGGTGCCCTAGCCTAAGCCTAGGGGTGCACTAGCCTTAGGCTAGGGGAGCCCTAGTCTTAGCCTAAGTCTAGGGGTGCCCTAGTCTAATCCTAGAGGTGCCCTAGCCTGAGCCTAGGGGTGCCCTAGCCTTAGGCTATTGGTGCCCTAGCCTTAGCCTAAGCCTAAGGGTGCCCTAGCCTAAGTTTAGGGGTGCCCTAGCCTAAGCCTATGGGTGCCCTAGCCTAAGCCTAGGGGTTCCCAAGCCTTAGGCTAGGGGAGCCCTAGACTTAGCCTAAGCCTAGGGCTGCCCTAGCCTAAGCCTAGGGGTGCCCAACCTTAAGCCTAGGGGTGCCCTAGCCTAAGCCTAGGGGTGCCCTAGCCTAAGCCTAGGATTACCCTAGCCTAAGCCTAGGGGTGCCCTAGCCTTAGCCTAGGGGTGCCCTAGCCTTGGGCTAGGGGAGACTTAGCCTTAGCCTAAGCCTAGGGCTTCCCTAGCCTAAGCCTAGGTGTGCCCTAGCTTAAGCCTAGGGGTGCCCTATCCTAAGCCATGGGGTGCCTTATCCTAAGCTTAGGGGTGCCCTAGCCTAAGCCTAGGGTTGCCGTAGCCTAAGCCTAGGGGTACCCTAGCCTTAGACTAGGGGAGCCCTAGCCTTAGACTAAGCCTAGGGGTGCCCCAGCCTAAGTCTAGGGGTGCCTAGCCTAAGCATAAGGGTGCCCTAACCTAAGCCTAGCGGTTCGCTACCTAAGCCTAGGGGAGCCCTAGCCTAAGGCTAGGGGAGCCCTGGACTAAGTCTAGGGGAGCCCGAGCCTAAGGCTAGGGGAGCCCTAGCCTAAGCCTAGGGGTGCCCTAGCCTAAGCCTAGGAGAGCCCTAGCCTAAGGCTAGGGGAGCCCTAACCTAAGGCTAGGGGAGTCCTAGCCTAAGCCTAGGGCTACCATACCTAAGGCTAGGGGAGCCCTAGCCTTAGCCTAAGCCTATGGGTGCCCTAGCCTAAGGCTAGGAGAGCCCTAGCCTTAGCCTAAGCCTACGGGTGCCCTTGCCTAAGGCTAGGGGAGCCCTACCCTAAAGCTAAGGTAGCCCTAGCCTAAGCATAGGGGAGCCATAACCTAAGGCTAGGGGAGCCCTAGCCTAAGCCTAGGCATGCCCTAAACTAAGGCTAGGGGAGTCCTAGCCTAAGGCTAGGGGATCCCTAGCCTTAGCCTAAACCTAGGGGTGCCCTAGCCTAAGCCTAGGGGTGCCCTAGCCTAAGGCTAGGGGAGTCCTAGCCTCAGGGTAGGGGAGCCCTAGCCCAAGGCTAAGGGAACCCTAGCCTAAGCCTAGGGGTGCCCTAACCTAAGGCTAGGGGAGTCCTAGCCGAAACCTAGGGGTGCCCTAGTCTAAGGCTAGGGGAGCCCTAGCCTAAGGCTAAGGGAACCCTAGCCTAAGCCTAGGGGTGCCCGAGCCTAAGCCTAGGGGTGCGCTAGCTTAAGGCTAGGGGAGCCCTAGCCTAAGGCTAGGGGAGCCCTACCTTAGCCTAAGCCTAGGGGTGCCCTAACCTAAGGCAATGGGAGGCTTAGCCTAAGCCTAGGGGTGCCCTACCCTAAGTCTAGGGGAGCCCTAGCCTAAGCTAAGGGAGCCCTAGCCTAAGCCTAGGGGATCCCTAGCCTAAGGCTAAGGGAACCCTATCCTAAGCCTAGGGGTGCCCTAACCTAAGGCTTGGGGAGTCCTAGCCTAAGCCTAGGGGTGCCCCAGACTAAGCCTAGGGGTGCCCGAACCTAAGGCTAGGGGAGCTCTAGCCTAAGCCTAGGTGTGCCCTAGCCTAAGGCTAGGGGCGCCCTAGCCTAAGGCTAAGGGAACCCTAGTCCAAGCCTAGGGGTGCCCGAGCCTAAGCCTAGGGGTGCCCTAGCCTAAGGATAGGGGAACCCTAGCCTAAGGCTAGAGGAGCCTTAGCCTAAGGCTAGGGGAACCCTAGCCTTAGCCTAAGCCATGGGGTGACCTACCCTAAGGCTAGGGGAGCCCTAGCCTTAGCCTAAGCCTAGGGGTGCCCTAGCATAAGGTTAGGGGAGCCCTAGCCTAAGGCTAGGGGAGCCCTAGCCTAAGCCTAGGGGTGCCCCAGCCTAAGCCTAGGGGAGCCCTAGCCTTAGGCTAGGGGATCCCTGGACTAAGCCTAGGTGTGCCCTGGACTAAGGATAGGGGAGCACTATCATACCGTTATGGGAGCACTAGCCTACCGTTATGGGAGCACTAGCCTACTGTTATGGGAGCCCTAGCCTAAGTCTAGGGGAACCCTAGCCTAAGCCTACGGGTGCCCTAGCCTTAGGCTAGGGGAGCCCTAGCCTTAACCTATGCCTAGGGGTGCCCTAGCCTAAGCCTAGGGGTGCCCTAGCCTAAGCTTAGGGGTGCCCTAGCTTGAGCCTAGGGGTGCCCTAGCCTGACCCTTCGGGTGCCCTATCCTTAGCCTAAGCCTAGGGGTGCCCTAGCTTAAGCCTACGGGTGCCCTAGCCTTAGGCTAGTGGAGCCCTAGCCTTAGCCTAAGCCTAGGGGTGCCCTAGCCTAAACCTAGGGGTGCCCTAGCCTGAGTCTAGGGGTGCCCTAGCCTTAGGCTAAGGGAGCCTAAGCCTTTTCCTAAGTCTAGGGGTGCCATAGCATAAGCCTAGGGGTGCCCTAGCCTGAGCCTAGGGGTGCCGTAACCTTAGGGTAGGGGAGCCCTAGCCTTAGCCTAAGACTAGGATTGCCCTAGCCTAAGTTTAGGGGTGCCCTAGCCTGAGTCTAGGGGTGCCCTAGCCTTAGGCTAGGGGAGCCCTAGCCTTAGCCTAATCCTAGGGGTGCCCTAGCCTAAGCCTAGGGCTGCCCTAGCCTGAGCCTAGGGGTGCCCTAGCCTGAGCCTACGGGTGCCCTTGCCTGAGGCTAGGTGAGCCCTGGCCTTAGCCTAAGCCTAGGGGTGCCCTAGCCTAAGCCTAGGGGTGCCCTAGCCTAAGCCTAGGGGTGCCCTGGCCTTAGACTAGGGGTGCCCTTGCCTTAGTTTGGGGGTTCCCTAGCCTTAGCCTAAGCCTAGGGGTGCCCTAGCCTAAGCCTCGGGGTGCCCTAGCCTAAGTCTAGGGCTGCCCTAGCCTGTGCCTAGGGGTGCCCTAGCCTGAGCCTACGGGTGCCCTAGCCTGAGGATAGGGGAGCCCTAGCCTTAGCCTAGCCTAGGATTGCTCTAGCCTAAGCTTAGTGTTGCCATAGCCTGAGCCTAGGGGTGCCCTAGCCTGAGGCTAGGGGAGCCGTAGCCTTAGCCTAAGCCTAGGGGTGCCCTAGCCTAAGCCTAGGGGTGCCAAAGCCTGAGTCTAGGTGTGCACTAGCCTGAGGCTAGGGGAGACGTAGCTTTAGCCTAAGCCTAGGGGAGCCCTAGCTTAAGTCTAGGGGTGACCTAGCCTAAGCCTAGGGGTGCCCTAGCCTAAGCCTAGGGGTGCCCTAGCGTAAGGCTAGGGGTGCCCTAGCCTAAGTCTAGGGGTTCCCTAGGCTAAGCCTAGGTGTACGCTAGCCATAGGCTAGGGGAGACCTAGCCATAGGTTAGGGGAGCCCTAGCCTTAACCTAAGCCTAGGGGTGCCCTAGCCTAAGCCTAGGGGTGCCCTAGCCTAAGCCTAGGGGTGCACTAGCCTTAGGCTAGGGGAGCCCTAGTCTTAGCCTAAGTCTAGGGGTGCCCTAGTCTAAGCCTAGAGGTGCCCTAGCCTGAGCCTAGGGGTGCCCTAGCCTTAGGCTATTGGTGCCCTAGCCTTAGCCTAAGCCTAAGGGTGCCCTAGCCTAAGTTTAGGGGTGCCCTAGCCTAAGCCTATGGGTGCCCTAGCCTAAGCCTAGGGGTTCCCAAGCCTTAGGCTAGGGGAGCCCTAGCCTTAGCCTAAGCCTAGGGCTGCCCTAGCCTAAGCCTAGTGGTGCCCTATCTTAAACCTAGGGGTGCCCTAGCCTAAGCCTAGGGGTGCCCTAGCCTAAGCCTAGGATTACCCTAGCCTAAGCCTAGGGGTGCCCTAGCCTAAGCCTAGGGGTGCCCTAGCCTTAGGCTAGGGGAGCCTTAGCCTTAGCCTAAGCCTAGGGCTTCCCTAGCCTAAGCCTAGGTGTGCCCTAGCTTAAGCCTAGGGGTGCCCTAGCCTAAACCTAGGGGTGACCTAGCCTAAGCCTAGGGGTGCCCAAGCATAAGCCTACGGGTGCCCTAGCCTTAGGCTAGGGAGCCCTAGCCTTACCCTAAGCCTAGGGCCGCCCTAGCCTAAAACTAGGGGTACCCTAGCCTAAGCTTAGGGGTGCCCTAGTTTTAGGCTAGGGGAGCCCTAGCCTTAGTCTAAGCCTAGGGGTGGCCTATCCTTTTGCTAGGGGAGTCCTCGCCTTAGCCGGAGCCTTAGGGTGCCCTAACCTAAGCCTAGGGGTGACCTAGCCTAAGCCTGGTGGTACCCTAGCCCAAGCCTAGGTTTGTCCTAGCGTTAGGCTAGAGGAGCCCTAGCATTAGCCTAAGCATAGGGGTGCCCTAGCCTAAGCCGAGGGGTGCCCTAGACTAAGCCTAGTGGTGCCCTAGCCTAAGCCTAGGGGTGCCCTATCCTAAGTCTAGGGGTGCCCTAACCTAAGGCTTGGGGAGTCCTAGCCTAAGCCTAGGGGTGCCCCAGACTAAGCCTAGGGGTGCCCGAACCTAAGGCTAGGGGAGCTCTAGCCTAAGCCTAGGTGTGCCCTAGCCTAAGGCTAGGGGCGCCCTAGCCTAAGGCTAAGGGAACCCTAGTCCAAGCCTAGGGGTGCCCGAGCCTAAGCCTAGGGGTGCCCTAGCCTAAGGATAGGGGAACCCTAGCCTAAGGCTAGAGGAGCCTTAGCCTAAGGCTAGGGGAACCCTAGCCTTAGCCTAAGCCATGGGGTGACCTACCCTAAGGCTAGGGGAGCCCTAGCCTTAGCCTAAGCCTAGGGGTGCCCTAGCATAAGGTTAGGGGAGCCCTAGCCTAAGGCTAGGGGAGCCCTAGCCTAAGCCTAGGGGTGCCCCAGCCTAAGCCTAGGGGAGCCCTAGCCTTAGGCTAGGGGATCCCTGGACTAAGCCTAGGTGTGCCCTGGACTAAGGATAGGGGAGCACTATCATACCGTTATGGGAGCACTAGCCTACCGTTATGGGAGCACTAGCCTACTGTTATGGGAGCCCTAGCCTAAGTCTAGGGGAACCCTAGCCTAAGCCTACGGGTGCCCTAGCCTTAGGCTAGGGGAGCCCTAGCCTTAACCTATGCCTAGGGGTGCCCTAGCCTAAGCCTAGGGGTGCCCTAGCCTAAGCTTAGGGGTGCCCTAGCTTGAGCCTAGGGGTGCCCTAGCCTGACCCTTCGGGTGCCCTATCCTTAGCCTAAGCCTAGGGGTGCCCTAGCTTAAGCCTACGGGTGCCCTAGCCTTAGGCTAGTGGAGCCCTAGCCTTAGCCTAAGCCTAGGGGTGCCCTAGCCTAAACCTAGGGGTGCCCTAGCCTGAGTCTAGGGGTGCCCTAGCCTTAGGCTAAGGGAGCCTAAGCCTTTTCCT
This sequence comes from Tenrec ecaudatus, assembly GCF_050624435.1. Classification (NCBI taxonomy): domain Eukaryota; kingdom Metazoa; phylum Chordata; class Mammalia; order Afrosoricida; family Tenrecidae; genus Tenrec; species Tenrec ecaudatus. The sequence goes on along the minus strand of NW_027457648.1, from coordinate 1,235,944 downwards.
AAGTCTAGGGGTGCCATAGCATAAGCCTAGGGGTGCCCTAGCCTGAGCCTAGGGGTGCCGTAACCTTAGGGTAGGGGAGCCCTAGCCTTAGCCTAAGACTAGGATTGCCCTAGCCTAAGTTTAGGGGTGCCCTAGCCTGAGTCTAGGGGTGCCCTAGCCTTAGGCTAGGGGAGCCCTAGCCTTAGCCTAATCCTAGGGGTGCCCTAGCCTAAGCCTAGGGCTGCCCTAGCCTGAGCCTAGGGGTGCCCTAGCCTGAGCCTACGGGTGCCCTTGCCTGAGGCTAGGTGAGCCCTGGCCTTAGCCTAAGCCTAGGGGTGCCCTAGCCTAAGCCTAGGGGTGCCCTAGCCTAAGCCTAGGGGTGCCCTGGCCTTAGACTAGGGGTGCCCTTGCCTTAGTTTGGGGGTTCCCTAGCCTTAGCCTAAGCCTAGGGGTGCCCTAGCCTAAGCCTCGGGGTGCCCTAGCCTAAGTCTAGGGCTGCCCTAGCCTGTGCCTAGGGGTGCCCTAGCCTGAGCCTACGGGTGCCCTAGCCTGAGGATAGGGGAGCCCTAGCCTTAGCCTAGCCTAGGATTGCTCTAGCCTAAGCTTAGTGTTGCCATAGCCTGAGCCTAGGGGTGCCCTAGCCTGAGGCTAGGGGAGCCGTAGCCTTAGCCTAAGCCTAGGGGTGCCCTAGCCTAAGCCTAGGGGTGCCAAAGCCTGAGTCTAGGTGTGCACTAGCCTGAGGCTAGGGGAGACGTAGCTTTAGCCTAAGCCTAGGGGAGCCCTAGCTTAAGTCTAGGGGTGACCTAGCCTAAGCCTAGGGGTGCCCTAGCCTAAGCCTAGGGGTGCCCTAGCGTAAGGCTAGGGGTGCCCTAGCCTAAGTCTAGGGGTTCCCTAGGCTAAGCCTAGGTGTACGCTAGCCATAGGCTAGGGGAGACCTAGCCATAGGTTAGGGGAGCCCTAGCCTTAACCTAAGCCTAGGGGTGCCCTAGCCTAAGCCTAGGGGTGCCCTAGCCTAAGCCTAGGGGTGCACTAGCCTTAGGCTAGGGGAGCCCTAGTCTTAGCCTAAGTCTAGGGGTGCCCTAGTCTAAGCCTAGAGGTGCCCTAGCCTGAGCCTAGGGGTGCCCTAGCCTTAGGCTATTGGTGCCCTAGCCTTAGCCTAAGCCTAAGGGTGCCCTAGCCTAAGTTTAGGGGTGCCCTAGCCTAAGCCTATGGGTGCCCTAGCCTAAGCCTAGGGGTTCCCAAGCCTTAGGCTAGGGGAGCCCTAGCCTTAGCCTAAGCCTAGGGCTGCCCTAGCCTAAGCCTAGTGGTGCCCTATCTTAAACCTAGGGGTGCCCTAGCCTAAGCCTAGGGGTGCCCTAGCCTAAGCCTAGGATTACCCTAGCCTAAGCCTAGGGGTGCCCTAGCCTAAGCCTAGGGGTGCCCTAGCCTTAGGCTAGGGGAGCCTTAGCCTTAGCCTAAGCCTAGGGCTTCCCTAGCCTAAGCCTAGGTGTGCCCTAGCTTAAGCCTAGGGGTGCCCTAGCCTAAACCTAGGGGTGACCTAGCCTAAGCCTAGGGGTGCCCAAGCATAAGCCTACGGGTGCCCTAGCCTTAGGCTAGGGAGCCCTAGCCTTACCCTAAGCCTAGGGCCGCCCTAGCCTAAAACTAGGGGTACCCTAGCCTAAGCTTAGGGGTGCCCTAGTTTTAGGCTAGGGGAGCCCTAGCCTTAGTCTAAGCCTAGGGGTGGCCTATCCTTTTGCTAGGGGAGTCCTCGCCTTAGCCGGAGCCTTAGGGTGCCCTAACCTAAGCCTAGGGGTGACCTAGCCTAAGCCTGGTGGTACCCTAGCCCAAGCCTAGGTTTGTCCTAGCGTTAGGCTAGAGGAGCCCTAGCATTAGCCTAAGCATAGGGGTGCCCTAGCCTAAGCCGAGGGGTGCCCTAGACTAAGCCTAGTGGTGCCCTAGCCTAAGCCTAGGGGTGCCCTATCCTAAGTCTAGGGGTGCCCTACCCTAAGCATAGGGGTTCCCTACCTAAGCCTAGTAGTGCCCTAGCCTAAGCCTAGGGGTGCCCTACCCTAAGCTTAGGGGTGCCCTAGCCTTAGGCTGGGGAGCCCTAGCCTTAGCCTAAGCCTATGGGTGCCCTAGCCTAAGCCTAGGTGTGCCCTAGCTTAAGCCTAGGTGTGCCCTAGCCTAAACTTAGGGGTGCCCTAGCCTAAGCCTAAAGGTGCCCTCGCCTTAGGCTAGGGGAGCCCTAACAATATCAGAAGCCTAGGGGTGCCTTAGCCAAGCCTAGGGGTACCCTAGCCTAAGCCTAGGGGTGGCCTAGCCTTAGGCTAGGGGAGCCCTAGCCTTAGCCTAAGGCTATGGGTGTCCTAGCCTAAGCCTAGGAGTGCCCTATTCTTAGGCTAGGGGATCCCTAGCCTAAGCCTAGGGGTTCCCTAGCTTAAGCCTAGGGGTGCCCTAGCCTAAGCCCAGGGGTGCCCTAGCCTAAGCATAGGGGTGCCCTAGCCTTAGCCTAAGCCTAGGGGTGCCCTAGCCTAAACCTACGGGTGCCCTAGCCAAAGCCCAGGGATGCCCTAGCGTTAGGCTAGAGGAGCCCTAGCCTTAGCCTAAGCCTAGGGGTGCCCTAGCCTAAGCCTAGGGGTGCCCTAGCCTAAGGCTAGGGGTACCCTAGCCTTAGGCTGGGGAGTCCTCGCCTTAGGCTAGGAGAGTCCTCGCCTTAGGCTAGGGGAGTCCTCGCCTTAGCCGAAGCCTTGGGGTGCCCTAGCCTAAGCCTAGGGGTGCCCTAGCCCAAGCCTAGGGGTGCCCTAGCCCAAGCCTAGGGATGCCCTAGCGTTAGCCTAGAGGAGCCCTAGCCTTAGCCTAAGCCTAGGGGTGCCCTATCCCAAGCCAAGGGGTGCCCTAGCCTAAGTCTAGGGGTGCCCTAGCCTAAACCTAGGGGTGCCCTAGCATAAACCTAGGGTTACCCTAGCCTAAGCCTAGGGGTGCCCTAGCCTAAGGCTAGGGGTGCCCTAGCCTTAATCTAGTGGAGCCCTAGCCTTAGCCTAAGCCTAGGGGTGCCCTATCCTAAGCCATGGGGTGCCCTATCCTAAGCCTAGGGGTACCCTAGCCTTAGACTAGGGGAGCCCTAGCCTTAGACTAAGCCTAGGGGTGCCCCAGCCTAAGTCTAGGGGTGCCTAGCCTAAGCATAAGGGTGCCCTAACCTAAGCCTAGCGGTTCGCTACCTAAGCCTAGGGTTGCCCTAGCGTAAGCCTACGGGTGCCCTAGCCTAAGCCTAGGGGTGCCCTAGCCTTAGGCTAGCGTGCCCTAGCCTGAGCCTACGGGGGCCCTAGCCTGAGGCTAGGGGAGCCATAGCGTTAGTCTAGCGTAGGATTGCCCTAGCCTAAGCCTAGGGTTGCCATAGCCTGAGTCTAGGGATGTCCTAGCCTGAGGCTAGGGGAGCTGTAGCCTTAGCCTAAGCCTAGGGGTGCCCTAGCCTAACCCTAGGGGTGCCCTAGCCTTAGGCTAGGGGAGCCCTAGCCTTAGCGTAAGCCTAGGGGTGTCCTAGCTTAAGCCTAGCGGTGTCCTAGCCTAAGCCTAGGGGTGTCCTAGCCTAAGCCTAGGGGTGCCCTAGCCTAATCGTAGGGGTGCCCTAGCCTTAGGCAAAGAGAGCCCTAGCCTTAGCCTAAGCCTAGGGGTGCCATAGCCTAAGCCATGGGGTGCCCTATCCTAAGCCTAGGGGTACCCTAGCCTTAGACTAGGGGAGCCCTAGCCTTAGACTAAGCCTAGGGGTGCCCCAGCCTAAGTCTAGGGGTGCCTAGCCTAAGCATAAGGGTGCCCTAACCTAAGCCTAGCGGTTCGCTACCTAAGCCTAGGGGTGCCCTAGCCTAAGCCTACGGGTGCCCTAGCCTAAGCCTAGGGGTGCCCTAGCCTTAGGCTAGCGTGCCCTAGCCTGAGCCTACGGGGGCCCTTGCCTGAGGCTAGGGGAGCCATAGCCTTAGTCTAGCGTAGGATTGCCCTAGCCTAAGCCTAGGGTTGCCATAGCCTGAGTCTAGGGATGTCCTAGCCTGAGGCTAGGGGAGCTGTAGCCTTAGCCTAAGCCTAGGGGTGCCCTAGCCTAACCCTAGGGGTGCCCTAGCCTTAGGCTAGGGGAGCCCTAGCCTTAGCGTAAGCCTAGGGGTGTCCTAGCTTAAGCCTAGCGGTGTCCTAGCCTAAGCCTAGGGGTGCCCTAGCCTTAGGCAAAGAGAGCCCTAGCCTTAGCCCAAGCCTAGGGGTGCCCTAACCTAAGCCTAGGGGTGCCCTAGCCAGAGGCTAGGGGAGCCCTAGCTTTAGCCTAAACCTAGGGGTGCCCTAGCCAAAGCCTAGGGGTGCCCTAGCCTGAGCCTAGGGGTGCCCTAGCCTGAGCCTAGGGGTGCCCAAGCCTGAGCCTACGGGTGCCCTAGCCTGATGCTAGGGGAGCACTAGCCTTAGTCTAGCCTAGGGGTACCCTAGCCTAAGCCTAGGGGTGCCGTAGCCTGAGGCAGGGGACCCTAGCCTTAGCCTACGCCTAGGGGTGCATTAGCCTAAGCCTAGGGGTGCCATAGCCTGAGTCTAGGGGAGCCGTAGCCTTAGGCTAGGGGAACGGTAGCCTTAGCCTAAGCCTAGGGGTGCCCTTGTTTAAGCCTAGGGGTGCCCTAACCTTAGCTTAGGGGTGCCCTAGCCTAAGCCTAGGGGTGCCCTAGCCTAAGCCTAGGGGTGCCCTCGCCTAAGCCTAGGGGTGCTCTAGCCTTAGGCTCGGGGAGCCTTAACCTTAGCCTAAGACTAGGGGTGCCCTAGCCTAAGCCTAGTTGTGCCCTAGCCTAAGCCTAGGGGTGCCCTATCCTAAGACTAGGGGTGCCCTCGCCTAAGCCTGGGGTGCCCTAGTCTTAGGCTAGGGAAGCCCTAGCCTTAGCCTAAGCCTAGGGGTACCCTAGCCTAAGCTTAGGGGTGCCCTAGCCTAAGGCTAGGGGTGCCCTAGCCTAAGCCTAGGGGTGCCCTAGCCTAAGCCTAGGGGTGCTCTAGCTTAGGCTACGGGAGCCTTAACTTTAGCCTAAGACTATGGGTGTCCTAGCCTAAGCCTAGTGGTGCCCTAGCTTAAGACAAGGGGTGCCCTAGCATAAGCCTAGGGGTGTGCTAGCCTGAGCCTAGGGGAGCCCTAGCCTTAGCCTAAGCCTATGGGTGCCCTAGCCTGAGCCTAGGGGTGCCCTAGCCTGAGCCTACGGGTGCCCTATTCTGAGGCTAGGGGAGCACTGGCCTTAGTCTAGCCAAGGGGTGCCCTAGCCTAAGCCTAGGGGTGCCCTAGACTGAGACTAGGGGTGCCCTAGCCTGAGCCTAGGGGTGCCCTAGCCTTAGGGTAGGGGAGCCCTAGCCTTAGCCTAAGCCTAGGGGTGCCCTAGCCTAAGCCTAGGGGTGCCCTACCCAAAGCCTAAGGGTGCCCTAGCCTAAGCCTAGGGGTGCCCTAGCCTTAGCCTAAGCCTAGGGGTGCCCTAGCCTGAGCCTAGGGGTGCCCCAGCCTTAGGGTAGGGGAGGCCTAATCTTAGCCTAAGCCTGGGGGTACCCTAGCCTAAGCCTAGGGGTGCCCTAGTCTAAGCCTAGGGGTGCCCTAGCCTGAGGCAAGGGGACCTTAGCCTTAGCCTACGCCGAGGGGTGCACTAGCCTAAGCCTAGGGGTGCCCTAGCCTGAGCCTAGAGGTGCCCCAGCCTTAGGGTAGGGGAGGCCTAATCTTAGCCTAAGCCTGGGGGTACCCTAGCCTAAGCCTAGGGGTGCCCTAGTCTAAGCCTAGGGGTGCCCTAGCCTGAGGCAAGGGGACCCTAGCCTTAGCCTACGCCTAGGGGTGCCCTAGCCTTAGTCTTGGGGAGCCCTAGCATTTGCCTAAGCCTAGGTGTGCCCTAGCCTAAGCCTAGGTGTGCCCTCGCCTAAGCCTCGGGGTACCCTAACCTAAGCCTAGCGGTGCCCTATCCTTATACTAGGGGAGCCCTAGCCTTAGCCTAAGCCTAGGGGTGCCCTAGCCTAAGCCTAGGGGTGCCCTAGCCTAAGCCTAGGGGTGCCCTAGCCTAAGCCTAGGGGTGCCCTAGCCTAAGCCTAGGGGTGCCCTAGCCTAAGCCTAGGGGTGCCCTCGCCTAAGCCTAGGGGTGTTCTAGCCTTAGGCTAGGGGAGCCTTAACCTTAGCCTAAGACTAGGGGTGCCCTAGCCTAAGCCTAGTGGTGCCCTAGCCTAAGCCTAGGGGTGCCCTATCCTAAGAATAGGGGTGCCCTAGCCTAAGCCTAGGGGTGCCCTAGCCTTAGGCTAGGGGAGCCCTAGCCTTAGCCTAAGCCTAGGGATACCCTAGCCTAAGCTTAGGGCTGCCCTAGCCTAAGCCTAGGGGTGCCCTAGCCTAAGCCTAGGGGTGCCCTAGCCTAAGCCTAGGGGTGCTCTAGCTTAGGCTAGGGGAGCCTTAACTTTAGCCTAAGACTAGGGGTGTCCTACCCTAAGCCTAGTGGTGCCCTAGCTTAAGACAAGGGGTGCCCTAGCATAAGCCTAGGGGTGCGCTAGCCTGAGCCTAGGGGAGCCCTAGCCTTAGCCTAAGCTTATTGGTGCCCTAGCCTGAGCCTAGGGGTGCCCTAGCCTGAGCCTACGGGTGCCCTATTCTGAGGCTAAAGGAGCACTAGCCTTAGTCTAGCCAAGGGGTGCCCTAGCCTAAGCCTAGGGGTGCCCTAGCCTGAGCCTAGGGGTTCCCTAGCCTAAGCCTAGGGGTGTCCTACCCTAAGCTTAGGGGTGCCCTAGCATAAGCCTTGGGATGCCCTGGCCTGAGGCTAGGGGAGCCCTAGCCTTAGCCTAAACCTTGGGGTGCCCTAGCCTGAGCCTACGGGTGCCCTAGTCTGAGGCTAGGGGAGCACTAGCCTTAGTCTAGCCAAGGGGTGCCCTAGCCTAAGCCTAGGGGTGCCCTAGCCTGAGCCTAGGGGTGCCCTAGCCTTAGGGTAGGGGAACCCTAGCATTAGCCTAAGCCTAGGGGTGCCCTAGCCTAAGCCTAGGGGTGCCCAACCCAAAGCCTAGGGGTGCCCTAGCCTAAGCCTAGGGGTGCCCTAGCCTTAGCCTAAGCCTAGGGGTGCCCTAGCCTGAGACTAGGGGTGCCTTAGCCTGAGCCTAGAGGTGCCCCAGCCTTAGGGTAGGGGAGGCCTAGCTTTAGCCTAAGCCTAGGGGTACCCTAGCCTTAGCCTAGGGGTGCCCTACCCTAAGCCTAGGGGTGCCCTAGCCTGGGGCAAGGGGACCCTAGCCTTAGCCTACGCCTAGGGGTGCACTAGCCTAAGCCTAGGGGTGCCATAGCCTGAGTCTAGGGGAGCCCTAGCCTTAGGCTAGGGGAACCGTAGCCTTAGCCTAAGCCTAAGGGTGCCCTAGTATAAGCCTAGGGGTGCACTAGCCTAAGCCTAGGGGTGCCCTAGCCTAAGCCTAGGGGTGCCTGAGACTAGGCCTCGGGGTACCCTAGCCTAAGCCTAGGGGTGCCCTATCCTTAGACTAGGGGAGCCCTAGCTTTAGCCTAAGCCTAGGGGTGCCCTAGTATGAGCCTAGGGGTGCCTAGCCTAAGCCTAGGAGTGCCCTAGCCTAAGCTTAGGGGTGCCCTCGCCTAAGCCTAGGGGTGCTCTAACATTAGGCTAGGGGAGCCTTAACCTTAGCCTAAGACTAGGGGTGCCCTAGCCTAAGCCTAGTAGTGCCCTAGCCTAAGCCTAAGGGTGCCTTAGCATAAGCCTAGGGGTGCCCTAGCCTGAGGCTAGGGGAGCCCTAGCCTTAGCCTAAACCTAGGGGTGCCCTAGCCTGAGCCTACGGGTGCCCTAGCCTGAGGCTAGGGGAGCACTAGCCTTAGTCTAGCCAAGGTGTGCCCTAGCCTAAGCCTAGGGGTGCCCTAGCCTGAGACTCGGGGTGCCCTAGCCTTAGGGTAGGGGAGCCCTAGCCTTAGCCTAAGACTAGGGGTGCCCTAGCCTAAGACTAGGGGTGCCCTAGCCTGAGCCTAGGGGTGCCCTAGCCTTAGGGTAGGGGAACCCTAGCATTAGCCTAAGCCTAGGGGTGCCCTAGCCTAAGACTAGGGGTGCCTTAGCCTAAGCCTAGGGGTGCCCTAGCCAAAGCCTAGGGGTGCCCTAGCCTGAACCTAGGTGTGCCCTAGCCTGAGGCTAGGGGAACACTAGCCTTATTCTACCCTAGGGGTGCCCTAGCCTAAGCCTAGGGGTGCCCTAGCCTAAACCTAGGGGTGCCCTAGCCTGAGACTAGGGGTGCCCTAGCCTGAGCCAAGGGGTTGCATAGACCTAGGGTAGGGGAGCCCTAGACTTAACCTAAGCCTATGGGTTCCCTAGCCTAAACCTAGGGGTGCCCTAGCCAAAGCCTAGGGGTGCCCTAGCCAGAGCCTAGGGGTGCCCTAGCCTGAGCCTACGGGTGCCCTAGCCTTAGGCTAGGGGAGCACTAGCCTTAGTCTAGCCTACGTGTGCCCTAGCCTAAGCCTAGGGGTGCCCTAACCTAAACCTAGGGGTGCCCTAGCCTGAGCCTAGGGATGCCCTAGCCCTAGGTTAGGGGAGCCCTAGAGTTAGCCTAAGCCTATGGGTTCCCTAGCCTAAGCCTAAGGGTGCCCTAGCCTAAGCCGAGGGGTGCCCTAGCCTTAGGCTAGGGGAGCCCTAGCCTTAGACTAAGCCTAGGGGTACCCTAGCCTCAGCCTAGGGGTGCCCTAGCCTAAGCCTACGGGTGCTCTAGCCTTAGGCTATGGGAACCCTAGCCTTAGCCTAAGCCTAGGGGTGCCCTAGCCTAAGCCTAGGGGGGCCCTAGCCTGAGGATAGGGGAGCCCTAGCTTTAGCCTAAGCCTAGGGGTGCCCTAGCCAAAGCCTAGGGGTGCCCTATCCTGAGCCTAGGGGTGGCCTAGCCTGAGCCTAGGGGTCCCCAAGCCTGAGCCTACGGGTGCCCTAGCCTGAGGCTAGGGGAGCATTAGCCTTAGTCTAGCCTAGGGGTGCCTTAGCCTAAGCCTAGGGGTGCCCTAGCCTGAGCCTAGGGGTGACCTAACCTGAGCCTAGGGGTGCCCTAGCCTGAGCCTAGAGGTGCCCCAGCCTTAGGGTAGGGGAGGCCTAACCTTAGCCTAAGCCTAGGTGTACCCTAGCCTAAGCCTAGCGGTGCCCTAGCCTAAGCCTAGGGGTGCCCTAGCCTGAGGCAAGGGGACACTAGCCTCAGCCTACGCCTAGGGGTGCACTAGCCTAAGCCTAGGGGTGCCATAGCCTGAGTCTAGGGGAGCCGTTGCCTTAGGCTAGGGGAAACGTAGCCTTAGCCTAAGCCTAGGGGTGCCCTAGTTTAAGCCCAGGGGTGCCCTAGCCTAAGCCTAGGGGTGCCCTAGCCTAAGCTTAGGGGTGCACTAGCCTAAGCCTAGGGGTGCCATAGCCTAAGTTTACGGGTGCCTTAGCCAAAGCCTAGGGGTGCCCTAGCCTTAGTCTTGGGGAGCCCTAGCATTTGCCTAAGCCTAGGTGTGCCCTAGCCTAAGCCTAGGGGTGCCCTAGCCTAAGCCTAGGGGATGCCCTCGCCTAAGCCTAGGGGTGCCCTATCCTTAGACTAGGGGAGCCCTAGCCTAAGCCTAGGGGTGCCCTAGTCTAAGCCTAAGGGTGCCCTCGCCTAAGCCTAGGGTTGCCCTAGCCTTAGACTTGGGGAGCCTTAACCTTAGCCTAAGACTAGGGGTGCCCTAGCCTAAGCTTAGTGGTGCCCTAGCTTCAGCCTAGGGGTGCCGTAGAATAAGCCTAGGGATGCCCTAGCCTGAGGCTAGGGGAGCCCTAACCTTAGCCTAAACCTAGGGGTGCCCTAGCCTGAGCTTAGGGGTGCCCTAGCCTGAGCCTACGGGTGCACTAGCCTGAAGCTAGGGTAGCACTAGCCTTAGTCTAGCCAAGGGGTGCCCTAGCCTAAGCCTAGGGGTGCCCTAGCCTAAACCTAGGGGTGCCCTAGCCTGAGCCTAGGGGTTCCCTAGACCTAGGGTAGGGGAGCCCTAGACTTAGCCTAAGCCTATGGGTTCCCTAGCCTAAGCCTAGGGGTGCCCTAGCCAAAGCCTAGGGGTGCCCTAGCCTGAGCCTAGGGGTGGCCTAGCCTGAGCCTAGGGGTGCTCTACCCTGAGCCTACGGGTGCCCTAGCCTGAGGCTAGGGGAGCACTAGCCTTAGTCTAGCCTAGGGGTCCCCTAGCCTAAGCCTAGGGGTGCCCTAGCCTAAACCTAGGGGTGCCCTAGCCTAGCCTAGGGATGCCCTAGCCCTAGGGTAGTGGAGCCCTAGACTTAGCCTAAGCCTATGGGTTCCCTAGCCTAAGCCGAGGGGTGCCCTAGCCTTAGGCTAGGGGAGCCCAAGCCTTAGCCTAAGCCTAGGGGTACCCTAGCCTAAGCCCAGGGGTGCTCAAGCCTTAGGCTAGGGGAACCCTAGCCTTAGCCTAATCCTAGGGGTGCCCTAGCCTAAGCCTAGGGGTGCCCTAGCCTGAGCCTAGGGGAGCCCAACTTTAGCCAAATCCTAGGGGTGCCCTAGCCTGAGCCTAGGGGTGCCCTAGCCTGAGCCTAGGGGTGCCCAAGCCTGAGCCTATGGGTGCCCTAGCCTGAGGCTAGGGGAGCACTAGCATTAGTCGAGACTAGGGGTGCCCTAGCCTAAGCCTAGGGGTGCCCTAGGCTAAACCTAGGGGTGCCCTAGCCTGAGCTTATGGGTGCCCTAGTTTGAGCCTAGGTGTGCCCTAGCCCTAGGGTAGTGGAGCCATAGCCTTAGCCTAAGCCTAGGGGTGCCCTAGCCTAAGCCGAGGGGTGACCTAGCCTTATGCTAGGGGAGCCCTAGCCTTAGCCTAAGCCTAGGGGTACCCTAGCCTCAGCCTAGGGGTGACCTAGCCTAAGCCTAGGGGTGCTCTAGCCTGAGCCTAGGGATTCCCTAGCCTGAGCCTATTGGTGCCCTATTCTGAGGCTAGGGGAGCAATAGCCTTAGTCTAGCCAAGGGGTGCCCTAGCCTAAGCCTAGGGGAGCCCTAGCCTTAGCCTAAGCCTATGGGTGCCCTAGCCTGAGCCTAGGGGTGCCCTAGCCTGAGCCTACGAGTGCCCTATTCTGAGGCTAGGGGAGCACTAGCCTTAGTCTAGCCAAGGGGTGCCCTAGCCTAAGCCTAGTGGTGCCCTAGCCTGAGCCTAGGGGTGCCCTGGCCTTAGGGTAGGGGAGCCCTAGCCTAATCCTAGGGGTGCCCTAGCCTAAGCCTAGGGGTGCACTAGCCTAAGCCTAGGGGTGCCATAGCCTAAGTTTACGGGTGCCTTAGCCTAAGCCTAGGGGTGCCCTAGCCTTAGTCTTGGGGAGCCCTAGCATTTGCCTAAGCCTAGGTGTGCCCTAGCTTAAGCCTAGGGGTGCCCTAGCCTAAGCCTAGGGGTGCCCTCGCCTAAGCCTAGGGGTGCCCTATCCTTAGACTCGGGGAGCCCTAGCCTAAGCCTAGGGGTACCCTAGCCTAAGCCTAGGGGTGCCCTAGCCTAAGCCTAGGGGTGCCCTAGCCTTAGGCTTGGGGAGCCTTAACCTTAGCCTAAGACTAGGGGTGCCCTAGCCTAAGCCTAGTGGTGCCCTAGCTTAAGCCTAGGGGTGCCCTAGAATAAGCCTAGGGGTGCCCTAGCCTGAGGCTAGGGGAGCCCTAACCTTAGCCTAAACCTAGGGGTGCCCTAGCCTGAGCCTAGGGGTGCCCTAGCCTGAGCCTACGGGTGCCCTAGCCTGAGGCTAGGGGAGCACTAGCCTTAGTCTAGCCAAGGGGTGCCCTAGTCTAAGCCTTGGGGTGCCCTAGCCTGAGCCTAGGGGTGCCCTAGCCTGAGCCTAGGGGTGCCCTAGCCTTAGGGTAGGGGAGCCCTAGCCTTAGCCTAAGCCTAGGGGTGCCCTAGCCTAAGACTAGGGGTGCCCTAGCCTAAGCATAGGGGTGCCCTAGCCAAATCCTAGTGGTGCCCTAGCCTGAGCCTAGGGGTGCCCTAGCCTGAGCCTAGGGGTGCCCTAGCCTAGGATAGGGGAGCACTAGCCTTAGTCTAGCCTAGCGGAGCCCTAGCCTAAGCCTAGGGGTGCCCTTGCCTAAACCTAGGGATGCCCTAGCCTGAGCCTATGGGTGCCCTAGCCTGAGCCTAGGGGTTCCCTAGATCTAGGGTAGGGGAGTCCTAGACTTAGCCTAAGCTTATGGGTTCCCTAGCCTAAGCCCAGGGTTGCCCTAGCCAAAGCCTAGGGGTGCCCTAGCCTGAGCCTAGGGGTGCCCTAGCCTGAGCCTAGGGGTGCCCTAGCCTGAGCCTACGGGTGCCCTAGCCTGAGGCTAGGGGAGCACTTACCTTAGTCTAGCCTAGGGGTGCCCTGGCCTAAGCCTAGGGGTGCCCTAGCCTAAAACTAGGGGTGCCCTAGCCTGAGCCTAGGGGTGCCCTAGCCTGAGCCTAGGGATGCCCTAGCCCTAGGTTAGGGGAGCCCTAGAGTTAGCATAAGCCTATGGGTTCCCGAGCCTAAGCCTAGGGGTGTCCAAGCCAAAGCCTAGGGGTGCCCTAGCCTAAGCCGAGGGGAGCCCTAGCCTTAGCTTAAGCCTAGGGGTACCCTAGCCTCAGCCTAGGGGTGCCCTAGCCTAAGCCTAGGGGTGCTCTATCCTTTGGCTAGGAGAACACTAGCCTTAGCCTAAGCCTGGGGGTGCACTAGCATGAGGCTAGGGGAGCCCAGGCTTTAGCCTAAGCCTAGGGGTGCCCTAGCCAAAGTCTAGGGGTGCCCTAGCCTGAGCCTAGGGGTGCTCTAGCCTGAGCCTAGGGTTGCCCAAGCCTGAGCCTACGGGTGCCCTATCCTGAGGCTAGGGGAACACTAGCCTTAGTCTAGCCTAGAGGTGCCCTAGCCTAAGCCTAGGGGTGCCCTAGCCTGAGCCTAGAGGTGCCCCAGCCATAGGGTAGGGGAGGCCTAACCTTAGCCTAAGCCTAGGGGTACCCTAGCCTAAGCCTAGGGGTGCCCTAGCCAAAGCCTAGGGGTGCCCTAGCCTAAGCCGAGGGGTGCCCTAGCCTTAGGCTAGGGGAGCCCTAGCCTTAGCCTAAGCCTAGGGGTACGCTAGCCTCAGCCTAGGGGTGCCCTAGCCTAAGACTAGGGGTGCTCTAGCCTTAGGCTAGGGGAACCCTAGACTTAGCCTAAGCCTAGGAGTACCCTAGCCTAAGACTAGGGGTGCCCTAGCCTGAGCCTAGGGGTGCCCAAGCCTGAGCCTACGGGTGCCCTAGCCTGATGCTAGGGGAGCACTAGCCTTAGTCTAGCCTAGGGGTGCCCTAACCTAAGCCTAGGGGTGCCCTAGCCTGATCCTAGAGGTGCCCCAGCCTTAGGGTAGGGGAGGCCTAATCTTAGCCTAAGCCTAGGGGTACCCTAGCCTAAGCCTAGGGGTGCCGCAGCCTGAGACAAGGGGACCCTAGCCTTAGCCTACGCCTAGGGGTGCACTAGCCTAAGCCTTGGGGTGCCATAGCCTGAGTCTAGGGGAGCCATAGCCTTAGGCTAGGGGAACGGTAGCCTTAGCCTAAGCCTAGGGGTGCCCTTGTTTAAGCCTAGGGGTGCCCTAGCCTTAGCCTAGGGGTGCCCTAGCCTAAGCCTAGGGGTGCACTAGCCTAAGCCTAGGGGTGCCCTAGCCTAAGCCTCGGGGTACCCTAGCCTAAGCCTAGGGGTGCCCTATCCTTAGACTAGGGGAGCCCTAGCCTTAGCCTAAGCCTAGGGGTGCCCTAGCCTAAGCCTAGGGGTGCCCTAGCCTAAGCCTAGGGGTGCCCTAGCCTAAGCCTAGGGGTGCCCTCGCCTAAGCCTAGGGGTGCTCTAGCCTTAGGCTAGGGGTGCCCTCGCCTAAGCCTAGGGGTGCTCTAGTCTTAGGCTAGGGGAGCCTTAACCTTAGCCTAAGACTAGGGGTGCCCTAGCCTAAGCCTAGTGGTGCCCTAGCCTAAGCCTAGGGGTGCCCTATCCTAAGACTAGGGGTGCCCTAGCCTAAGCCTGGGGTGCCCTAGCCTTAGGCTAGGGAAGCCCTAGCCTTAGCCTAAGCCTAGGGGTACCCTAGCCTAAGCTTAGGGGTGCCCTAGCCTAAGGCTAGGGGTGCCCTAGCCTAAGCCTAGTGGTGCCCTAGCTTAAGACAAGGGGTGCCCTAGCATAAGCCTAGGGGTGCGCTAGCCTGAGCCTAGGGGAGCCCAAGCCTTAGCCTAAGCCTAAGGGTGCCCTAGCCTGAGCCTAGGGGTGCCCTAGCCTGAGCCTACGGGTGCCCTATTCTGAGGCTAGGGGAGCACTGGCCTTAGTCTAGCCAAGGGGTGCCCTAGCCTAAGCCTAGGGGTGCCCTAGCCTTAGGGTAGGGGAGCCCAAGCCTTAGCCTAAGCCTAGGGGTGCCCTAGCCTAAGCCTAGAGGTGCCATACCCAAAGCCTAAGGGTGCCCTAGCCTAAGCCTAGGGGTGCCCTAGCCTTAGCCTAAGCCTAGGGGTGCCCTAGCCTGAGCCTAGGGGTGCCCTAGCCTGAGGCAAGGGGACCTTAGCCTTAGCCTACGCCGAGGGGTGCACTAGCCTAAGCCTAGGGGTGCCATAGCCTGAGTCTAGGGGAGCCCTAGCCTTAGGCTAGGGGAACCGTAGCCTTAGCCTAAGCCTAAGGGTGCCCTAGTTTAAGCCTAGGGGTACCCTAGCCTGAGCCTAGGGGTGCCCTAGCCTGAGCCTAGAGGTGCCCCAGCCTTAGGGTAGGGGAGGCCTAGCCTTAGCCTAAGCCTAGGGGTACCCTAGCCTAAGCCTAGGGGTGCCCTAGCCTAAGCCTAGGGGTGCCCTAGCCTGAGGCAAGGGGACCCTAGCCTTAGCCTACACCTAGGGGTGCACTAGCCTAAGCTTAGGGGTGCCATAGCCTGAATCTAGGGGAGCCCTAGCCTTAGGCTAGGGAAACCATAGCCTTAAACTAAGCCTAAGGGTGCCCTAGTTTAAGCCTAGCGGTGCCCTAGCCTAAGCCTAGGGGTGCCCTAGCCCAAGCCTAGGGGTGCACTAGCATAAGCCTAGGGGTGCCATAGCCTAAGCTTACGGGTGCCTTAGCCTAAGCCTAGGGGTGCCCTAGCCTTAATCTAGGGGAGCCCTTGCATTAGCCTAAGCCTAGGTGTGCCCTGCCTAAGCCTAGGGGTGCCCTAGCCTAAGCCTATGGGTGCCCTCGCTTAAGCCTCGGGGTACCCTAGCCTAAGCCTAGGGGTGCCCTATCCTTAGACAAGGGGAGCCCTAGCCTTAGCCTAAGCCTTGGGGTGCCCTAGTATAAGCCTAGGGGTGCCTTGCCTAAGCCTAGGGGTGCCCTAGCCTAAGCCTAGGGGTGCCCTCGCCTAATCCTAGGGGTGCTCTAACCTTAGGCTAGGGGAGCCGTAACCTTAGCCTAAGACTAGGGGTGCCCTAGCCTAAGCCTAGTGGTGCCCTAGCCTAAGCCTAGGGGTGCCCTAGCCTGAGCCTAGGGGTGCCCTAGCCTTAGGGTAGGGGAGGCCTAGCCTTAGCCTAAGACTAGGGGTGCCCTAGCCTAAGACTAGGGGTGCCCTAGCCTAAGCCTAGGGGTGCCCTAGCCTGAGCCTAGTGGTGTCCTAGCCTGAGGCTAGGGGAGCACTAGCCTTAGTCTAGCCTAGGGGTGCCCTAGCCTAAGCCTAGGGGTATCCTAGCCTAAACCTAGGGGTGCCCTAGCCTGAGACTAGGGGTGCCCTAGCCTGAACCTATGGGTTCCATAGACCTAGGGTAGGGGAGCCCTAGACTTAGCCTAAGCCTATGGGTTCCCTAGCCTAAGCCTAGGGGTACCCTAGCTTAAGGCTAGTGGTGCCCTAGCCAAAGCCTAGGGGTGCCCTAGCCTGAGCCTAGGGGTGCCCTAGCCTGAGCCTAGGGGTGCCCTAGCCTGAGCCTATGGGTGCCCTAGCCTGAGGCTAGGGGAGCACTAGCATTTGTCTAGCCTAGGGGTGCCCTAGCCTAAGCCTAGGGGTGCCCTAGCCTAAACCTAGGGGTGCCCTAGCCTAAGCCGAGGGGTGCCCTAGCTTTAGGCTAGGGGATCCCTAGCCTTAGCCTAAGCCTAGGGGTACCCTAGCCTCAAACTTGGGGTGCCCTAGCCTAAGCCTAGGGGTGCTCTAGCCTTAGGCTAGGGGAACCCTAGCCTTAGCCTAAACCTAGGGGTGCCCTAGCCTAAGCCTAGGGGTGCCCTAGCCTGAGGCTAGGGGAGCCCTAGCATTAGCCTAAGCCTAGGGGTGCCCTAGCCAAAGCCTAGGGGTGCCCTAGCCTGAGTCTAGGGGTGCCCTAGCCTGAGCCTAGGGGTGCCCAAGCCTGAGCCTACGGGTACCCTAGCCTGAGGCTAGTGGAACACTAGCCTTAGTCTAGCATAGGGGTGCCCTAGCCTAAGCCTAGGTGTGCCCTAGCCTGAGCCTAGGGGTGACCTAACCTGAGCCTAGGGGTGCCCTAGCCTGAGCCTAGAGGTGCCCCAGCCATAGGGTAGGGGAGGCCTAACCTTAGCCTAAGCCTAGGGGTGCCCTAGCCTAAGCCTAGGGGTGCCCTAGCCTGAGGCTAGGGGAGCCCTAGCTTTAGCCTAAGCCTAGGGGTGCCCTAGACAAAGCCTAGGGGTGCCCTAGCCTAAGCCTAGGAGTGCCATAGCCTGAGTCTAGGGGAGCCGTAGCCTTAGCCTAGGGGAATCGTAGCCTTAGTCTAACCCTAGGGGTGCCCTAGTTTAAGCCTAGGGGTGCCCTAGCCTAATCCTAGGGGTGCCCTAGCCTAAGCCTAGGGGTGCACTAGCCTAAGCCTAGGGGTGCCATAGCCTAAGTTTACGGGTGCCTTAGCCTAAGCCTAGGGGTGCCCTAGCCTTAGTCTTGGGGAGCCCTAGCATTTGCCTAATCCTAGGTGTGCCCTAGCTTAAGCCTAGGGGTGCCCTAGCCTAAGCCTAGGGAAGCCCTCGCCTAAGCCTAGGGGTGCCCTATCCTTAGACTAGGGGAGCCCTAGCCTAAGCCTAGGGGTACCCTAGCCTAAGCCTAGGGGTGCCCTAGCCTAAGCCTAGGGGTGCCCTAGCCTTAGGCATGGGGAGCCTTAACCTTAGCCTAAGACTAGGGGTGCCCTAGCCTAAGCCTAGTGGTGCCCTAGCTTAAGCCTAGGGGTGCCCTAGAATAAGCCTAGGGGTGCCCTAGCCTGAGGCTAGGGGAGCCCTAACCTTAGCCTAAACCTAGGGGTGCCCTAGCCTGAGCCTAGGGGTGCACTAGCCTGAGCCTACGGGTGCCCTAGCCTGAGGCTAGGGGAGCACTAGCCTTAGTCTAGCCAAGGAGTGCCCTAGTCTAAGCCTAGGGGTGCCCTAGCCTGAGCCTAGGGGTGCCCTAGCCTGAGCTTAGGGGTGCCCTAGCCTTAGGGTTAGGGGAGCCCTAGCCTTAGTCTAAGCCTAGGGGTGCCCTAGCCTAAGACTAGGGGTGCCCTAGCCTAAGCATAGGGGTGCCCTAGCCAAATCCTAGGGGTGCCCTAGCCTGAGCCTAGGGGTGCCCAAACCTGAGCCTATGGGTGTCCTAGCCTGAGGCTAGGGGAGCACTAGCCTTAGTCGAGACTAGGGGTGCCCTAGCCTAAGCCTAGGGGTGCCCTAGGCTAAACCTAGGGGTGCCCTAGCCTGAGCCTATGGGTGCCCTAGTTTGAGCCTAGGGGTGCCCTAGCCCTAGGGTAGTGGAGCCATAGCCTTAGCCTAAGCCTAGGGTTGCCCTAGCCTAAGCCGAGGGGTGCCCTAGCCTTAGGCTAGGGGAGCCCTAGCCTTAGCTTAAGCCTAGGGGTACCCTAGCCTCAGCCTAGGGGTGCCCTAGCCTAAGCCTAGGGGTGCTCTATCCTTTGGCTAGGAGAAACCTA
This sequence comes from Tenrec ecaudatus, assembly GCF_050624435.1. Lineage (NCBI taxonomy): Eukaryota > Metazoa > Chordata > Mammalia > Afrosoricida > Tenrecidae > Tenrec > Tenrec ecaudatus. Next base: position 1,218,207 of record NW_027457648.1, on the reverse strand, counting down.
GCCTTAGCCTAAGCCTGGGGGTGCACTAGCATGAGGCTAGGGGAGCCCTAGCTTTAGCCTAAGCCTAGGGGTGCCCTAGCCAAAGTCTAGGGGTGCCTTAGCCTGAGCCTAGGGGTGCTCTAGCCTGAGCCTAGGGTTGCCCAAGCCTGAGCCTATGGGTGCCCTATCCTGAGGCTAGGGGAGCACTAGCCTTAGTCTAGCCTAGGGGTGCCCTAGCCTAAGCCTAGGGGTGCTCTAGCCTGAGCCTAGAGGTGCCCCAGCCTTAGGGTAGGGGAGACCTAACCTTAGCCTAAGCCTAGGGGTACCCTAGCCTAAACCTAGGGGTGCCCTAGCCAAAGCCTAGGGGTGCCCTAGCCTAAGCCGAGGGGTGCCTTAGCCTTAGCCTAGGGGAGCCCTAGCCTTAGCCTAAGCCTAGGGGTACGCTAGCCTCAGCTTAGGGTTGCCCTAGCCTAAGCCTAGGGGTGCTCTAGCCTTAGGCTAGGGGAACCCTAGCCTTAGCCTAAGCCTAGGGGTGCCCTAGCCTAAGCCTAGGGGTGCCCTAGCCAGAGGCTAGGGGAGCCCTAGCTTTAGCCTAAGCCTAGGGGTGCCCTAGCCAAAGTATAGGGGTGCCCTATCCTGAGCCTAGGGGTGCCCTAGCCTGAGCCTAGGGGTGCCCTAGCCTGATGCTAGGGGAGCACTAGCCTTAGTCTAGCCTAGGGGTGCCCTAACCTAAGCCTAGGGGTGCCCTAGCCTGAGCCTAGAGGTGCCCCAGCCTTAGGGTAGGGGAGGCCTAATCTTAGCCTAAGCCTAGGGGTACCCTAGACTAAGCCTAGGGGTGCCGTAGCCTGAGACAAGGGGACCCTAGCCTTAGCCTACGCCTAGGGGTGCACTAGCCTAAGCCTTGGGGTGCCATAGCCTGAGTCTAGGTTAGCCGTAGCCTTAGGCTAGGGGAACGGTAGCCTTAGCCTAAGCCTAGGGGTGCCCTTGTTTAAGCCTAGGGGTGCCCTAGCCTTAGCCTAGGGGTGCCCTAGCCTAAGCCTAGGGGTGCACTAGCCTAAGCCTAGGGGTGCCATAGCCTAAGCTTACGGGTGCCTTAGCCTAAGGCTAGGGGTGCCCTAGCCTTAGTCTTGGGGAGCCCTAGCATTTGCCTAAGCCTAGGTGTGCCCTAGCCTAAGCCTAGGGGTGCCCTAGCCTAAGCCTAGGGGTGCCCTCGCCTAAGCTTAAGGGTGCCCTATCCTAAGACTAGGGGTGCCCTAGCCTAAGCCTGGGGTGCCCTAGCCTTAGGCTAGGGAAGCCCTAGCCTTAGCCTAAGCCTAGGGGTACCCTAGCCTAAGCTTAGGGGTGCCCTAGCCTAAGGCTAGGGGTGCCCTAGCCTAAGCCTAGGGGTGCCCTAGCCTAAGCCTAGGGGTGCTCTAGCTTAGGCTAGGGGAGCCTTAACTTTAGCCTAAGGCTATGGGTGTCCTAGCCTAAGCCTAGTGGTGCCCTAGCTTAAGACAAGGGGTGCCCTAGCATAAGCCTAGGGGTGCGCTAGCCTGAGCCTAGGGGAGCCCTAGCCTTAGCCTAAGCCTATGGGTGCCCTAGCCTGAGCCTAGGGGTGCCCTAGCCTGAGCCTACGGGTGCCCTATTCTGTGGCTAGGGGAGCACTGGCCTTAGTCTAGCCAAGGGGTGCCCTAGCCTAAGCCTAGGGGTGCCCTAGGCTGAGACTAGGGGTGCCCTAGCCTGAGCCTAGGGGTGCCCTAGCCTTAGGGTAGGGGAGCCCTAGCCTTAGCCTAAGCCTAGGGGTGCCCTAGTCTAAGCCTAGGGGTGCCCTACCCAAAGCCTAAGGGTGCCCTAGCCTAAGCCTAGGGGTGCCCTAGCCTTAGCCTAAGCCTAGGGGTGCCCTAGCCTGAGCCTAGGGGTGCCCTAGCCTGAGGCAAGGGGACCTTAGCCTTAGCCTACGCCGAGGGGTGCACTAGCCTAAGCCTAGGGGTGCCCTAGCCTGAGCCTAGAGGTGCCCCAGCCTTAGGGTAGGGGAGGCCTAGCCTTAGCCTAAGCCTAGGGGTACCCTAGCCTAAGCCTAGGGGTGCCCTAGCCTAAGCCTAGGGGTGCCCTAGCCTGAGGCAAGGGGACCCTAGCCTTAGCCTACACCTAGGGGTGCACTTGCCTAAGCTTAGGGGTGCCATAGCCTGAATCTAGGGGAGCCCTAGCCTTAGGCTAGGGAAACCGTAGCCTTAGACTAAGCCTAAGGGTGCCCTAGTTTAAGCCTAGGGGTGCCCTAGCCTAAGCCTAGGGGTGCCCTAGCCCAAGCCTAGGGGTGCACTAGCATAAGCCTAGGGGTGCCATAGCCTAAGCTTACGGGTGCCTTAGCCTAAGCCTAGGGGTGCCCTAGCCTTAATCTTGGGGAGCCCTAGCATTAGCCTAAGCCTAGGTGTGCCCTGCCTAAGCCTAGGGGTGCCCTAGCCTAAGCCTAGGGGTGCCCTCGTTTAAGCCTCGGGGTAACCTAGCCTAAGCCTAGGGGTGCCCTATCCTTAGACAAGGGGAGCCCTAGCCTTAGCCTAAGCCTAGGGGTGCCCTAGTATAAGCCTAGGGGTGCCTAGCCTAAGCCTAGGGGTGCCCTAGCCTAAGCCTAGGGGTGCCCTCGCCTAATCCTAGGGGTGCTCTAACCTTAGGCTAGGGGAGCCGTAACCTTAGCCTAAGACTAGGGGTGCCCTAGCCTAAGCCTAGTGGTGCCCTAGCCTAAGCCTAGGGGTGCCCTAGCCTGAGCCTAGGGGTGCCCTAGCCTGAACCTAGGGGTGCCCTAGCCTTAGGGTACGGGAGGCCTAGCCTTAGCCTAAGACTAGGGGTGCCCTAGCCTAAGCCTAGGGGTGCCCTAGCCTAAGCCTAGGGGTGCCCTAGCCTGAGCCTAGGGGTGCCCTAGCCTGAGGCTAGGGGAGCACTAGCCTTAGTCTAGCCTAGGGGTGCCCTAGCCTAAGCCTAGTGGTATCCTAGCCTAAACCAAGTGGTGCCCTAGCCTGAGACTAGGGGTGCCCTAGCCTGAACCTAGGGGTTCCATAGACCTAGGGTAGGGGAGCCCTAGACTTAGCCTAAGCCTATGGGTTCCCTAGCCTAAGCCTAGGGGTGCCCTAGCCTAAGGCTAGGGGTGCCCTAGCCAAAGCCTAGGGGTGCCCTAGCCTGAGCCTAGGGGTGCCCTAGCCTGAGCCTAGGGGTGCCCTAGCCTGAGCGTAGGGGTGCCCTAGCCTGAGCCTATGGGTGCCCTAGCCTGAGGCTAGGGGAGCACTAGCCTTAGTCTAGCCTAGGGGTGCCCTAGCCTAAGCCTAGGGATACCCTAGCCTCAACCTTGGGGTGCCCTAGCCTAAGCCTAGGGGTGCTCTAGCCTTAGGCTAGGGGAACCCTAGCCTTAGCCTAAGCCTAGGGGTGCCCTAGCCTAAGCCTAGGGGTGCCCTAGCCTGAGCCTAGGGGAGCCCTAGCATTAGCCTAAGCCTAGGGGTGCCCTAGCCAAAGCCTAGGGGTGCCCTAGCCTGAGCCTAGGGGTGCCCTAGCCTGAGCCTAGGCGTGCCCAAGCCTGAGCCTACGGGTACCCTAGCCTGAGGCTAGGGGAGCACTAGCCTTAGTCTAGCCTAGGGGTGCCCTAGACTAAGCCTAGGGGTGCCCTAGCCTGAGCCTAGGGGTGACCTAACCTGAGCCTAGGGATGCCCTAGCCTGAGCCTAGAGGTGCCCCAGCCATAGGGTATGGGAGGCCTAACCTTAGCCTAAGCCTAGGGGTGCCCTAGCCTAAGCCTAGGGGTGCCCTAGCCTGAGGCTAGGGGAGCCCTAGCTTTAGCCTAAGACTAGGGGTGCCCTAGACAAAGCCTAGGGGTGCCCTAGCCTAAGCCTAGGAGTGCCATAGCCTGAGTCTAGGGGAGCCGTAGCCTTAGCCTAGGGGAACCGTAGCCTTAGCCTAACCCTAGGGGTGCCCTAGTTTAAGCCTAGGGGTGCCCTAGCCTAATCCTAGGGGTGCCCTAGCCTAAGCCTAGGGGTGCACTGGCCTAAGCCTAGGGGTGCCATAGCCTAAGTTTACGGGTGCCTTAGCCTAAGCCTAGGGGTGCCCTAGCCTTAGTCTTGGGGAGCCCTAGCATTTGCCTAAGCCTAGGTGTGCCCTAGCTTAAGCCTAGGGGTGCCCTAGCCTAAGCCTAGGGGTGCCCTCGCCTAAGCCTAGGGGTGCCCTATCCTTAGACTAGGGGAACCCTAGCCTAAGCCTAGGGGTACCCTAGCCTAAGCCTAGGGGTGCCCTAGCCTAAGCCTAGGGGTGCCCTAGCCTAAGCCTAGGGGTGCCCTAGCCTTAGGCATGGGGAGCCTTAACCTTAGCCTAAGACTAGGGGTGCCCTAGCCTAAGCCTAGTGGTGCCCTAGCTTAAGCCTAGGGGTGCCCTAGAATAAGCCTAGGGGTGCCCTAGCCTGAGGCTAGGGGAGCCCTAACCTTAGCCTAAACCTATGGGTGCCCTAGCCTAAGCCTAGGGGTGCCCTAGCCTGAGCCTACGGGTGCCCTAGCCTGAGGCTAGGGGAGCACTAGCCTTAGTCTAGCCAAGGGGTGCCCTAGTCTAAGCCTAGGGGTGCCCTAGCCTGAGCCTAGGGGTGCCCTAGCCTGAGCCTAGGGGTGCCCTAGCCTTAGGGTAGGGGAGCCCTAGCCTTAGCCTAAGCCTATGTGTTCCCTAGCCTAAGCCTAGGGGTGCCCTAGCCTAAGGCTATGGGTGCCCTAGCCAAAGCCTAGGGGTGCCCTAGCCTGAGCCTAGGGGTGCCCTAGCCTGAGCCTAGGGGTGCCCTAGCCTGAGCCTAGTGGTGCCCTAGCCTGAGCCTATGGGTGCCCTAGCCTGAGGCTAGGGGATCACTAGCCTTAGTCTAGCCTAGGGGTGCCCTATCCTAAGTCTAGGGGTGCCCTAGCCTAAACCTAGGGGTGCCCTAGCCTAAGCCGAGGGGTGCCCTAGCTTTAGGCTAGGGGAGCCCTAGCCTTAGCCTAAGCCTAGGGATACACTAGCCTCAATCTTGGGGTGCCCTAGCCTAAGACTTGGGGTGCTCTAGCCTTAGGCTAGGGGAACCCTAGCCTTAGCCTAAGCCTAGGGGTGCCCTAGCCTAAGCCTAGGGGTGCCCTAGCCTGAGGCTAGGGGAGCCCTAGAATTAGCCTAAGCCTAGGGGTGCCCTAGCCAAAGCCTAGGGGTGCCCTAGCCTGAGCCTAGGGGTGCCCTAGCCTGAGCCTAGGCGTGCCCAAGCCTGAGCCTACGGGTACCCTAGCCTGAGGCTAGGGGAGCACTAGCCTTAGTCTAGCCTAGGGGTGCCCTAGCCTAAGCCTAGGGGTGCCCTAGCCTGAGCCTAGGGGTGACCTAACCTGAGCCTAGGGATGCCCTAGCCTGAGCCTAGAGGTGCCCCAGCCATAGGGTTTGGGAGGCCTAACCTTAGCCTAAGCCTAGGGGTGCCCAAGCCTAAGCCTAGGGGTGCCCTAGCCTGAGGCTAGGGGAGCCCTAGCTTTAGCCTAAGCCAAGGGGTGCCCTAGACAAAGCCTAGGGGTGCCCTAGCATAAGCCTAGGAGTGCCATAGCCTGAGTCTAGGGGAGCCGTAGCCTTAGCCTAGGGGAACCGTAGCCTTAGCTTAACCCCAGGGGTGCCCTAGTTTAAGCCTAGGGGTTCCCTAGCCTAATCCTAGGGGTGCCCTAGCCTAAGCCTAGGGGTGCACAAGCCTAAGCCTAGGGGTGCCATAGCCTAAGTTTACGGGTGCCTTAGCCTAAGCCTAGGGGTGCCCTAGCCTTAGTCTTGGGGAGCCCTAGCATTTGCCTAAGCCTAGGTGTGCCCTAGCTTAAGCCTAGGGGTGCCCTAGCCTAAGCCTAGGGGTGCCCTCGCCTAAGCCTAGGGGTGCCCTATCCTTAGACTAGGGGAACCCTAGCCTAAGCCTAGGGGTACCCTAGCCTAAGCCTAGGGGTGCCCTAGCCTAAGCCTAGGGGTGCCCTACCCTTAGGCATGGGGAGCCTTAACCTTAGCCTAAGACTAGGGGTGCCCTAGCCTAAGCCTAATGGTGCCCTAGCTTAAGCCTAGGGGTGCCCTAGAATAAGCCTAGGGGTGCCCTAGCCTGAGGCTAGGGGAGCCCTAACCTTAGCCTAAACATAGGGGTGCCCTAGCCTAAGCCTAGGGGTGCCCTAGCCTGAGCCTACGGGTGCCCTAGCCCGAGGCTAGGGGAGCACTAGCCTTAGTCTAGCCAAAGGGTGCCCTAGTCTAAGCCCAGGGGTGCCCTAGCCTGAGCCTAGGGGTGCCCTAGCCTGAGCCTAGGGGTGCCCTAGCCTTAGGGTAGGGGAGCCCTAGCCTTAGCCTAAGCCTAGGGGTGCCCTAGCCTAAGACTAGGGGGGCCCTAGCCTAAGCATAGGGGTGCCCTAGCCAAATCCTAGGGGTGCCCTAGGCTGACCCTAGGGGTGCCCTAGCCTGAGCCTAGGGGTGCCCTAGCCTAGGCTAGGGGAGCACTAGCCTTAGTCTAGCCTAGCGGAGCCCTAGCCTAAGCCTAGGGGTGCCCTTGCCTAAACCTAGGGGTGCCCTAGCCTGAGCCTAGGGGTGCCCTAGCCTGAGCCTAGGGGTTCCCTAGATCTAGGGTAGGTGAGTCCTAGACTTAGCCTAAGCTTATGGGTTCCCTAGCCTAAACCTAGGGGTGCCCTAGCCAAAGCCTAGGGGTGCCCTAGCCTGAGCCTAGGGGTGCCCTAGCCTGAGCCTAGGGGTGCCCTAGCCTGAGCCTACGGGTGCCCTAGCCTGAGGCTAGGGGAGCACTTACCTTAGTCTAGCCTAGGGGTGCCCTGGCCTAAGCCTAGGGGTGCCCTAGCCTAAAACTAGGGGTGCCCTAGCCTGAGCCTAGGGGTGCCCTAGCCTGAGCCTAGGGATGCCCTAGCCTGAGGCAAGGGGACCCTAGCCTTAGCCTACACCTAGGGGTGCACTAGCCTAAGCTTAGGGGTGCCATAGCCTGAATCTAGGGGAGCCCTAGCCTTAGGCTAGGGAAACCGTAGCCTTAGATTAAGCCTAAGGGTCTCCTAGTTTAAGCCTAGGGGTGCCCTAGCCTAAGCCTAGGGGTGCCCTAGCCCAAGCCTAGGGGTGCACTAGCATAAGTCTAGGGGTGCCATAGCCTAAGCTTACGGGTGCCTTAGCCTAAGCCTAGGGGTGCCCTAGCCTTAATCTAGGGGAGCCCTAGCATTAGCCTAAGCCTAGGTGTGCCCTGCCTAAGCCTAGGGGTGCCCTAGCCTAAGCCTAGGGGTGCCCTCCCTTAAGCCTCGGGGTACCCTAGCCTAAGCCTAGGGGTGCCCTATCCTTAGACAAGGGGAGCCCTAGCATTAGCCTAAGCCTAGGGGTGCCCTAGTATAAGCCTAGGGGTGCCTAGCCTAAGCCTAGGGGTGCCCTAGCCTAAGCCTAGGGGTGCCCTCGCCTAAGCCTAGGGGTGCTCTAACCTTAGGCTAGGGGAGCCGTAACATTAGCCTAAGACTAGGGGTGCCCTAGCCTAAGCCTAGTGGTGCCCTAGCCTAAGCCTAGGGGTGCCCTAGCCTGAGCCTAGGGGTGCCCTAGCCTGAACCTAGGGGTGCCCTAGCCTTAGGGTAGGGGAGGCCTAGCCTTAGCCTAAGACTAGGGGTGCCCTAGCCTAAGACTAGGGGTGCCCTAGCCTAAGCCTAGGGGTGCCCTAGCCTGAGCCTAGGGGTGCCCTAGCCTGAGGCTAGGGGAGCACTAGCCTTAGTCTAGCCTAGGGGTGCCCTAGCCTAAGCCTAGGGGTGCCCTAGCCTAAACCTAGGGGTGCCCTAGCGTAAGCCGAGGGGTGCCCTAGCTTTAGGCTAGGGGAGCCCTAGCCTTAGCCTAAGCCTAGGGATACCCTAGCCTCAACCTTGGGGTGCCCTAACCTAAGCCTAGGGGTGCCCTAGCCTAAGCCTAGGGGTGCCCTAGCCTGAGGCTAGGGGAGCCCTAGCATTAGCCTAAGCCTAGGGGTGCCCTAGCCAAAGCCTAGGGGTGCCCTAGCCTGAGCCTAGGGGTGCCCTAGCCTGAGCCTAGGCGTGCCCAAGCCTGAGCCTACGGGTACCCTAGCCTGAGGCTAGGGGAGCACTAGCCTTAGTCTAGCCTAGGGGTGCCCTAGCCTAAGCCTAGGGGTGCCCTAGCCTGAGCCTAGGGGTGACCTAACCTGAGCCTAGGGATGCCCTAGCCTGAGCCTAGAGGTGCCCCAGCCATAGGGTATGGGAGGCCTAACCTTAGCCTAAGCCTAGGGGTGCCCTAGCCTAAGCCTAGGGGTGCCCTAGCCTGGGGCTAGGGGAGCCCTAGCTTTAGCCTAAGCCTAGGGGTGCCCTAGACAAAGCCTAGGGGTGCCCTAGCCTAAGCCTAGGAGTGCCATAGCCTGAGTCTAGGGGAGCCGTAGCCTTAGCCTAGGGGAACCGTAGCCTTAGCCTAACCCTAGGGGTGCCCTAGTTTAAGCCTAGGGGTGCCCTAGCCTAATCCTAGGGGTGCCCTAGCCTAAGCCTAGGGGTGCACTAGCCTAAGCCTAGGGGTGCCATAGCCTAAGTTTACGGGTGCCTTAGCCTAAGCCTAGGGGTGCCCTAGCCTTAGTCTTGGGGAGCCCTAGCATTTGCCTAAGCCTAGGTGTGCCCTAGCTTAAGCCTAGGGGTGCCCTAGCCTAAGCCTAGGGGTGCCCTCGCCTAAGCCTAGGGGTGCCCTATCCTTAGACTAGGGGAACCCTAGCCTAAGCCTAGGGGTACCCTAGGCTAAGCCTAGGGGTGCCCTAGCCTAAGCCTAGGGGTGCCCTAGCCTAAGCCTAGGGGTGCCCTAGCCTTAGGCATGGGGAGCCTTAACCTTAGCCTAAGACTAGGGGTGCCCTAGCCTAAGCCTAGTGGTGCCCTAGCTTAAGCCTAGGGGTGCCCTAGAATAAGCCTAGGGGTGCCCTAGCCTGAGGCTAGGGGAGCCCTAACCTTAGCCTAAACCTAGGGGTGCCCTAGCCTAAGCCTAGGGGTGCCCTAGCCTGAGCCTACGGGTGCCCTAGCCTGAGGCTAGGGGAGCACTAGCCTTAGTCTAGCCAAGGGGTGCCCTAGCCTGAGCCTAGGGGTGCCCTAGCCTGAGCCTAGGTGTGCCCTAGCCTGAGCCTAGGGGTGCCCTAGCCTTAGGGTAGGGGAGCCCTAGCCTTAGCCTAAGCCTAGGGGTGCCCTAGCCTAAGACTAGGGGTGCCCTAGCCTAAGCATAGGGGTGCCCTAGCCAAATCCTAGGGGTGCCCTAGCCTTAGGCATGGGGAGCCTTAACCTTAGCCTAAGACTAGGGTTGCCCTAGCCTAAGCCTAGTGGTGCCCTAGCTTAAGCCTAGGGGTGCCCTAGAATAAGCCTAGGGGTGCCCTAGCCTGAGGCTAGGGGAGCCCTAACCTTAGCCTAAACCTAGGGGTGCCCTAGCCTAAGCCTTGGGGTGCCCTAGCCTGAGCCTACGGGTGCCCTAGCCTGAGGCTAGGGGAGCACTAGCCTTAGTCTAGCCAAGGGGTGCCCTAGTCTAAGCCTAGGGGTGCCCTAGCCTGAGCCTAGGGGTGCCCTAGACTGAGCCTAGGGGTGCCCTAACCTTAGGGTAGGGGAGCCCTAGCCTTAGCCTAAGCCTAGGGGTGCCCTAGCCTAAGACTAGGGGTGCCCTAGCCTAAGCATAGGGGTGCCCTAGCCAAATCCTAGGGGTGCCCTAGCCTGAGCCTAGGGGTGCCCTAGCCTGAGCCTAGGGGTGCCCTAGCCTAGGCTAGGGGAGCACTAGCCTTAGTCTAGCCTAGCGGAGCCCTAGCCTAAGGCTAGGGGTGCCCTTGCCTAAACCTAGGGGTGCCCTAGCTTGAGCCTAGGGGTGCCCTAGCCTGAGCCTAGGGGTTCCCTAGATCTAGGGTAGGGGAGTCCTAGACTTAGCCTAAGCTTATGGGTTCCCTAGCCTAAGCCTAGGGGTGCCCTAGCCAAAGCCTAGGGGTGCCCTAGCCTGAGCCTAGGGGTGCCCTAGCCTGAGCCTAGGGGTGCCCTAGCCTGAGCCTACGGGTGCCCTAGCCTGAGGCTAGGGGAGCACTTACCTTAGTCTAGCCTAGGGGTGCCCTGGCCTAAGCCTAGGGGTGCCCTAGCCTAAAACTAGGGGTGCTCAAGCCTTAGGCTAGGGGAACCCTAGCCTTAGCCTAAGCCTAGGGGTGCCCTAGCCTAAGCCTAGGGGTGCCCTAGCCTTAGCCGAGGGGTGCCCTAGCCTTAGGCTAGAGGAGCCGTAGGCTTAGCCTAAGCCTAGGGGTACCCTAGCCTAAGCCTAGGGGTGCCCTAGCCTAAGCCTAGGGGTGCTCAAGCATTAGGCTAGGGGAACCCTAGGTTAGCCTAAGCCTAGGGGTGCCCTAGCCTAAGCCTAGGGGTGCCCTAGCCTGAGCCTAGGGGAGCCCTAGCTTTAGCCTAAGCCTAGGGGTGTCCTAGCCAAAGCCCAGGGGTGCCCTAGCCTGAGCCTAGGGGTGCCCTAGCCTGAGCCTAGGGGTGCCCAAGCCTGAGCCTATGGGTGCCCTAGCCTGAGGCTAGGGGAGCACTAGCCTTAGTCGAGACTAGGGGTGCCCTAGCCTAAGCCTAGGGGTGCCCTAGGCTAAATCTAGGGGTGCCCTAGCCTGAGCCTATGGGTGCCCTAGTTTGAGCCGAGGGGTGCCCTAGCATTAGACTAGGGGAACCCTAGCCTAAGCCTAGGGGTACCCTAGCCTAAGCCTAGGGGTGCCCTAGCCTAAGCCTAGGGGTGCCCTAGCCTTAGGCATGGGGAGCCTTAACCTTAGCCTAAGACTAGGGGTGCCCTAGCCTAAGCCTAGTGGTGCCCTAGCTTAAGCCTAGGGGTGCCCTAGAATAAGCCTAGGGGTGCCCTAGCCTGAGGCTAGGGGAGCCCTAACCTTAGCCTAAACCTAGGGGTGCCCTAGCCTAAGCCTAGGGGTGCCCTAGCCTGAGCCTACGGGTGCCCTAGCCTGAGGCTAGGGGAGCACTAGCCTTAGTCTAGCCAAGGGGTGCCCTAGTCTAAGCCCAGGGGTGCCCTAGCCTGAGCCTAGGGGTGCCCTAGCCTGAGCCTAGGGGTGCCCTAGCCTTAGGGTAGGGGAGCCCTAGCCTTAGCCTAAGCCTAGGGGTGCCCTAGCCTAAGACTAGGGGTGCCCTAGCCTAAGCATAGGGGTGCCCTAGCCAAATCCTAGGGGTGCCCTAGGCTGAGCCTAGGGGTGCCCTAGCCTGAGCCTAGGGGTGCCCTAGCCTAGGCTAGGGGAGCACTAGCCTTAGTCTAGCCTAGCGGAGCCCTAGCCTAAGCCTAGGGGTGCCCTTGCCTAAACCTAGGGGTGCCCTAGCCTGAGCCTAGGGGTGCCCTAGCCTGAGCCTAGGGGTTCCCTAGATCTAGGGTAGGTGAGTCCTAGACTTAGCCTAAGCTTATGGGTTCCCTAGCCTAAGCCTAGGGGTGCCCTAGCCAAAGCCTAGGGGTGCCCTAGCCTGAGCCTAGGGGTGCCCTAGCCTGAGCCTAGGGGTGCCCTAGCCTGAGCCTACGGGTGCCCTAGCCTGAGGCTAGGGGAGCACTTACCTTAGTCTAGCCTAGGGGTGCCCTGGCCTAAGCCTAGGGGTGCCCTAGCCTAAAACTAGGGGGGCCCTAGCCTGAGCCTAGGGGTGCCCTAGCCTGAGCCTAGGGATGCCCTAGCCTGAGGCAAGGGGACCCTAGCCTTAGCCTACACCTAGGGGTGCACTAGCCTAAGCCTAGGGGTGCCCTAGCCTAAGCCTAGGGGTGCCCTAGCCTAAGCCTAGGGGTGCCCTAGCCTTAGGCATGGGGAGCCTTAACCTTAGCCTAAGAATAGGGGTGCCCTAGCCTAAGCCTAGTGGTGCCCTAGCTTAAGCCTAGGGGTGCCCTAGAATAAGCCTAGGGGTGCCCTAGCCTGAGGCTAGGGGAGCCCTAACCTTAGCCTAAACCTAGGGGTGCCCTAGCCTAAGCCTTGGGGTGCACTAGCCTGAGCCTACGGGTGCCATAGCCTGAGGCTAGGGGAGCACTAGCCTTAGTCTAGCCAAGGGGTGCCCTAGTCTAAGCCTAGGGGTGCCCTAGCCTGAGCCTAGGGGTGCCCTAGACTGAGCCTAGGGGTGCCCTAGCCTTAGGGTAGGGGAGCCCTAGCCTTAGCCTAAGCCTAGGGGTGCCCTAGCCTAAGACTAGGGGTGCCCTAGCCTAAGCATAGGGGTGCCCTAGCCAAATCCTAGGGGTGCCCTAGCCTGAGCCTAGGGGTGCCCTAGCCTGAGCCTAGGGGTGCCCTAGCCTAGGCTAGGGGAGCACTAGCCTTAGTCTAGCCTAGCGGAGCCCTAGCCTAAGCCTAGGGGTGCCCTTGCCTAAACCTAGGGGTGCCCTAGCCTGAGCCTAGGGGTGCCCTAGCCTGAGCCTAGGGGTTCCCTAGATCTAGGGTAGGGGAGTCCTAGACTTAGCCTAAGCTTATGGGTTCCCTAGCCCAAGGCTAGGGGTGCCCTAGCCAAAGCCTAGGGGTGCCCTAGCCTGAGCCTAGGGGTGCCCTAGCCTGAGCCTAGGGGTGCCCTAGCCTGAGCCTACGGGTGCCCTAGCCTGAGGCTAGGGGAGCACTAACCTTAGTCTAGCCTAGGGGTGCCCTGGCCTAAGCCTAGGGGTGCCCTAGCCTAAAACTAGGGGTGCTCAAGCCTTAGGCTAGGGGAACCCTAGCCTTAGCCTAAGCCTAGGGGTGCCCTAGCCTAAGCCTAGGGGTGCCCTAGCCTTAGCCGAGGGGTGCCCTAGCCTTAGGCTAGGGGAGCCGTAGCCTTAGCCTAAGCCTAGGGGTACCCTAGCCTAAGCCTAGGGGTGCCCTAGCCTAAGCCTAGGGGTGCTCAAGCCTTAGGCTAGGGGAACCCTAGCCTTAGCCTAAGCCTAGGGGTGCCCTAGCCTAAGCCTAGGGGTGCCCTAGCCTGAGCCTAGGGGAGCCCTAGCTTTAGCCTAAGCCTAGGGGTGTCCTAGCCAAAGCCCAGGGGTGCCCTAGCCTGAGCCTAGGGGTGCCCTAGCCTGAGCCTAGGGGTGCCCAAGCCTGAGCCTATGGGTGCCCTAGCATGAGGCTAGGGGAGCACTAGCCTTAGTCGAGACTAGGGGTGCCCTAGCCTAAGCCTAGGGGTGCCCTAGGCTAAACCTAGGGGTGCCCTAGCCTGAGCCTATGGGTGCCCTAGTTTGAGCCGAGGGGTGCCCTAGCCTTAGTCTAGGGGAGCCCTAGCCTTAGCTTAAGCCTAGGGGTACCCTAGCCTCAGCCTAGGGGTGCCCTAGCCTAAGCCTAGGGGTGCTCTAGCCTTTGGCTAGGAGAACCCTAACCTTAGCCTAAGCCTATGGGTGCCCTAGCCTAAGCCTAGGGGTACCCTAGCCTAAGCCTAGGGGTGCCCTAGCCTTAGGCTTGGGGAGCCCTAGCCTTAGCCTAAGCCTAGGGTTGCCCTAGCCTAAACCTAGGGGTGCCCTAGCCTGAGCCTATGGTTGCCCTAGCCTGAGCCTAGACGTGCCCAAGCCCTAGGGTAGGGGAGCCCTAGACTTAACTAAGCCTATGGGTTCCCTAACCTAAGCCTAGGGGTGCCCTAGCCTTAGGCTAGCGGACCCCTAGCCTTAGCCTAAGTTTAGGGGTACCCTAGCCTAAGCCTAGGGTTTCCCTAGCCTAAGCCTAGGGGTGCTCTAGCCTTAGGCTAGGGGAGCCCTAACCTTAGCCTAAGCCTATGGGTGCCCTAGCCTAAGCCTAGAGGTGCCCTAGCCTAAGCCTAGGGGTGCCCTAGCCTTAGGCTAGGGGAGCCCTAGCCTTAGCCTAAGCGTAGGGGTGCCCTAGCCTAAGCCTAGGGGTGCTCTAGCCTTAGGTGAGGGGAGCCCTAGCCTTAGCCTAAGCCTAGGGGTGCCCTAGCCTAAGCCTAGGGGTTCCCTAGCCTAAGCCAAGGGGTGCCCTAGCCTAAGCCTAGCGGTGCCCTAGCGTAAGCCTCGGGGTACCCTAGCACAAGTAAAGGGGTGCCCTAGCCTGAGCCTAGGGGTGCTCTAGCCTTAGGCTAGGGGAGCCCTAGCCTTAGCCTAAGCCTAGGGGTGCCCTAGCCTAAGCCTAGGGGTGCCCTAGCCAAAGCCTAGGGGTGCCCTAGCCTGAGCCTAGGGGTGCCCTAGCCTGAGCCTAGGGATGCTCTAGCCTTAGGTGAGGGGAGCCCTAGCCTTAGCCTAAGCCTAGGGGTGCCCTAGCCTTAGCCTAGGGGTTCCCTAGCCTAAGCCAAGGGGTGCCCTAGCCTAAGCCTAGCGGTGCCCTAGCGTAAGCCTCGGGGTACCCTAGCCCAAGTAAAGGGGTGCCCTAGCCTGAGCCTAGGGGTGCTCTAGCCTTAGGCTAGGGGAGTCCTAGCCTTTGCCTAAGCCTAGGGGTACCCTATCCTAAGCCTAGGGGTGCCCTAGCCAAAGCCTAGGGGTGCCCTAGCCTGAGCCTAGGGGTGCCCTAGCCTGAGCCTAGGGGTGCCCTAGCCTGAGGCTAGAGGAGCACTAGCCTTAGTCTAGCCTAGGGGTGCCCTAGCCTAAGCCTAGGGGTGCCCTAGCCTAAGCCTAGGGGTGCCCTAGCCTAAACCTAGGGGTGCCCTAGCCTGAGCCCTGGGGTGCCCTAGCCTGAGCCTAGGGGTTCCATAGACCTAGGGTAGGGGAGCCCTAGACTTAGCCTAAGCCTATGGTTTCCCTAGCCTTAGCCTAGTGGTGCCTTAGCTTGAGCTTAAGGGTGCCCTAGCCTGAGCCTAGGGGTGCCCTAGCCTGAGCCGACGGGTGCCCTAGCCTGAGGCTAGTGGAGCACTAGCCTTAGTCTAGCCTAGGGGTGCCCTAGCCTAAGCCTAGGAGTGCCCTAGCCTAAACCTAGGGGTGCCCTAGCCAGAGCCTAGGGATGCCCTAGCCCTAGGTTCGGGGAGCCCTAGACTTAGCCTAAGCCTATGGGTTCCGTAGCCTAAGCCTAGGGGTGCCCTAGCCAAAGCCTAGGGGTGCCCTAGCCTAAGCCGAGGGTGCCCTACCCTTAGGCTAGGGGAGCCCTAGCCTTAGCCTAAGCCTACGGGTACCCTAGCCTCAGCCTAGGGGTGCCTTAGCCTAAGCCTAGGGGTGCTCTAGCCTTAGGCTAGGCTAACCCTAGGCTTAGCCTAAGCCTAGGGGTGCCCTAGCCTAAGCCTAGGGGTGCCCTAGCCTGAGGCTAGGGGAGCCCCAGCTTTACCCTAAGCCTAGGGGTTCCCTAGCCAAAGCCTAGGGGTGCCCAAGCCTGAGTCTAGGGGTGCCCTAGCCTGAGCCTAGTGGTGCCCAAGCCTGAGCCTACGGGTGCCTTAGCCTGAGGCTAGGGGAGCACTAGCCTTAGTCTAGCCTAGGGGTGCCCTAGCCTAAGCCTAGGGGTGCCCTAGCCTGAGCCTAGGGGTGACCTAACCTGAGCCTAGGGGTGCCCTATCCTGAGCCTAGAGGTGCCCCAGCCTTAGGGTAGGGGAGGCCTAACCTTAGCCAAAGCCTAGGGGTACCCTAGCCTAAGCCTAGGGGTGCCCTAGCCTAAGCCTAGGGGTGCCCTAGCCTGAGGCTAGGGGAAACCTAGCCTTAGCCTACGCCTATGGGTGCACTAGCCTGAGCCTAGGGGTGCCCTAGCCTGAGCCTACGGGTGCCCTAGCCTGAGGCTAGGGGAGTCCTAGCCTGAGTCTAGCCTAGGATTGCCCTAGCCTAAGCCTAGGGGTGCCATAGCCTGAGTCTAGGGGTGCCCTAGCCTTAGGCTAGGGGAGCCGTAGCCTTAGCCTAAGCGTAGGGGTGCCCTAGTTTAAGCCTAGTGGTGCCTTAGCCTAAGCATAGTGGTGCCATAGCCTAAGCCTAGGTGTGCCCTAGCCTTAGGCTAGGGGAGCACTAGCCTTAGCCTAAGCCTAGGGGTGCACTAGGCTGAGACTAGGTGTGCCCTAGCCTGAGCCTGGGGTGCCCTAGCCTGAGGCTAGGGGAACTTGAGCCTTATCCTAAGGCTAGGGGTGCCCTAGACTAAGCCTAGTGGTGCCCTAGCCTGAGCCTAGGGGTGCCCTAGCCTGAGGCTAGGGGAGCCCTAGCCTTAGCCTAAGCGTAGGATTGCCCTAGCCTAAGTCTAGGCGTGCCCTAACCAAAGCCTAGGGGTGCCCTAGCCTTAGGCTAGGGGAGCCCTAGCCATAGCGTAAGCTTACGGGTTCCCTAGCCTAAGCCTAGGGGTGCCCTAGCCAAAGCCAAGGGGTGCACTAGCCTAAGCCGATGGGTGCCCTAGCCTTAGGCTACGGGAGCCCTAGCCTTAGCCTAAGCCTAGGGGTACCCTAGCCTAAGCCTAGGGGTGCCCTAGCCTAAGCCTAGGGGTGCTCTAGCTTAGGCTAGGGGAACCCTAGCCTTAGCCTAAGCCTAGGTGTGCCCTAGCCTAAGCCTAGGGGTGCTCTAGCCTTATGCTAGGGGAGCCTTAACCTTAGCTTAAGACTAGGGGTGCCCTAGCGTAAGCCTAGTGGTGCCCTAGCCTAAGCCTAGAGGTGCCCTATCCTAAGACTAGGGGTGCCCTAGCCTAAGCCTAGGGGTGCCCTAGCCTTAGGCTAGGGGAGCCCTAGCCTTAGGCTAGGGGAGCCCTAGCCTTAGCCTAAGCCTAGGGGTACCCTAGCCTAAGCATATGGGTGCCCTAGCCTAAGCCTAGGGGTGCCCTAGCCTAAGCCTAGGGGTGCCCTAGCCTAAGCCTAGCGGTGCCTTGGCCTAAGCCTCGGGGTACCCTAGCCCAAGTAAAGGGGTGCCCTAGCCTGAGCCTAGGGGTGCTCTAGCCTTAGGCTAGGGGAGCCCTAACCTTAGCCTAAGCCTATGGGTGCCCTAGCCTGAGGCTAGGGGAGTCCTAGCCTGAGTCTAGCCTAGGATTGCCCTAACCTAAGCCTAGGGGTGCCATAGCCTGAGTCTAGGGGTGCCCTAGCCTTAGGCTAGGGGAGCCGTAGCCTTAGCCTAAGCCTAGGGGTGCCCTAGTTTAAGCCTAGTGGTGCCTTAGTCTAAGCATAGTGGTGCCATAGCCTAAGCCTAGGTGTGCCCTAGCCTTAGGCTAGGGGAGCACTAGCCTTAGCCTAAGCCTAGGGGTGCACTAGGCTGAGACTAGGTGTGCCCTAGCCTGAGCCTGGGGTGCCCTAGCCTGAGGCTAGGGGAACTTGAGCCTTAGCCTAAGTCTAGGGGTGCCCTAGACTAAGCCTAGTGGTGCCCTAGCCTGAGCCTAGGGGTGCCCTAGCCTGAGGCTAGGGGAGCCCTAGCCTTAGCCTAAGCGTAGGATTGCCCTAGCCTAAGTCTAGGGGTGTCCTAACCAAAGCCTAGGGGTGCCCTAGCCTTAGGCTAGGGGAGCCCTAGCCATAGCGTAAGCTTACGGGTTCCCTAGCCTAAGCCGAGGGGTGCCCTAGCCTTAGGCTACGGGAGCCCTAGCCTTAGCCTAAGCCTAGGGGTACCCTAGCCTAAGCCAAGGGGTGCCCTAGCCTAAGCCTAGGGGTGCTCTAGCCTTAGGCTAGGGGAACCCTAGCCTTGGCCTAAGCCTAGGTGTGCCCTAGCCTAAGCCTAGGGGTGCTCTAGCCTTATGCTAGGGGAGCCTTAACCTTAGCTTAAGACTAGGTGTGCCCTAGCCTAAGCCTAGTGGTGCCCTAGCCTAAGCCTAGGGGTGCCCTATCCTAAGACTAGGGGTGCCCTAGCCTAAGCCTAGGGGTGCCCTAGCCTTAGGCTAGGGGAGCCCTAGCCTTAGCCTAAGCCTAGGGGTACCCTAGCCTAAGCATAGGGGTGCCCTAGCCTAAGCCTAAGGGTGCCCTAGCCTAAGCCTAGGGGTGCCCTAGCCTAAGCCTAGCGGTGCCTTGGCCTAAGCCTCGGGGTACCCTAGCCCAAGTAAAGGGGTGCCCTAGCCTGAGCCTAGGGGTGCTCTAGCCTTAGGCTAGGGGAGCCCTAGCCTTAGCCTAAGCCTAGGGGTACCCTATCCTAAGCCTAGGGGTGCCCTAGCCAAAGCCTAGGGGTGCCCTAGCCTGAGCCTAGGGTTGCCCTAGCCTGAGCCTAGGGGTGCCCTAGCCTGAGGCTAGAGGAGCACTAGCCTTAGTCTAGCCTAGGGGTGCCCTAGCCTAAGCCTAGGGGTGCCCTAGCCTAAGCCTAGGGGTGCCCTAGCCTAAACCTAGGGGTGCCCTAGCCTGAGCCCTGGGGTGCCCTAGCCTGAGCCTAGGGGTTCCATAGACCTAGGGTAGGGGAGCCCTAGACTTAGCCTAAGCCTATGGTTTCCCTAGCCTAAGCCTAGTGGTGCCTTAGCCTGAGCTTAAGGGTGCCCTAGCCTGAGCCTAGGGGTGCCCTAGCCTGATCCGACGGGTGCCCTAGCCTGAGGCTAGTGGAGCACTAGCCTTAGTCTAGCCTAGGGGTGCCCTAGCCTAAGCCTAGGGGTGCCCTAGCCTAAACCTAGGGGTGCCCTAGCCAGAGCCTAGGGATGCCCTAGCCCTAGGTTCGGGGAGCCCTAGACTTAGCCTAAGCCTCTGGGTTCCGTAGCCTAAGCCTAGGGGTGCCCTAGCCAAAGCCTAGGGGTGCCCTAGCCTAAGCCGAGGGTGCCCTAGCCTTAGGCTAGGGGAGCCCTAGCCTTAGCCTAAGCCTACGGGTACCCTAGCCTCAGCCTAGGGGTGCCTTAGCCTAAGCCTAGGGGTGCTCTAGCCTTAGGCTAGGCTAACCCTAGGCTTAGCCTAAGCCTAGGGGTGCCCTAGCCTAAGCCTAGGGGTGCCCTAGCCTGAGGCTAGGGGAGCCCTAGCTTTACCCTAAGCCTAGGGGTTCCCTAGCCAAAGCCTAGGGGTGCACTAGCCTGAGTCTAGGGGTGCCCTAGCCTGAGCCTAGTGGTGCCCAAGCCTGAGCCTACGGGTGCCTTAGCCTGAGGCTAGGGGAGCACTAGCCTTAGTCTAGCCTAGGGGTGCCCTAGCCTAAGCCTAGGGGTGCCCTAGCCTGAGCCTAGGGGTGACCTAACCTGAGCCTAGGGGTGCCCTATCCTGAGCCTAGAGGTGCCCCAGCCTTAGGGTAGGGGAGGCCTAACCTTAGCCAAAGCCTAGGGGTACCCTAGCCTAAGCCTAGGGGTGCCCTAGCCTAAGCCTAGGGGTGCCCTAGCCTGAGGCTAGGGGAAACCTAGCCTTAGCCTACGCCTATGGGTGCACTAGCCTGAGCCTAGGGGTGCCCTAGCCTGAGCCTGCGGGTGCCCTAGCCTGAGGCTAGGGGAGTCCTAGCCTGAGTCTAGCCTAGGATTGCCCTAGCCTAAGCCTAGGGGTGCCATAGCCTGAGTCTAGGGGTGCCATAGCCTTAGGCTAGGGGAGCCATAGCCTTAGCCTAAGCCTAGGGGTGCCCTAGTTTAAGCCTAGTGGTGCCTTAACCTAAGCATAGTGGTGCCATAGCCTAAGCCTAGGTGTGCCCTAGCCTTAGGCTAGGGGAGCACTAGCCTTAGCCTAAGCCTAGGGGTGCACTAGGCTGAGACTAGGTGTGCCCTACCCTGAGCCTGGGGTGCCCTAGCCTGAGGCTAGGGGAACTTGAGCCTTAGCCTAAGGCTAGGGGTGCCCTAGACTAAGCCTAGTGGTGCCCTAGCCTGAGCCTAGGGGTGCCCTAGCCTTAGCCTAAGCGTAGGATTGCCCTAGCCTAAGTCCAGGGGTGCCCTAACCAAAGCCTAGGGGTGCCCTAGACTTAGGCTAGGGGAGCCCTAGCCATAGCGTAAGCTTACGGGTTCCCTAGCCTAAGCCTAGGGGTGCCCTAGCAAAAGCCTAGGGGTGCACTAGCCTAAGCCGATGGGTGCCCTAGCCTTAGGCTACGGGAGCCCTAGCCTTAGCCTAAGCCTAGGGGTACCCTAGCCTAAGCCTAGGGGTGCCCTAGCCTAAGCCTAGGGGTGCTCTAGCCTTAGGCTAGGGGAACCCTAGCCTTAGCCTAAGCCTAGGTGTGCCCTAGCCTAAGCCTAGGGGTGCTCTAGCCTTATGCTAGGGGAGCCTTAACCTTAGCTTAAGACTAGGGGTGCCCTAGCCTAAGCCTAGTGGTGCCCTAGCCTAAGCCTAGAGGTGCCCTATCCTAAGACTAGGGGTGCCCTAGCCTAAGCCTAGGGGTGCCCTAGCCTTAGGCTAGGGGAGCCCTAGCCTTAGCCTAAGCCTAGGGGTACCCTAGCCTAAGCATATGGGTGCCCTAGCCTAAGCCTAGGGGTGCCCTAGCCTAAGCCTAGGGGTGCCCTAGCCTAAGCCTAGCGGTGCCTTGGCCTAAGCCTCGGGGTACCCTAGCCCAAGTAAAGGGGTGCCCTAGCCTGAGCCTAGGGGTGCTCTAGCCTTAGGCTAGGGGAGCCCTAACCTTAGCCTAAGCCTATGGGTGCCCTAGCCTAAGCCTAGGGGTACCCTAGCCTAAGCCTAGGGGTGCCCTAGCCTTAGGCTAGGGGAGCCCTAGCCTTAGCCTAAGCGTAGGGGTGCCCTAGCCTAAGCCTAGGGTTGCTCTACCCTTAGGCTAGGGGAGCCCTAGCCTTAGCCTAAGCCTAGGGGTGCCCTAGCCTAAGCCTAGTGTTGCCCTAGCCTGAGGCTAGGGGAACCCTAGCTTTAGCCTAAGCCTAGGGTTGCCTTAGCCTGAGCCTATGGTTGCCCTAGCCTGAGCCTAGGCGTGCCCAAGCCCTAGGGTAGGGGAGCCCTAGACTTAACTAAGCCTATGGGTTCCCTAACCTAAGCCTAGGGGTGCCCTAGCCTTAGGCTAGCGGACCCCTAGCCTTAGCCTAAGTTTAGGGGTACCCTAGCCTAAGCCTAGGGTTTCCCTAGCCTAAGCCTAGGGGTGCTCTAGCCTTAGGCTAGGGGAGCCCTAACCTTAGCCTAAGCCTATGGGTGCCCTAGCCTAAGCCTAGAGGTGCCCTAGCCTAAGCCTAGGGGTGCCCTAGCCTTAGGCTAGGGGAGCCCTAGCCTTAGCCTAAGCGTAGGGGTGCCCTAGCCTAAGCCTAGGGGTGCTCTAGCCTTAGGTGAGGGGAGCCCTAGCCTTAGCCTAAGCCTAGGGGTGCCCTAGCCTAAGCCTAGGGGTTCCCTAGCCTAAGCCAAGGGGTGCCCTAGCCTAAGCCTAGCGGTGCCCTAGCGTAAGCCTCGGGGTACCCTAGCACAAGTAAAGGGGTGCCCTAGCCTGAGCCTAGGGGTGCTCTAGCCTTAGGCTAGGGGAGCCCTAGCCTTAGCCTAAGCCTAGGGGTGCCCTAGCCTAAGCCTAGGGGTGCCCTAGCCAAAGCCTAGGGGTGCCCTAGCCTGAGCCTAGGGGTGCCCTAGCCTGAGCCTAGGGATGCTCTAGCCTTAGGTGAGGGGAGCCCTAGCCTTAGCCTAAGCCTAGGGGTGCCCTAGCCTAAGCCTAGGGGTTCCCTAGCCTAAGCCAAGGGGTGCCCTAGCCTAAGCCTAGCGGTGCCCTAGCGTAAGCCTCGGGGTACCCTAGCCCAAGTAAAGGGGTGCCCTAGCCTGAGCCTAGGGGTGCTCTAGCCTTAGGCTAGGGGAGCCCTAGCCTTAGCCTAAGCCTAGGGGTACCCTATCCTAAGCCTAGGGGTGCCCTAGCCAAAGCCTAGGGGTGCCCTAGCCTGAGCCTAGTGGTGCCCTTGCCTGAGCCTAGGGGTGCCCTAGCCTGAGGCTAGAGGAGCACTAGCCTTAGTCTAGCCTAGGGGTGCCCTAGCCTAAGCCTAGGGGTGCCCTAGCCTAAGCCTAGGGGTGCCCTAGCCTAAACCTAGGGGTGCCCTAGCTTGAGCCCTGGGGTGCCCTAGCCTGAGCCTAGGGGTTCCATAGACCTAGGGTAGGGGAGCCCTAGACTTAGCCTAAGCCTATGGTTTCCCTAGCCTAAGCCTAGTGGTGCCTTAGCCTGAGCTTAAGGGTGCCCTAGCCTGAGCCTAGGGGTGCCCTAGCCTGAGCCGACGGGTGCCCTAGCCTGAGGCTAGTGGAGCACTAGCCTTAGTCTAGCCTAGGGGTGCCCTAGCCTAAGCCTAGGGGTGCCCTAGCCTAAACCTAGGGGTGCCCTAGCCAGAGCCTAGGGATGCCTTAGCCCTAGGTTCGGGGAGCCCTAGACTTAGCCTAAGCCTCTGGGTTCCGTAGCCTAAGCCTAGGGGTGCCCTAGCCAAAGCCTAGGGGTGCCCTAGCCTAAGCCGAGGGTGCCCTACCCTTAGGCTAGGGGAGCCCTAGCCTTAGCCTAAGCCTACGGGTACCCTAGCCTCAGCCTAGGGGTGCCTTAGCCTAAGCCTAGGGGTGCTCTAGCCTTAGGCTAGGCTAACCCTAGGCTTAGCCTAAGCCTAGGGGTGCCCTAGCCTAAGCATAGGGGTGCCCTAGCCTGAGGCTAGGGGAGCCCTAGCTTTACCCTAAGCCTAGGGGTTCCCTAGCCAAAGCCTAGGGGTGCCCTAGCCTGAGTCTAGGGGTGCCCTAGCCTGAGCCTAGTGGTGCCCAAGCCTGAGCCTACGGGTGCCTTAGCCTGAGGCTAGGGGAGCACTAGCCTTAGTCTAGCCTAGGGGTGCCCTAGCCTAAGCCTAGGGGTGCCCTAGCCTGAGCCTAGGGGTGACCTAACCTGAGCCTAGGGGTGCCTATCCTGAGCCTAGAGGTGCCCCAGCCTTAGGGTAGGGGAGGCCTAACCTTAGCCAAAGCCTAGGGGTACCCTAGCCTAAGCCTAGGGGTGCCCTAGCCTAAGCCTAGGGGTGCCCTAGCCTTAGGCTAGCGGACCCCTAGCCTTAGCCTAAGTTTAGGGGTACCCTAGCCTAAGCCTAGGGTTTCCCTAGCCTAAGCCTAGGGGTGCTCTAGCCTTAGGCTAGGGGAGCCCTAACCTTAGCCTAAGCCTATGGGTGCCCTAGCCTAAGCCTAGAGGTGCCCTAGCCTAAGCCTAGGGGTGCCCTAGCCTTAGGCTAGGGGAGCCCTAGCCTTAGCCTAAGCGTAGGGGTGCCCTAGCCTAAGCCTAGGGGTGCTCTAGCCTTAGGTGAGGGGAGCCCTAGCCTTAGCCTAAGCCTAGGGGTGCCCTAGCCTAAGCCTAGGGGTTCCCTAGCCTAAGCCAAGGGGTGCCCTAGCCTAAGCCTAGCGGTGCCCTAGCGTAAGCCTCGGGGTACCCTAGCACAAGTAAAGGGGTGCCCTAGCCTGAGCCTAGGGGTGCTCTAGCCTTAGGCTAGGGGAGCCCAAGCCTTAGCCTAAGCCTAGGGGTGCCCTAGCCTAAGCCTAGGGGTGCCCTAGCCAAAGCCTAGGGGTGCCCTAGCCTGAGCCTAGGGGTGCCCTAGCCTGAGCCTAGGGATGCTCTAGCCTTAGGTGAGGGGAGCCCTAGCCTTAGCCTAAGCCTAGGGGTGCCCTAGCCTAAGCCTAGGTGTTCCCTAGCCTAAGCCAAGGGGTGCCCTAGCCTAAGCCTAGCGGTGCCCTAGCCTAAGCCTCGGGGTACCCTAGCCCAAGTAAAGGGGTGCCCTAGCCTGAGCCTAGGGGTGCTCTAGCCTTAGGCTAGGGGAGCCCAAGCCTTAGCCTAAGCCTAGGGGTGCCCTAGCCTAAGACTAGGGGTGCCCTAGCCTAAGCCTAGGGGTGCCCTAGCCAAAGCCTAGGGGTGCCCTAGCCTGAGCCTAGGGGTGCCCTAGCCTGAGCCTAGGGGTGCCCTAGCCTGAGGCTAGAGGAGCACTAGCCTTAGTCTAGCCTAGGGGTGCCCTAGCCTAAGCCTAGGGGTGCCCTAGCCTAAGCCTAGGGGTGCCCTAGCCTAAACCTAGGGGTGCCCTAGCCTGAGCCCTGGGGTGCCCTAGCCTGAGCCTAGGGGTTCCATAGACCTAGGGTAGGGGAGCCCTAGACTTAGCCTAAGCCTATGGGTTCCCTAGCCTAAGCCTAGTGGTGCCTTAGCCTGAGCTTAAGGGTGCCCTAGCCTGAGCCTAGGGGTGCCCTAGCCTGAGCCGACGGGTGCCCTAGCCTGAGGCTAGGGGAGCACTAGCCTTAGTCTAGCCTAGGGGTGCCCTAGCCTAAGCCTAGGGGTGCCCTAGCCTAAACCTAGGGGTGCCCTAGCCAGAGCCTAGGGATGCCCTAGCCCTAAGTTCGGGGAGCCCTAGACTTAGCCTAAGCCTATGGGTTCCGTAGCCTAAGCCTAGGGGTGCCCTAGCCAAAGCCTAGGGGTACCCTAGCCTAAGCCGAGGGTGCCCTAGCCTTAGGCTAGGGGAGCCCTAGCCTTAGCCTAAGCCTAGGGGTACCCTAGCCTCAGCCTAGGGGTGCTCTAGCCTAAGCTTAGGGGTGCCGTAGCCTGAGGCAAGGGGACCCTAGCCATAGCCTACGCCTAGGGGTGCACTAGCCTAAGCCTAGGGGTGCCATAGCCTGAGTCTAGGGGAGCCCTAGCCTTAGGCTAGAGGAACCGTAGCCTTAGCCTAAGCCTAGGGGTGCCGTAGTATAAGCCTAGGGGTGCCTAGGCTAAGCCTAGGGGTGCCTAGGCTAAGCCTAGGGGTGCCCTAGCCTAAGCCTAGGGGTGCTCTCGCCTAAGACTAGGGGTGCTCTAGCCTTAGGCTAGGGGAGCCTTAACCTTAGCCTAAGACTAGGGGTGCCCTAGCCTAAGCCTAGGGGTGCCCTAACATAAGCCTTGGGGTGCCCTAGCCTGAGGCTAGGGGAGCCCTAGCCTTAGCCTAAACCTAGGGGTGCCCTAGCCTGAGCCTACGGGTGCCCTAGCCTGAGGCTAGGGGAGCACTAGCCTTAGTCTAGCCAAGGGGTGCCCTAGCCTAAGCCTAGGGGTGCCCTAGCCTAAGACTAGGGGTGCCCTAGCCTAAACCTAGGGGTGCCCTAGCATAAGCCTAGGGGTGCCCTAGCCTGAGGCTGGGGGAGACTACCCTTAGTCTAGCCAAGGGGTGCCCTAGCCTAAGCCTAGCGGTGCCCTAGCCTGAGCCTAGGGGTGCCCTAGCCTGTGCCCAGGGGTGCCCTAGCCTTAGGGTAAGGGAGCCCTAGCCTTAGCCTAGGCCTAGGGGTGCCCCAGCCTAAGACTAGGGGTGCCCTAGCCTAAGCCTAGGGGTGCCCTAGCCAAAGCCTAGGGGTGCCCTAGCCTGAGGCTAGGGGAGCACTAGCCTTAGTCTAGCCTAGGGGTGCCCTAGCCTAAGCCTAAGGGTGCCCTAGCCTAAACCTAGGGGTGCCCTAGCCTGAGCCTAGGGGTGCCCTAGCCTGAGCCTAGGGGTTCCATAGACCTAGGGTAGGGGAGCCCTAGACTTAGCCTAAGCCTATGGGTTCCCTAGCCTAAGCCTAGGGGTGCCCTAGCCAAAGCCTAGGGGTGCCCTAGCCTGAGCCTAGGGGTGCCCTAGCCTGAGCCTAGGGGTGACCTAGCCTGAGCCGACGGGTGCCCTAGCCTGAGGCTAGGGGAGCACTAGCCTTAGTCTAGCCTAGGGGTTCGCTAGCCTAAGCCTAGCGGTGCCCTAGCCTGAGCCTAGGGGTGCCCTAGCCTGAGCCTAGGGGTGCCCTAGCCTTAGGGTAGGGGAGCCCTAGCCTTAGCCTAAGCCTAGGGGTTCCCTAGCCTAAGACTAGGGGTGCCCTAGCCTAAGACTAGGGGTGCCCTAGCCAAAGCCAAGGGGTGCACTAGCCTGAGCCTAGGGGTCCCCTAGCCTGAGACTAGGGGTGCCCGAGCCTGAGGCTAGGGGAGCACTAGCCTTAGTCTAGCCTAGGGGTGCCCTAGCCTAAGCCTAGGGGTGCCCTAGCCTGAGCCTAGGGGTGACCTAACCTGAGCCTAGGGGTGCCCTATCCTGAGCCTAGAGATGCCCCAGCCTTAGGGTAGGGGAGGCCTAACCTTAGCCGAAGCCTAGGGGTACCCTAGCCTAAGCCTAGGGGTGCCCTAGCCTAAGCCTAGGGGTGCCCTAGCCTGAGGCTAGGGGAAACCTAGCCTTAGCCTACGCCTATGGGTGCACTAGCCTGAGCCTAGGGGTGCCCTAGCCTGAGCCTACGGGTGCCCTAGCCTGAGGCTAGGGGAGTCCTAGCCTGAGTCTAGCCTAGGATTGCCCTAGCCTAAGCCTAGGGGTGCCATAGCCTGAGTCTAGGGGTGCCCTAGCCTTAGGCTAGGGGAGCCGTAGCCTTAGCCTAAGCCTAGGGGTGCCCTAGTTTAAGCCTAGTGGTGCCTTAGCCTAAGCATAGTGGTGCCATAGCCTAAGCCTAGGTGTGCCCTAGCCTTAGGCTAGGGGAGCACTAGCCTTAGCCTAAGCCTAGGGGTGCACTAGGCTGAGACTAGGTGTGCCCTAGCCTGAGCCTGGGGTGCCCTAGCCTGAGGCTAGGGGAACTTGAGCCTTAGCCTAAGGCTAGGGGTGCCCTAGACTAAGCCTAGTGGTGCCCTAGCCTGAGCCTAGGGGTGCCCTAGCCTGAGGCTAGGGGAGCCCTAGCCTTAGCCTAAGCATAGGATTGCCCTAGCCTAAGTCTAGGGGTGCCCTAACCAAAGCCTAGGGGTGCCCTAGCCTTAGGCTAGGGGAGCCCTAGCCATAGCGTAAGCTTACGGGTTCCCTAGCCTAAGCCTAGGGGTGCCCTAGCCAAAGCCTAGGGGTGCACTAGCCTAAGACTAGGGGTGCCCTAGCCAAAGCCAAGGGGTGCACTAGCCTGAGCCTAGGTGTGCCCTAGCCTGAGACTAGGGGTGCCCGAGCCTGAGGCTAGGGGAGCACTAGCCTTAGTCTAGCCTAGGGGTGCCCTAGCCTAAGCCAAGGGGTGCCCTAGCCTAAACCTAGTGGTGCCCTAGCCTGAGCCTAGGGGTGCCCTAGCCTGAGCCTAGGGTTTCCAAAAACCTAGGGTAGGGGAGCCCTAGACTTAGCCTAAGCCTATGGGTTCCCTAGCCTAAGCCTAGGGGTGCCCTAGCCAAAGCCTAGGGGTGCCCTAGCCTAAGCCTAGGGGTGCCCTAGCCTAAACCTAGGGGTGCCCTAGCCTGAGGCTAGGGATGCCCTAGCCCTAGGTTAGGGGAGCCCTAGACTTAGCCTAAGCCTATGGGTTCCCTAGCCTAATCCTAGGGGTGCCCTAGCCAAAGCCTAGGGGTGCCCTAGCCTAAGCCGAGGGGTGCCCTAGCCTTAGGCTAGGGGAGCCCTATCCTTAGCCTAAGCCTAGGAGTACCCTAGCCTCAGCCTAGGGGTGCCTTAGCCCAAGTAAAGGGGTGCCCTAGCCTGAGCCTAGGGGTGCTCTAGCCTTAGGCTAGGGGAGCCCAAGCCTTAGCCTAAGCCTAGGGGTGCCCTAGCCTAAGACTAGGGGTGCCCTAGCCTAAGCCTAGGGGTGCCATAGCCAAAGCCTAGGGGTGCCCTAGCCTGAGCCTAGGGGTACCCTAGCCTGAGCCTAGGGGTGCACTAGCCTGAGGCTAGAGGAGCACTAGCCTTAGTCTAGCCTAGGGGTGCCCTAGCCTAAGCCTGGGGTGCCCTAGCCTAAGCCTAGGGGTGCCCTAGCCTAAACCTAGGGGTGCCCTAGCCTGAGCCCTGGGGTGCCCTAGCCTGAGACTAGGGGTTCCATAGACCTAGGGTAGGGGAGCCCTAGACTTAGCCTAAGCCTATGGGTTCCCTAGCCTAAGCCTAGTGGTGCCTTAGCCTGAGCTTAAGGGTGCCCTAGCCTGAGCCTAGGGGTGCCCTAGCCTGAGCCGACGGGTGCCCTAGCCTGAGGCTAGGGGAGCACTAGCCTTAGTCTGGCCTAGGGGTGCCCTAGCCTAAGCCTAGGGGTGCCCTAGCCTAAACCTAGGGGTGCCCTAGCCAGAGCCTAGGGATGCCCTAGCCCTAGGTTCGGGGAGCCCTAGACTTAGCCTAAGCCTATGGGTTCCGTAGCCTAAGCCTAGGGGTGCCCTAGCCAAAGCCTAGGGGTGCCCTAGCCGAAGCCGAGGGTGCCCTAGCCTTAGGCTAGGGGAGCCCTAGCCTTAGCCTAAGCCTAGGGGTACCCTAGCCTCAGCCTAGGGGTGCCCTAGCCTAAGCCTAGGGGTGCCCTAGCCTGAGGCAAGGGGACCCTAGCGATAGCCTACGCCTAGGGGTGCACTAGCCTAAGCCTAGGGGTGCCATAGCCTGAGTCTAGGGGAGCCCTAGCCTTAGGCTAGGGGAACCATAGCCTTAGCCTAAGCCTAGGGGTGCCCTAGTATAAGCCTAGGGGTGCCTAGGCTAAGCCTAGGGGTGCCTAGGCTAAGCCTAGGGGTGCCCTAGCCTAAGCCTAGGGGTGCTCTCGCCTAAGACTAGGGGTGCTCTAGCCTTAGGCTAGGGGAGCCTTAACCTTACCCTAAGACTTGGGGTGCCCTAGCCTAAGCCTAGTGGTGACCTAGCCTAAGCCTAGGGTTACCCTAACATAAGCCTTGGGGTGCCCTAGCCTGAGGCTAGGGGAGCCCTAGCCTTAGCCTAAACCTAGGGGTGCCCTAGCCTGAGCCTACGGGTGCCCTAGCCTGAGGCTAGGGGAGCACTAGCCTTAGTCTAGCCAAGGGGTTCCCTAGCCTAAGCCTAGGGGTGCCCTAGCCTAAGACTAGGGGTGCCCTAGCCTAAACCTAGGGGTGCCCTAGCATAAGCCTAGGGGTGCCCTAGCCTGAGGCTAGGGGAGCCCTAGCCTTAGCCTAAACCTAGGGGTGCCCTAGCCTGAGCCTACGGGTGCCCTAGCCTGAGGCTGGGGGAGACTACCCTTAGTCTAGCCAAGGGGTGCCCTAGCGTAAGCCTAGCGGTGCCCTAGCCTGAGCCTAGGGGTGCCCTAGCCTGAGCCTAGGGGTGCCCTAGCCTTAGGGTAAGGGAGCCCTAGCCTTAGCCTAGGCCTAGGTGTGCCCTAGCCTAAGACTAGGGGTGCCCTAGCCTAAGCCTAGGGGTGCCCTAGCCAAAGCCTAGGGGTGCCCTAGCCTGAGCCTAGGGGTGCCCTAGCCTGAGGCTAGGGGAGCACTAGCCTTAGTCTAGCCTAGGGGTGCCCTAGCCTAAGCCTAGGGGTGCCGTAGCCTAAACCTAGGGGTGCCCTAGCCTGAGCCTAGGGGTGCCCTAGCCTGAGCCTAGGGGTTCCATAGACCTAGGGTAGGGGAGCCCTAGACTAAGCCTAAGCCTATGGGTTCCCTAGCCTAAGCCTAGGGGTGCCCTAGCCAAAGCCTAGGGGTGCCCTAGCCTGAGCCTAGGGGTGCCCTAGCCTGAGCCTAGGGGTGCCCTAGCCTGAGCCGACGGGTGCCCTAGCCTGAGGCTAGGGGAGCACTAGCCTTAGTCTAGGCTAGGGGTTCGCTAGCCTAAGCCTAGCGGTGCCCTAGCCTGAGCCTAGGGGTGCCCTAACCTGAGCCTAGGGGTGCCCTAGCCTTAGGGTAGGGGAGCCCTAGCCTTAGCCTAAGCCTAGGGGTTCCCTAGCCTAAGACTAGGGGTGCCCTAGCCTAAGACTAGGGGTGCCCTAGCCAAAGCCAAGGGGTGCACTAGCCTGAGCCTAGGGGTGCCCTAGCCTGAGACTAGGGGTGCCCGAGCCTGAGGCTAGGGGAGCACTAGCCTTAGTCTAGCCTAGGGGTGCCCTAGCCTAAGCCTAGGGGTGCCCTAGCCTGAGCCTAGGGGTGACCTAACCTGAGCCTAGGGGTGCCCTATCCTGAGCCTAGAGGTGCCCCAGCCTTAGGGTAGGGGAGGCCTAACCTTAGCCGAAGCCTAGGGGTACCCTAGCCTAAGCCTAGGGGTGCCCTAGCCTAAGCCTAGGGGTGCCCTAGCCTGAGGCTAGGGGAAACCTAGCCTTAGCCTACGCCTATGGGTGCACTAGCCTGAGCCTAGGGGTGCCCTAGCCTGAGCCTACGGGTGCCCTAGCCTGAGGCTAGGGGAGTCCTAGCCTGAGTCTAGCCTAGGATTGCCCTAGCCTAAGCCTAGGGGTGCCATAGCCTGAGTCTAGGGGTGCCCTAGCCTTAGGCTAGGGGAGCCGTAGCCTTAGCCTAAGCCTAGGGGTGCCCTAGTTTAAGCCTAGTGGTGCCTTAGCCTAAGCATAGTGGTGCCATAGCCTAAGCCTAGGTGTGCCCTAGCCTTAGGCTAGGGGAGCACTAGCCTTAGCCTAAGCCTAGGGGTGCACTAGGCTGAGACTAGGTGTGCCCTAGCCTGAGCCTGGGGTGCCCTAGCCTGAGGCTAGGGGAACTTGAGCCTTAGCCTAAGGCTAGGGGTGCCCTAGACTAAGCCTAGTGGTGCCCTAGCCTGAGCCTAGGGGTGCCCTAGCCTGAGGCTAGGGGAGCCCTAGCCTTAGCCTAAGCGTAGGATTGCCCTAGCCTAAGTCTAGGGGTGCCCTAACTAAAGCCTAGGGGTGCCCTAGCCTTAGGCTAGGGGAGCCCTAGCCATAGCGTAAGCTTACGGGTTCCCTAGCCTAAGCCTAGGGGTGCCCTAGTCAAAGCCTAGGGGTGCACTAGCCTAAGCCGAGGGGTGCCCTAGCCTTAGGCTACGAGAGCCCTAGCCTTAGCCTAAGCCTAGGGGTTCCCTAGCCTAAGACTAGGGGTGCCCTAGCCTAAGACTAAGGGTGCCCTAGCCAAAGCCAAGGGGTGCACTAGCCTGAGCCTAGGTGTGCCCTAGCCTGAGACTAGGGGTGCCCGAGCCTGAGGCTAGGGGAGCACTAGCCTTAGTCTAGCCTAAGGGTGCCCTAGCCTAAGCCTAGGGGTGCCCTAGCCTAAACCTAGTGGTGCCCTAGCCTGAGCCTAGGGGTGCCCTAGCCTGAGCCTAGGGTTTCCAAAAACCTAGGGTAGGGGAGCCCTAGACTTAGCCTAAGCCTATGGGTTCCCTAGCCTAAGCCTAGGGGTGCCCTAGCCAAAGCCTAGGGGTGCCCTAGCCTAAGCCTAGGGGTGCCCTAGCCTAAACCTAGGGGTGCCCTAGCCTGAGGCTAGGGGAAACCTAGCCTTAGCCTACGCCTATGGGTGCACTAGCCTGAGCCTAGGGGTGCCCTAGCCTGAGCCTACGGGTGCCCTAGCCTGAGGCTAGGGGAGTCCTAGCCTGAGTCTAGCCTAGGATTGCCCTAGCCTAAGCCTAGGGGTGCCATAGCCTGAGTCTAGGGGTGCCCTAGCCTTAGGCTAGGGGAGCCGTAGCCTTAGCCTAAGCCTAGGGGTGCCCTAGTTTAAGCCTAGTGGTGCCTTAGCCTAAGCATAGTGGTGCCATAGCCTAAGCCTAGGTGTGCCCTAGCCTTAGGCTAGGGGAGCACTAGCCTTAGCCTAAGCCAAGGGGTGCACTAGCCTGAGCCTAGGTGTGCCCTAGCCTGAGACTAGGGGTGCCCGAGCCTGAGGCTAGGGGAGCACTAGCCTTAGTCTAGCCTAGGGGTGCCCTAGCCTAAGCCTAGGGGTGCCTTAACCTAAGCCTAGGGGTCCCCTAGCCTTAGCCTAAGCCTAGGCGTGCCCTAGCCTAAGCCTAGGGGTGCCTAGCCTAAGCATGAGGGTGCCCTAACCTAAGCCTAGGGGTTCCCTACCTAAGCCTAGGCGTGCCCTAGGCTAAGCCTAGGGGTGCCTAGCCTAAGCATGAGGGTGCCCTAACCTAAGCCTAGGGGTTCCCTACCTAAGCCTAGGAGTACCCTAGCCTCAGCCTAGGGGTGCCTTAGCCTAAGCCTAGGGGTGCTCTAGCCTTAGGCTAGGGGAGCCTTAACTTTAGCCTAAGACTAGGGGTGTCCTAGCCTAAGCCTAGTGGTGCCCTAGCTTAAGACTAGGGGTGCCCTAGCATAAGCCTAGGGGTGCGCTAGCCTGAGCCTAGGGGACCCCTAGACTTAGACTAAGCCTATGGGTGCCCTAGCCTGAGCCTACGGGTGCCCTAGCCTGAGCCTACGGGTGCCCTCTTCTGAGGTTAGGGGAGCACTAGCCTTAGTCTAGCCAAGGGGTGCCCTAGTCTAAGCCTAGGGGTGCCCTAGCCTGAGACTAGGGGTGCCCTAGCCTGAGCCTAGGGGTGCCCTAGCCTTAGGGTAGGGGAGCCCTAGCCTTAGCCTAAGCCTAGGGGTGCCCTAGCCTAAGCCTAGGGGTGCCCTACCCAAAGCCTAGGGGTTCCCGAGCCTAAGCCTAGGGGTGCCCTAGCCTTAGCCTAAGCCTAGGGGTGCCCTAGCCTGAGCCTAGGGGTGCCCTAGCCTGAGCCTAGAGGTGCCCCAGCCTTAGGGTAGGGGAGGCCTAGCCTTAGCCTAAGCCTAGGGGTACCCTAGCCTAAGCCTAGGGGTGCACTAGCCTAAGCCTAGGGGTGCCATAGCCTAAGCTTACGGGTGCCGTAGCCTAAGCCTAGGGGTGCCCTCGCCTAAGCCTCGGGCTACACTAGCCTAAGCCTAGGGGTGCCCTATCCTTAGACTAGGGGAGCCCTAGCCTTAGCCTAACCCTAGGGGTGCCCTAGTATAAGCCTAGGGGTGCCTAGGCTAAGCCTAGGGGTGCCCTAGCCTAAGCCTAGGGGTGCTCTCGCCTAAGCCTAGGGGTGCTCTAGCCTTAGGCTAGGGGAGCCTTAACCTTAGCCTAAGACTAGGGGTGCCCTAGCCTAAGCCTAGTGGTGCCCTAGCCTAAGCCTAGGGGTTCCCTAGCATAAGCCTTGGCGTGCCCTAGCCTGAGGCTAGGGGAGCCCTAGCCTTAGCCTAAGCCTAGGGGTGCCCTAGCCTGAGCCTAGGGGTGCCCTAGCCTGAGCCTAGAGGTGCCCCAGCCTTAGGGTAGGGGAGGCCTAGCCTTAGCCTAAGCCTAGGGGTACCCTAGCCTAAGCCTAGGGGTGCCCTAGTTTAAGCCTAGGGGTGCCCTAGCCTAAGCCTAGGGGTGCCCTAGCCTAAGCCTAGGGGTGCACTAGCCTAAGCCTAGGGGTGCCATAGCCTAAGTTTACGGGTGCCGTAGCCTAAGCCTAGGGGTGCCCTCGCCTAAGCCTCGGGCTACACTAGCCTAAGCCTAGGGGTGCCCTATCCTTAGACTAGGGGAGCCCTAGCCTTAGCCTAAGCCTAGGGGTGCCCTAGTATAAGCCTAGGGGTGCCTAGGCTAAGCCTAGGGGTGCCCTAGCCTAAGCCTAGGGGTGCTCTCGCCTAAGCCTAGGGGTGCTATAGCCTTAGGCTAGGGGAGCCTTAACCTTAGCCTAAGACTAGGGGTGCCCTAGCCTAAGCCTAGTGGTGCCCTAGCCTAAGCCTAGGGGTGCCCTAGCCTGAGCCTATGGGTGCCCTTGCCTTAGTCTAGCCTAGGATTACCCTAGCCTAAGCCTAGGGGTGCCATAGCTTGGGTCTAGGGTTGCCCTAGCCTGAAGCTACGGGAGACGTATCCTTAGCCTAAGCCTAGGGATGCCCTAGCCTAAGCCTAGGTGTGCCCTAGCCAAGCCTATGGGTGCCCTAGTCTTAGGCTAGGGGAACCCTAGCCTTAGCCTAAGCCTAGGGGTGCCCAAGCCTAAGCCGACGGGTGCCCTAGCCTAAGTCTAGGGGTGCCTTAACCTAAGCCTAGGGCTCCCCTAGCCTTAGCCTAAGCCTAGGCGTGCCCTAGACTAAGCCTAGGGGTGCCCTAGCCTAAGCCTAGGTGTGCCTTAGCCTAAGCCTAGGGTACCCCTAGCCCTAGCTTAAGCCTAGGCGTGCCCTAGCCTAAGCCTAGGGGTGCCTAGCCTAAGCCTAGGGGTGCCCTAGCCCAAGACTAGGGATGCCCTAGCGTTAGGCTAGAGGAGCGTTAGCCTTAGCTTAAGCCTAGGGGTGCCCTAGCCTAAGCCTAGGGGTGCCCTAGCCTAAGTCTAGGGGTGCCTTAACCTAAGCCTAGGGGTCCCCTAGCCTTAGCCTAAGCCTAGGCGTGCCCTAGCCTAAGCCTAGGGGTGCCTAGCCTAAGCATGAGGGTGCCCTAACCTAAGCCTAGGGGTTCCCTACCTAAGCCTAGGCGTGCCCTAGGCTAAGCCTAGGGGTGCCTAGCCTAAGCATGAGGGTGCCCTAACCTAAGCCTAGGGGTTCCCTACCTAAGCCTAGGAGTACCCTAGCCTCAGCCTAGGGGTGCCTTAGCCTAAGCCTAGGGGTGCTCTAGCCTTAGGCTAGGGGAGCCTTAACTTTAGCCTAAGACTAGGGGTGTCCTAGCCTAAGCCTAGTGGTGCCCTAGCTTAAGACTAGGGGTGCCCTAGCATAAGCCTAGGGGTGCGCTAGCCTGAGCCTAGGGGACCCCTAGACTTAGACTAAGCCTATGGGTGCCCTAGCCTGAGCCTACGGGTGCCCTAGCCTGAGCCTACGGGTGCCCTCTTCTGAGGCTAGGGGAGCACTAGCCTTAGTCTAGCCAAGGGGTGCCCTAGTCTAAGCCTAGGGGTGCCCTAGCCTGAGACTAGGGGTGCCCTAGCCTGAGCCTAGGGGTGCCCTAGCCTTAGGGTAGGGTAGCCCTAGCCTTAGCCTAAGCCTAGGGGTGCCCTAGCCTAAGCCTAGGGGTGCCCTACCCAAAGCCTAGGGGTTCCCTAGCCTAAGCCTAGGGGTGCCCTAGCCTTAGCCTAAGCCTAGGGGTGCCCTAGCCTGAGCCTAGGGGTGCCCTAGCCTGAGCCTAGAGGTGCCCCAGCCTTAGGGTAGGGGAGGCCTAGCCTTAGCCTAAGCCTAGGGGTACCCTAGCCTAAGCCTAGGGGTGCCCTAGCCTAAGCCTAGGGGTGCCCTAGCCTAAGCCTAGGGGTACACTAGCCTAAGCCTAGGGGTGCCATAGCCTAAGCTTACGGGTGCCGTAGCCTAAGCCTAGGGGTGCCCTCGCCTAAGCCTCGGGCTACACTAGCCTAAGCCTAGGGGTGCCCTATCCTTAGACTAGGGGAGCCCTAGCCTTAGCCTAACCCTAGGGGTGCCCTAGTATAAGCCTAGGGGTGCCTAGGCTAAGCCTAGGGGTGCCCTAGCCTAAGCCTAGGGGTGCTCTCGCCTAAGCCTAGGGGTGCTCTAGCCTTAGGCTAGGGGAGCCTTAACCTTAGCCTAAGACTAGGGGTGCCCTAGCCTAAGCCTAGTGGTGCCCTAGCCTAAGCCTAGGGGTGCCCTAGCATAAGCCTTGGCGTGCCCTAGCCTGAGGCTAGGGGAGCCCTAGCCTTAGCCTAAGCCTAGTGGTGCCCTAGCCTGAGCCTAGGGGTGCCCTAGCCTGAGCCTAGAGGTGCCCCAGCCATAGGGTAGGGGAGGCCTAGCCTTAGCCTAAGCCTAGGGGTACCCTAGCCTAAGCCTAGGGGTGCCCTAGTTTAAGCCTAGGGGTGCCCTAGCCTAAGCCTAGGGGTGCCCTAGCATAAGCCTAGGGGTGCACTAGCCTAAGCCTAGGGTTGCCATAGCCTAAGTTTACGGGTGCCGTAGCCTAAGCCTAGGGGTGCCCTCGCCTAAGCCTCGGGCTACACTAGCCTAAGCCTAGGGGTGCCCTATCCTTAGACTAGGGGAGCCCTAGCCTTAGCCTAAGACTAGGGGTGCCCTAGTATAAGCCTAGGGGTGCCTAGGCTAAGCCTAGGGGTGCCCTAGCCTAAGCCTAGGGGTGCTCTCGCCTAAGCCTAGGGGTGCTATAGCCTTAGGCTAGGGGAGCCTTAACCTTAGCCTAAGACTAGGGGTGCCCTAGCCTAAGCCTAGTGGTGCCCTAGCCTAAGCCTAGGGGTGCCCTAGCCTGAGCCTATGGGTGCCCTTGCCTTAGTCTAGCCTAGGATTACCCTAGCCTAAGCCTAGGGGTGCCATAGCCTGGGTCTAGGGTTGCCCTAGCCTGAAGCTACGGGAGACGTATCCTTAGCCTAAGCCTAGGGATGCCCTAGCCTAAGCCTAGGTGTGCACTAGCCAAGCCTATGGGTGCCCTAGTCTTAGGCTAGGGGAACCCTAGCCTTAGACTAAGCCTAGGGGTGCCCAAGCCTAAGCCTACGGGTGCCCTAGCCTAAGTCTAGGGGTGCCTTAACCTAAGCCTAGGGCTCCCCTAGCCTTAGCCTAAGCCTAGGCGTGCCCTAGACTAAGCCTAGGGGTGCCCTAGCCTAAGCCTAGGTGTGCCTTAGCCTAAGCCTAGGGTTCCCCTAGCCCTAGCTTAAGCCTAGGCGTGCCCTAGCCTAAGCCTAGGGGTGCCTAGCCTAAGCCTAGGGGTGCCCTAGCCCAAGCCTAGGAATGCCCTAGCGTTAGGCTAGAGGAGCGTTAGCCTTAGCTTAAGCCTAGGGGTGCCCTAGCCTAAGCCTAGGGGTGCCCTAGCCTAAGTCTAGGGGTGCCTTAACCTAAGCCTAGGGGTCCCCTAGCCTTAGCCTAAGCCTAGGCGTGCCCTAGCCTAAGCCTAGGGGTGCCTAGACTAAGCATGAGGGTGCCCTACCCTAAGCCTAGGGGTTCCCTACCTAAGCCTAGGGGTGCCCTAGCCTTAGGCTAGGGAAGGCCTAGCCTTAGCCTAAGCCTAGGTGTGCCCTAGCCTAAGTTTGGGGTGCCCTAGCCTAAGCCAAGGGTGCCCAAGCCTAAGCCTAGGGGTGCCCTAGCCTAAGCCTAGGGGTGCCTTAGCCTAAGCCTAGAGGTGCCCTAGCCTAAGCCAAGTGGTGCCCTAGCCTAAGCCTAGGGGTGCCTTAACCTAAGCCTAGGGGTCCCCTGGCCTTAGCCTAAGCCTAGGCGTGCCCGAGCCTAAGCCTAGGGTTCCCCTAGCCCTAGCTTAAGCCTTGGGGTGCCGTAGCCTTAGCCTAGGGATGCCCTAGCCTAAGCCTAGGGGAGCCCTAGCTTTAGCCTAAGCCTAGGGGTGCCCTAGCCTAAGCCTAGGGGTGCCGTAGCCTAAGCCTAGTGGTCCCCTAGCCTTAGACTAAGCTTAGGGGTGCCCGAGCCTAAGCCTAGGGTTGCCCTAACCTAAGCCTAGGGGTGCCCTAGCCTATACTTAGAGGTGGCCTAGCCTAAGCCTAGGGGTGCCCTAGCCTAAGCCTAGGGGTGCCCTATCCTGAGGCTAGGGGAGCCATAGCCTTAGCCTAGGCCTAGGGGTGCCCTAGCCTAAGCCTAGGGGTTCCCTAGCCTGAGCCTACGCGTGCCCTAGCCTGAGGCTAGGGAAGCCCTAGCCTTAATCTAGCCTAGGATTACCCTAGCCTAAACCTACGGGTGCCCTATCCTGAAGCTAGGGGAGCCGTAGCCTTAGCCTAAGCTAGGGGTGCCCTAGCCTAAGCCTAGGGGTTCCCTAGCCTAAGCTTAGGAGTGCCCTAACCTAAGCCTACGGGTGCCCTCGCCTTAGGCTAGGGGAGCCCTAACCTTAGCCTAAGCCTAGGGGTGCCGTAGCCTAAGCCAAGGGATGCCCTAGCCTGAGCCTAGGGGTGCCCTAGCCTTAGGCTAGGTGAGCCCTAGCCTTAGCCTAAGCTTTGGGGTGCCCTAGCCTAAGCCTATGGCAGCCCTAGCCTAAGCTTAGGGGTACCCTAGCCTAAGCCTAGGGGTGCCCTAACCTATGACTAGGGGTGCCCTAGACTTAGGCTAGGGGAGCACTAGCCTTAGCCTTAGC
The DNA here is from genome assembly GCF_050624435.1 of Tenrec ecaudatus. Lineage (NCBI taxonomy): Eukaryota > Metazoa > Chordata > Mammalia > Afrosoricida > Tenrecidae > Tenrec > Tenrec ecaudatus. The sequence goes on along the minus strand of NW_027457648.1, from coordinate 1,181,102 downwards.
CTAGTGGTGCCCTAGCCTAAGCCTAGGGGTGCCCTAGCCTATGCCTAGGGGTACCCTAGCCTTACGCTAGGGGAGCCGTAGCCTTAGCCTTAGCCTAGGGGTGCCCTCGACTAAGCATAGGGTTGCCCTAGCCTTAACCTAGGGTTGCCCTAGCCTAAGTCTAGGGTTGCCTAGCTAAGCCTAGGGGTGACCTAACCTAAGCCTAAGGGTGCCCTAGGCTAAGCCTTGGGGTGCCCTACCCTAAGGCTAGGGGAGCACTAGCCTTCGCCTAAGCCTAGGAGTGCCCTAGCCTAAGCCTAGGGGTGCCCTAGCCTAAGCCTAGGGGTACCCTACCCTAAGCCTAGGGGTGCCCTAGCCTAAGACTAGGGGTGCCGTAGCCTAAGCCTAGTGGTCCCCTAGCCTTAGACTAAGCTTAGGGGTGCCCGAGCCTAAGCCTAGGGTTGCCCTAGCCTAAGCCTAGGGGTGCCCTAGCCTATACTTAGAGGTGGCCTAGCCTAAGCCTGGGGGTGCCCTAGCCTAAGCCTAGGGGTGCCCTAGCCTAAGCCTAGGGGTGCCCTATCCTGAGGCTAGGGGAGCCATAGCCTTAGCCTAGGCCTAGGGGTGCCCTAGCCTAAGCCTAGGGGTTCCCTAGCCTGAGCCTACGCGTGCCCTAGCCTGAGGCTAGGGAAGCCCTAGCCTTAATCTAGCCTAGGATTACCCTAGCCTAAGCCTACGGGTGCCCTATCCTGAAGCTAGGGGAGCCGTAGCCTTAGCCTAAGCCTAGGGGTGCCCTAGCCTAAGCCTAGGGGTTCCCTAGCCTAAGCTTAGGAGTGCCCTAACCTAAGCCTACGGGTGCCCTCGCCTTAGGCTAGGGGAGCCCTAACCTTAGCCTAAGCCTAGGGGTGCTGTAGCCTAAGCCTAGGGATGCCCTAGCCTGAGCCTAGGGGTGCCCTAGCCTTAGGCTAGGTGAGCCCTAGCCTTAGCCTAAGCCTTGGGGTGCCCTAGCCTAAGCCTATGGCAGCCCTAGCCTAAGCTTAGGGGTACCCTAGCCTAAGCCTAGGGGTGCCCTAACCTATGACTAGGGGTGCCCTAGACTTAGCTAGGGGAGCACTACCCTTAGCCTTAGCCTAGTGGTGCCTTGCCTAAGCCTAGGGGTGCCCTATCCTAAGCCTAGGGGTGCCCTAGCCTATGCCTAGGGGTACCCTAGCCTTACGCTAGGGGAGCCGTAGCCTTAGCCTTAGCCTAGGGGTGCCCTCGACTAAGCATAGGGGTGCCCTAGCCTTAACCTAGGGTTGCCCTAGCCTAAGTCTAGGGTTGCCTAGCTAAGCCTAGGGGTGACCTAACCTAAGCCTAAGGGTGCCCTAGGCTAAGCCTTGGGGTGCCCTACCCTAAGGCTAGGGGAGCACTAGCCTTCGCCTAAGCCTAGGAGTGCCCTAGCCTAAGCCTAGGGGTGCCCTAGCCTAAGCCTAGGGGTACCCTACCCTAAGCCTAGGGGTGCCCTAGCCTAAGACTAGGGGTGCCCTAGCCGTAGCCTAGGTGAGCCCAAGCCTTGGCCTAAGCCTAGGGGTGCCTTAGCCTAAGCCTACGGCTGCAATAGCCTAAGCCTAGGGGTGCACAAGCCTAAGCCTAGGGGTGCCCTAGCCTATCACTAGGGGTGCCCTAGCCTTAGGCTAGGGGAGCACTAGCCTTAGCCTAAGCCTAGGTGTGCCCTAGCCTATGCCTAGGGGTGCCCAAGCCTTAGGCTAGGGGATCCGTAACCTTAGCCTAAGCCTAGGGGTGCCCTAGTCTAAGCCTATGGGTGCCCTAGCCTAAGCCTTGGGGTGCCCTACCCTAAGCCTAGGGGTGCCCTATCCTAAGCCTAGGGGTGCCCTAGCCTAAGCCTAGTGGTGCCCTAGCCTATGCCTAGGGGTACCCTAGCCTTACGCTAGGGGAGCCGTAGCCTTAGCCTTAGCCTAGGGGTGCCCTCGACTAAGCATAGGGTTGCCCTAGCCTTAACCTAGGGTTGCCCTAGCCTAAGTCTAGGGTTGCCTAGCTAAGCCTAGGGGTGACCTAACCTAAGCCTAAGGGTGCCCTAGTCTAAGCCTTGGGGTGCCCTACCCTAAGGCTAGGGGAGCACTAGCCTTCGCCTAAGCCTAGGAGTGCCCTAGCCTAAGCCTAGGGGTGCCCTAGCCTAAGCCTAGGGGTACCCTACCCTAAGCCTAGGGGTGCCCTAGCCTAAGACTAGGGGTGCCGTAGCCTAAGCCTAGTGGTCCCCTAGCCTTAGACTAGGGGTGCCCTAGCCTTAGGCTAGGTGAGCCCTAGCCTTAGCCTAAGCCTTGGGGTGCCCTAGCCTAAGCCTATGGCAACCCTAGCCTAAGCTTAGGGGTACCCTAGCCTAAGCCTAGGGGTGCCCTAACCTATGACTAGGGGTGCCCTAGACTTAGGCTAGGGGAGCACTACCCTTAGCCTTAGCCTAGTGGTGCCTTGCCTAAGCCTAGGGGTGCCCTATCCTAAGCCTAGGGGTGCCCTAGCCTATGCCTAGGGGTACCCTAGCCTTACGCTAGGGGAGCCGTAGCCTTAGCCTTAGCCTAGGGGTGCCCTCGACTAAGCATAGGGGTGCCCTAGCCTTAACCTAGGGTTGCCCTAGCCTAAGTCTAGGGTTGCCTAGCTAAGCCTAGGGGTGACCTAACCTAAGCCTAAGGGTGCCCTAGGCTAAGCCTTGGGGTGCCCTACCCTAAGGCTAGGGGAGCACTAGCCTTCGCCTAAGCCTAGGAGTGCCCTAGCCTAAGCCTAGGGGTGCCCTAGCCTAAGCCTAGGGGTACCCTACCCTAAGCCTAGGGGTGCCCTAGCCTAAGACTAGGGGTGCCCTAGCCGTAGCCTAGGTGAGCCCAAGCCTTGGCCTAAGCCTAGGGGTGCCTTAGCCTAAGCCTACGGCTGCAATAGCCTAAGCCTAGGGGTGCCCAAGCCTAAGCCTAGGGGTGCCCTAGCCTATCACTAGGGGTGCCCTAGCCTTAGGCTAGGGGAGCACTAGCCTTAGCCTAAGCCTAGGTGTGCCCTAGCCTATGCCTAGGGGTGCCCAAGCCTTAGGCTAGGGGATCCGTAACCTTAGCCTAAGCCTAGGGGTGCCCTAGTCTAAGCCTATGGGTGCCCTAGCCTAAGCCTTGGGGTGCCCTACCCTAAGCCTAGGGGTGCCCTATCCTAAGCCTAGGGGTGCCCTAGCCTAAGCCTAGTGGTGCCCTAGCCTATGCCTAGGGGTACCCTAGCCTTACGCTAGGGGAGCCGTAGCCTTAGCCTTAGCCTAGGGGTGCCCTCGACTAAGCATAGGGTTGCCCTAGCCTTAACCTAGGGTTGCCCTAGCCTAAGTCTAGGGTTGCCTAGCTAAGCCTAGGGGTGACCTAACCTAAGCCTAAGGGTGCCCTAGTCTAAGCCTTGGGGTGCCCTACCCTAAGGCTAGGGGAGCACTAGCCTTCGCCTAAGCCTAGGAGTGCCCTAGCCTAAGCCTAGGGGTGCCCTAGCCTAAGCCTAGGGGTACCCTACCCTAAGCCTAGGGGTGCCCTAGCCTAAGACTAGGGGTGCCGTAGCCTAAGCCTAGTGGTCCCCTAGCCTTAGACTAAGCTTAGGGGTGCCCGAGCCTAAGCCTAGGGTTGCCCTAGCCTAAGCCTAGGGGTGCCCTAGCCTATACTTAGAGGTGGCCTAGCCTAAGCCTGGGGGTGCCCTAGCCTAAGCCTAGGGGTGCCCTAGCCTAAGCCTAGGGGTGCCCTATCCTGAGGCTAGGGGAGCCATAGCCTTAGCCTAGGCCTAGGGGTGCCCTAGCCTAAGCCTAGGGGTTCCCTAGCCTGAGCCTACGCGTGCCCTAGCCTGAGGCTAGGGAAGCCCTAGCCTTAATCTAGCCTAGGATTACCCTAGCCTAAGCCTACGGGTGCCCTATCCTGAAGCTAGGGGAGCCGTAGCCTTAGCCTAAGCCTAGGGGTGCCCTAGCCTAAGCCTAGGGGTTCCCTAGCCTAAGCTTAGGAGTGCCCTAACCTAAGCCTACGGGTGCCCTCGCCTTAGGCTAGGGGAGCCCTAACCTTAGCCTAAGCCTAGGGGTGCCGTAGCCTAAGCCTAGGGATGCCCTAGCCTGAGCCTAGGGGTGCCCTAGCCTTAGGCTAGGTGAGCCCTAGCCTTAGCCTAAGCCTTGGGGTGCCCTAGCCTAAGCCTATGGCAGCCCAAGCCTAAGCTTAGGGGTACCCTAGCCTAAGCCTAGGGGTGCCCTAACCTATGACTAGGGGTGCCCTAGACTTAGGCTAGGGGAGCACTACCCTTAGCCTTAGCCTAGTGGTGCCTTGCCTAAGCCTAGGGGTGCCCTATCCTAAGCCTAGGGGTGCCCTAGCCTATGCCTAGGGGTACCCTAGCCTTACGCTAGGGGAGCCGTAGCCTTAGCCTTAGCCTAGGGGTGCCCTCGACTAAGCATAGGGGTGCCCTAGCCTTAACCTAGGGTTGCCCTAGCCTAAGTCTAGGGTTGCCTAGCTAAGCCTAGGGGTGACTTAACCTAAGCCTAAGGGTGCCCTAGGCTAAGCCTTGGGGTGCCCTACCCTAAGGCTAGGGGAGCACTAGCCTTCGCCTAAGCCTAGGAGTGCCCTAGCCTAAGCCTAGGGGTGCCCTAGCCTAAGCCTTGGGGTACCCTACCCTAAGCCTAGGGGTGCCCTAGCCTAAGACTAGGGGTGCCCTAGCCGTAGCCTAGGTGAGCCCAAGCCTTGGCCTAAGCCTAGGGGTGCCTTAGCCTAAGCCTACGGCTGCAATAGCCTAAGCCTAGGGGTGCCCAAGCCTAAGCCTAGGGGTGCCCTAGCCTATCACTAGGGGTGCCCTAGCCTTAGGCTAGGGGAGCACTAGCCTTAGCCTAAGCCTAGGTGTGCCCTAGCCTATGCCTAGGGGTGCCCTAGCCTTAGGCTAGGGGATCCGTAACCTTAGCCTAAGCCTAGGGGTGCCCTAGTCTAAGCCTATGGGTGCCCTAGCCTAAGCCTTGGGGTGCCCTACCCTAAGCCTAGGGGTGCCCTATCCTAAGCCTAGGGGTGCCCTAGCCTAAGCCTAGGGGTGCCCAGGCCTTAGGCTAGGGGAGCCCTAGCCTTAGCCTAAGCCTATGGCTGCAATAGCCTAAGCCTAGTGGTGCCCAAGCCTAAGCCTAGGGGTGCCCTAGCCTTAGGCTAGGGGAGCAATAGCCTTAGCCTAAGCCTAGGTGTTTCCTAGCCTATGCCTAGGGTTGCCCTAGCCTTAGGCTAGGGGAGCCATAGCCTTAGCCTAAGCCTTGGGGTGCCCTAGCCTAAGGCTAGGGTTGCCCTAGCCTAAGCCTAGGGGTGCCCTAGACTAAGCCTAGGAGTGCTTTAGCCTTAGGCTAATGGTGCACTAGCCTTAGCCTAAGCCTCGGGGTGCCATAGCCTAAGCTTATGGGTGCCCTACCCTAAGCCTAGGGGTGCCCTAGCCTAAGCCTAGAGCTGCCCTAGCCTAAGCCTATGTGTGCCCTAGCTTAAACCTAGGGGTGCCCTAGCCTAAACCTAGGGGTGCCCTAGCCTAAGCCTAGGGGTGACCTAACCTAAGCCTAGGGGTGTCCTAGCCTAAGCCTAGGGGTGCCGTACCCTAAGCCTAGGGGTGCCCTAGCTTAACCTAGGGGTGCCCTAGCCTTAGGCTAGGGGTGCAGTAGCCTTAGCCTAAGCCTAGGGGGGCCCTAGCCTAAGCTTAGCGGTGCCCTAGCCTATGCATAGGGGTGCCCTAGCCTTAGGCTAGGTGAGCCCTAGCCTTAGCCTAGGGGGGCCTAGCCTAAGCATGATGGTGCCCTAACCTAAGCCTAGGGGTTCCCTACCTAAGCCTAGGGGTGCCCTAGCCTTAGGCTAGGGAAGCCCTAGCCTTAGCCTAAGCCTAGGTGTGCCCTAGCCTAAGTTTGGGGTGCCCTAGCCTAAGCCAAGGGTGCCCAAGCCTAAGCCTAGGGGTGCCCTAGCCTAAGCCTAGGGGTGCCTTAGCCTAAGACTAGAGGTGCCCTAGCCTAAGCCAAGTGGTGCCCTAGCCTAAGCCTAGGGGTGCCTTAACCTAAGCCTAGGGGTCCCCTAGCCTTAGCCTAAGCCTAGGCGTGCCCTAGCCTAAGCCTAGGGGTGCCCTAGCCTAAGCCTAGGGGTGCCTTAGCCTAAGCCTAGGGTTCCCCTAGCCCTAGCTTAAGCCTTGGGGTGCCGTAGCCTTAGCCTAGGGATGCCCTAGCCTAAGCCTAGGGGAGCCCTAGCTTTAGCCTAAGCCTAGGGGTGCCCTAGCCTAAGGCTAGGGGTGCCGTAGCCTAAGCCTAGTGGTCCCCTAGCCTTAGACTAAGCTTAGGGGTGCCCGAGCCTAAGCCTAGGGTTGCCCTAGCCTAAGCCTAGGGGTGCCCTAGCCTATACTTAGAGGTGGCCTAGCCTAAGCCTAGGGGTGCCCTAGCCTAAGCCTAGGGGTGCCCTAGCCGAAGCCTAGGGGTGCCCTATCCTGAGGCTAGGGGAGCCATAGCCTTAGCCTAGGCCTAGGGGTGCCCTAGCCTAAGCCTAGGGGTTCCCTAGCCTGAGCCTACGCGTGCCCTAGCCTGAGGCTAGGGAAGCCCTAGCCTTAATCTAGCCTAGGATTACCCTAGCCTAAGCCTACGGGTGCCCTATCCTGAAGCTAGGGGAGCCGTAGCCTTAGCCTAAGCCTAGGGGTGCCCTAGCCTTAGCCTAGGGGTTCCCTAGCCTAAGCTTAGGAGTGCCCTAACCTAAGCCTACGGGTGCCCTCGCCTTAGGCTAGGGGAGCCCTAACCTTAGCCTAAGCCTAGGGGTGCCGTAGCCTAAGCCTAGGGATGCCCTAGCCTGAGTCTAGGGGTGCCCTAGCCTTAGGCTAGGTGAGCCCTAGCCTTAGCCTAAGCCTTGGGGTGCCCTAGCCTAAGCCTATGGCAGCCCTAGCCTAAGCTTAGGGGTACCCTAGCCTAAGCCTAGGGGTGCCCTAACCTATGACTAGGGGTGCCCTAGACTTAGGCTAGGGGAGCACTAGCCTTAGTCTTAGCCTAGTGGTGCCCTAGCCTAAGCCTAGGGGTGCCCTATCCTAAGCCTAGGGGTGCCCTAGCCTATGCCTAGGGGTACCCTAGCCTTACGCTAGGGGAGCTGTAGCCTTAGCCTTAGCCTAGGGGTGCCCTAGACTAAGCATAGGGGTGCCCTAGCCTTAACCTAGGGTTGCACTAGCCTAAGTCTAGGGGTGCCTAGCTAAGCCTAGGGGTGACCTAACCTAAGCCTAAGGGTGCCCTAGGCTAAGCCTTGGGGTGCCCTACCCTAAGGCTAGGGGAGCACTAGCCTTAGCCTAAGCCTAGGAGTGCCCTAGCCTAAGCCTAGGGGTGCCCTAGCCTAAGCCTAGGGGTACCCTACCCTAAGCCTAGGGGTGCCCTAGCCTAAGACTAGGGGTGCCCTAGCCTTAGCCTAGGTGAGCCCAAGCCTTGGCCTAAGCCTAGGGGTGCCTTAGCCTAAGCCTACGGCTGCAATAGCCTAAGCCTAGGGGTGCCCAAGCCTAAGCCTAGGGGTGCCCTAGCCTATCACTAGGGGTGCCCTAACCTTAGGCTAGGGGAGCACTAGCCTTAGCCTAAGCCTAGGTGTGCCCTAGCCTATGCCTAGGGGTGCCCTAGCCTTAGGCTAGGGGATCCGTAACATTAGCCTAAGCCTAGGGGTGCCCTAGTCTAAGCCTATGGGTGCCCTAGCCTAAGCCTTGGGGTGCCCTACCCTAAGCCTAGGGGTGCCCTATCCTAAGCCTAGGGGTGCCCTAGCCTAAGCCTAGGGGTGCCCAGGCCTTAGGCTAGGGGAGCCCTAGCCTTAGCCTAAGCCTATGGCTGCAATAGCCTAAGCCTAGTGGTGCCCTAGCCTAAGCCTTGGGGTGCCCTAGCCTAAGCCTAGGGGTGCCCTACCCTAAGACTAGGGGTGCCCTAGCCTAAGCCTAGGGGTGCCCTAGCATAAGCCTAGTGTTGCCCTAGTCTTAGGCTAGGGGAGCCCTAGCCTTAGCTTAATCCTAGGGCTGCCCAAGCCTAAGCGTAGTGGTGCCCTAGCCTTAGGCTTGGGGAGCCCTAGCCCTAGCCTAAACCTAGGGATGCCCTATCCTAACCCTAGGGGTGCCCTAGCCTAAGCCTAGGATTACCCTAGCCTAAGCCTAGGGGTGCCCTAGCCTAAGCCTAGGGGTGCCCTAGCCTTAGGCTTGGGGAGCCTTAGCCTTAGCCTAAGCCTAGGGCTGCCCTAGCCTAAGCCTAGGTGTGCCCTAGCTTAAGCCTAGGGGTGCCCTAGCATTAGCCTAAGCCTACGGGTGCCCTAGCCTAAGCCTAGGGGTGTCCTAGCCTAAACCTAGGGGTACCCTAGCCTAAGCCTAGGGGTGCCCTAGCCTTAGGCTACGGGAGCCCTAGCCTTAGCCTAAGCCTAGGGCTGCCCAAGCCTAAGCGTAGTGGTGCCCTAGCCTTAGGCTAGGGGAGCCCTAGCCCTAGCCTAAACCTAGGGGTGCCCTAGCCTAACCCTAGGGGTGCCCTAGCCTACGCCTAGGATTGCCCCAGCCTAAGCCTAGGGGTGCTCTTGCCTAAGCCTAGCGGTGCCCTAGCCTAAGCCTAGGGGTGCCCTAGCCTTAGGCTACGGGAGCCCTAGCCTTAGCCTAAGCCTAGGGCTGCCCAAGCCTAAGCGTAGTGGTGCCCTAGCCTTAGGCTAGGGGAGCCCTAGCCCTAGCCTAAACATAGGGGTGCCCTAGCCTAAGCCTAGGGGTACCCTAGCCTAAGGCTTGGGGAGCACTAGCCTTAGCCTAAGCCTAGGGGTGCCCTAGCCTAAGCCTAGGGGTGCCCTAGCCTAAGCCTATGTGTGCCCTAGCCTAAGCCTAGTTGTGCCCTAGCCTAAGCATAGTGGTGCCCTAGCCTAAGCCTAGGGGTGCCCTACCCTAAGCCTAGGGGTGCCCTAGCCTAAGCCTAGCGGTGCCCTAGCCTTAGGCTAGGGGAGGCCTAGCTTTAGCCTAAGCCTAGGGCTGCCCTAGCCTAAGCCTAGGTGTGCCCTAGCTTAAGCCTAGGGGTGCCCTAGCCTAAACCTAGGGGTGCCCTAGCCTAAGCCTAGGGGTGCTCAAGCCTTAGGCTAGGGGAACCCTAGCCTTAGCCTAAGCCTAGGAGTGTCCTAGCCAAAGCCTACGGGTGCCCTAGCCTGAGCCTAGGGGTGCCCTAGCCAGAGCCTAGGGGTGCCCAAGCCTGAGCCTCTGGGTGCCCTAGCCTTAGGCTAGGGGAGCACTAGCCTTAGTCGAGACTAGTTGTGCCCTAGCCTAAGCCTAGGGGTGCCCTAGGCTAAACCTAGGGGTGCACTAGCCTGAGCCTATGGGTGCCCTAGTTTGAGCCTAGGGGTGCCCTAGCCCTAGGGTAGTGGAGCCATAGCCTTAGCCTAAGCCTAGGGTTGCCCTAGCCTAAGCCGAGGGTTGCCCTAGCCTTAGGCTAGGGGAGCCCTAGCCTTAGCTTAATCCTAGGGGTATCCTAGCCTCAGCCTAGGGGTGCCCTAGCCTAAGCCTAGGGGTGCTCTCTCCTTAGGCTAGGGGAACCCTAGCCTTAGCCTAAGCCTAGGCGTGCCCTAGCATGAGGCTAGGGGAGCCCTAGCTTTAGCCTAAGCCTAGGGGTGCCCTAGCCAAAGTCTAGGGGTGCCCTAGCCTGAGCCTAGGGGTGCTCTAGCCTGAGCCTAGGGTTGCCCAAGCCTGAGCCTAGGGGTGCCCTATCCTGAGGCTAGGGGAGCACTAGCCTTAGTCTAGCCTAGCGGTGCCCTAGCCTAAGCCTAAGGATGTCCTAGCCTGAGCCTAGAGGTGCCCCAGCCTTAGGGTAGGGGAGGCCTAACCTTAGCCTAAGCCTAGGGGTACCCTAGCCTAAGCCTTGGGGTGCCCTAGCCTAAGCCTACGGGTGCCCTAGCCTGAGGCAAGGGGACCCTAGCCTTAGCCTACGCCTAGGGGTGCACTAGCCTAAGCCTAGGGGTGCCATAGCCTGAGTCTAGGGGAGCCGTAGCCTTAGGTTAGGGGAAACGTAGCCTTAGCCTAAGCCTAGGGGTGCCCTAGTTTAAGCCTAGGTGTGCCCTAGCCTAAGCCTAGGGGTGCCCTAGCCTAAGCCTAAGGGTGCACTAGCCTAAGCCTAGGGGTGCCATAGCCTAAGCCTAGGGGTGCCCTATCCTTAAACTAGGGCAGCCCTAGCCTTAGCCTAAGCCTAGGGGTGTCCTAGCATAAGCCTAGGTGTGCCCTAGCCTAATCCTAGGGGTGCCCTAGCCTAAGCCTAGGGGTGCCTTCGCCTAAGCCTAGGGGTGCTCTAGCCTTAGGCTAGGGGAGACTTAATCTTAGCCTAAGACTAGGGGTGCCTTAGCCTAAGCCTAGTGGTGTCCTAGCCTAAGCCTAGTGGTGCCCTAGCTTAAGACTAGGGGTGCCCTAGCATAAGCCTCGGGGTGCGCTAGCCTGAGCCTAGGGGAGCCCTAGCCTTAGCCTAAGCCTATGGGTGCCCTAGCCTGAGCTTAGGGGTGCCCTAGCCTAAGCCTAGGGGTGCCCTAGCCTGAGACTAGGGTTGCCCTAGCCTGAGCCTAGGGGTGCCCTAGCCTTAGTCTAGGGGAGCCCTAGCATTAGCCTAAGCCTAGGGTTGCCCTAGCCTAAGCCTAGGGGTGCCCTTGCCTAAGCCTCGGGGTACCCTAGGCTAAGTCTTGGGGTGCCCTATCCTTAGACTAGGGGAGCCCTAGCCTTAGCCTAAGCCTAGGGGTTCCCTAGTATAAGCCTAGGGGTGCCTAGCCTAAGCCAAGGGGTGCCCTAGCCTAAGCCTAGGGGTGCCCTCGCCTAAGCCTAGGGGTGCTCTAGCCTTAGGCTTGGGGAGCCTTAACCTTAGCCTAAGACTAGGGGTGCCCTAGCCTAAGCCTAGTGGTGCCCTAGCCTAAGCCTAGGGGTGCCCTAGCATAAGCCTAGGGGTGCCCTAGCCTGAGGCTAGGGGAGCCCTAGCCTTAGCCTAAACCTAGGGGTGCCCTAGCCTGAGGCTAGGGGAGCACTAGCCTTAGTCTAGCCAAGGGGTGCCCTAGCCTAAGCCTAGGGGTTCCCTAGCCTGAGCCTAGGGGTGCCCTAGCCGGAGCCTAGGGGTGCCCTAGCCTTAGGGTAGGGGACCCCTAGCCTTAGCATAAGCCTAGGGGTGCCCTAGCCTAAGCCTAGGGGTGCCCTAGCCTAAGCCTAGGGGTGCCCTAGCCTAAGCCTAGGGGTGCCCTAGCCTGAGCCTAGGGGTGCCCTAGCCTGAGGCTAGGGGAGCCTTAGCCTTAGCCTAAACCTAGGGGTGCCCTAGCCTGAGCCTAGTGGTGCCCTAACCTTAGGGTAAGGGAGCCCTATCCTTAGCCTAAGCCTAGGGGTGCCCTAGCCTAAGACTAGGGGTGCCCTAGCCTAAGCCTAGGGGTGCCCTAGACAAAGACTATGGGTGCCCTAGCCTGAGCCTGCGGGTGCCCTAGCCTGAGGCTAGGGGAGCACTAGCCTTAGTCTAGCCTAGGGGTTCCCTAGCCTAAGCCTAGGGGTGCCCTAGCCTAAACCTAGGGTTGCCCTAGCCTGAGCCTAGGGATGCCCTAGCCCTAGGGTAGGGGAGCCCTAGACTTAGCCTAATCCTATGGGTTCCCAAGCCTAAGCCTAGGGGTGCCCTAGCCAAAGCCTAGGGGTGCCCTAGCCTAAGCAGAGGGGTGCCCTAGCCTTAGGCTAGGGGAGCCCTAGCCTTAGCCTAAGCCTAGGGGTACCCTAGCCTATGCCTAGGGGTGCCCTAGCCTAAGACTAGGGGTGCTCTAGGCTAAGCCTAGGGGTGCCCTAGACAAAGCCTACGGGTGCCCTAGCCTAAGCCTAGGGGTGCCCTAGACAAAGCCTACGGGTGCCCTAGCCTAAGCCTAGGGGTGCCCTAGCCTAAGCCTAGGGGTGCTCCAGCCTTAGGTAGGGGAACCCTAGCCTTAGCCAAAGCCTAGGGGTGCCCTAGCCTTAGCCTAGGGTTGCCCTAACCTGAGGCTAAGGGAGCCCTAGCTTTAGCCTAATCTTAGGGGTGCCCTAGCCTAAACCTAGGGGTGCCCTAGCCTGAGCCTAGGGTTGCCCTAGCCTGAGCCTAGGCGTGCCCTAGCCCTAGGGTAGGGGAGCCCTAGACTTAACTAAGCCTATGGGTTCCCTAGCCTAAGCCTAGGGGTGCCCTAGCCTTAGGCTAGCGGAGCCCTAGCCTTAGCCTAAGCTTAGGGGTACCCCAGCCTAAGCCTAGGGTTGCCCTAACCTAAGCCTAGGGGTGCTCTAGCCTTAGGCTAGGGGAGCCCTAGCCTTAGCCTAAGCCTATGGGTACCCTAGCCTAAGCCTAGTGGTGCCCTAGCCTAAGCCTAGGGGTGCCCTAGCCTTATGCTGGGGGAGCCCTAGCCTTAGCCTAAGCGTAGGGTGCCCTAGCCTAAGCCTAGGGGTGCTCTAGCCTTAGGCTAGGGGAGCCCTAGCCTTAGCCTAAGCCTAGGGGTTCCCTAGCCTAAGCCAATGGGGTGGCCTAGCCTAAGCCTAGTGGTGCCAAAGACTAAGCCTAGGGGTGCCCTAACCTTAGGCTAGGGGAGCCCTAATCTTACCCTAAGCCTAGGGGTGCCCTAGCCTAAGGCTAGGGGAGCCCTAGCCTTAGCCTAAGCCTAGGGGTGCCCTAGCCTAAGCCTAGGGGTGCCCTAGCCTAAGCCTAGGGGTGCCCTAGCCTGAGCCTAGGGGTGCCCTAACCTGAGCCTAGGGGTGCCCTAGCCTGAGGCTAGGGGAGCACTAGCCTCATTCTAGCCTAGGGGTGACTTAGCCTAAGCCTAGGGGTGCCCTAGCCTGAGCCTAGGGGTGCCCTAGCCTGAGCCTAGGGGTGCCCAAGCCTGAGCCTAGGGGTGCCCTAGCCTTAGGGTAGGGGTGGCATAGCCTTAGCCTAAGCCTAGGGGTATACTAGCCTAAGCCTAGGGGTGGCCTAGCCTAAGCCTAGGGGTGCCCTAGCCTGAGGCTAGGGGAACCCTAGCCTTAGCCTACGCCTATGGGTGCACTAGCCTGAGACTAGGGGTGCCCTAGCCTGAGCCTACGGGTGCCCTAGCCTGAGGCTAGGGGAGTCCTAGCCTGAGTCTAGCCTAGGATTGCCCTAGCCTAAGCCTAGGGGTGCCATAGCCTGAGTCTAGGGGTGCCCTAGCCTTAGGCTAGGGGAGCCGTAGCCTTAGCCTAAGCCTAGGGGTGCCCTAGTTTAAGCCTAGTGGTGTCTTAGCCTAAGCATAGTGGTGCCATAGCCTAAGCCTAGGGGTGCCCTAGCCTTAGGCTAGGGGAGCACTAGCCTTAGCCTAAGCCTAGGGGTGCACTAGTCTGAGACTAGGTGTGCCCTAGCCTGAGCCTGGTGTGCCCTAACCTGAGGCTAGGGGAACTCGAGCCTTAGCCTAAGGCTAGGGTTGTCCTAGACTAAGCCTAGTGGTGCCCTAGCCTGAGCCTAGGGGTGCCCTAGCCTGAGGCTAGGGGAGCCCTAGCCTTAGCATAAGCGTAGGATTGCCCTAGCCTAAGTCTAGGGGTGCCCTAACCAAAGCCTAGGGGTGCCCTAGCCTTAGGCTAGGGGAGCCCTAGCCATAGCGTAAGCTTACGGGTTCCCTAGCCTAAGCCTAGGGGTGCCCTAGCCAAAGCCTAGGGGTGCACTAGCCTAAGCCGAGGGGTGCCCTAGCCTTAGGCTAGGGGAGCCCTAGCCTTAGCCTAAGCCTAGGGGTACCCTAGCCTAAGCCAAGGGGTGCCCTAGCCTAAGCCTAGGGGTGTTCTTGCCTTAGGCTAGGGGAACCCTAGCCTTAGACTAAGCCTAGGGGTGCCCTAGCCTAAGCCTAGGGGTGCTCTAGCCTTATGCTAGGGGAGCCTTAACCTTAGCTTAAGACTAGGGGTGCCGTAGCCTAAGCCTACTGGTGCACTAGCATAAGCCTAGGGGTGCCCTATCCTAAGACTAGGGGTGCCCTAGCCTAAGCCTAGGGGTGCCCTAGCCTTAGGCTAGGGGAGCCCTAGCCTTAGCCTAAGCCTAGGGGTACCCTAGCCTAAGCTTAGGGGTGCCCTAGCCTAAGCCTAAGGGTGCCCTAGCCTAAGCTTAGGGGTGCCCTAGCGTAAGCCTAGGGGTGTTCTAGCTTAGGCTAGGGGAGCCTTAACTTTAGCCTAAGACTAGGGGTATCCTAGCCTAAGCCTAGTGGTGCCCTAGCTTAAGACTAGGGGTGCCCTAATAAGCCTAGGGGTGCGCTAGCCTAAGCCTAGGGGAGCCCTAGACTTAGCCTAAGCCTATGGGTGCCCTAGCCTGAGCGTAGGGGTGCCCTAGCCTTAGGCGAGGGGAGCCCTAGCCCTAGCCTAAACCTAAGGGTGCCCTAGCCTAAGCCTAGGGGTGCCCTGGCCTAAGCCTAGGATTGCCCTAGCCTAAGCCTAGGTTTGCCCTAGCCTAAGCCTTGGGGTGCCCTAGCCTAAGCCTAGGGGTGCCCTACCCTAAGACTAGGGGTGCCCTAGCCTAAGCCTAGGGGTGCCCTAGCATAAGCCTAGTGTTGCCCTAGTCTTAGGCTAGGGGAGCCCTAGCCTTAGCTTAATCCTAGGGCTGCCCAAGCCTAAGCGTAGTGGTGCCCTAGCCTTAGGCTAGGGGAGCCCTAGCCCTAGCCTAAACCTAGGGATGCCCTAGCCTAACCCTAGGGGTGCCCTAGCCTAAGCCTGGGATTACCCTTGCCTAAGCCTAGGGGTGCCCTAGCCTAAGCCTAGGGGTGCCCTAGCCTTAGGCTTGGGGAGCCCTAGCCTTAGCCTAAGCCTAGGGCTGCCCTAGCCTAAGCCTAGGTGTGCCCTAGCTTAAGCCTAGGGGTGCCCTAGCATTAGCCTAAGCCTACGGGTGCCCTAGCCTAAGCCTAGGGGTGTCCTAGCCTAAAACTAGGGGTACCCTAGCCTAAGCCTAGGGGTGCCCTAGCCTAAGCCTAGGGGTGCCCTAGCCTTAGGCTACGGGAGCCCTAGCCTTAGCCTAAGCCTAGGGCTGCCCAAGCCTAAGCGTAGTGGTGCCCTAGCCTTAGGCTAGGGGAGCCCTAGCCCTAGCCTAAACCTAGGGGTGCCCTAGCCTAACCCTAGGGGTGCCCTAGCCTACGCCTAGGATTGCCCCAGCCTAAGCCTAGGGGTGCTCTTGCCTAAGCCTAGCGGTGCCCTAGCCTAAGCCTAGGGATACCCTAGCCTAAGGCTTGGGGAGCACTAGCCTTAGCCTAAGCCTAGGGGTGCCCTAGCTTAAGCCTAGGGGTGCCCTAGCCTAAGTCTAGGGGTGCCCTACCCTAAGCCTAGGGGTGCCCTAGCCTAAGCCTAGGGGTACCCTAGCCTTAGACTACGGGAGCCCTAGCCTTAGCCTAAGCCTAGGGCTGCCCAAGCCTAAGCGTAGTTGTGCCCTAGCCTTAGGCTAGGGGAGCCCTAGCCCTAGCCTAAACATAGGGGTGCCCTAGACTAAGCCTAGGGGTACCCTAGCCTAAGGCTTGGGGAGCCCTAGCCTTAGCCTAAGCCTAGGGGTGCCCTAGCCTAAGCCTAGGGTTGCCCTAGCCTAAGCCTATGTGTGCCCTAGCCTAAGCCTAGTGGTGCCCTAGCCTAAGCATAGTGGTGCCCTAGCCTAAGCCTAGGGGTGCCCTACCCTAAGCCTAGGGGTGCCCTAGCCTAAGCCTAGGCGTGCCCTAGCCTTAGGCTAGGGGAGGCCTAGCTTTAGCCTAAGCCTAGGGCTGCCCTAGCCTAAGCCTAGGTGTGCCCTAGCTTAAGCCTAGGGGTGCCCTAGCCTAAACCTAGGGGTGCCCTAGCCTAAGCCTAGGGGTGCTCAAGCCTTAGGCTGGGGGAACCCTAGCCTTAGCCTAAGCCTAGGGGTGTACTAGCAAAAGCCTAGGGGTGCCCTAGCCTGAGCCTAGGGGTGCCCTAGCTAGAGCCTAGGGGTGCCCAAGCCTGAGCCTATGGGTGCCCTAGCCTGAGGCTAGGGGAGCACTAGCCTTAGTCGAGACTAGGGGTGCCCTATCCTAAGCCTAGGGGTGCCCTAGGCTAAACCTAGGGGTGCACTAGCCTGAGCCTATGGGTGCCCTAGTTTGAGCCTAGGGGTGCCCTAGCCCTAGGGTAGTGGAGCCATCGCCTTAGCCTAAGCCTAGGGTTGCCCTAGCCTAAGCCGAGGGGTGCCCTAGCCTTAGGCTAGGGGAGCCCTAGCCTTAGCTTAATCCTAGGGGTATCCTAGCCTCAGCCTAGGGGTGCCCTATCCTAAGCCTAGGGGTGCTCTCTCCTTAGGCTAGGGGAACCCTAGCCTTAGCCTAAGCCTAGGGGTGCCCTAGCATGAGGCTAGGGGTGCACTAGCTTTAGCCTAAGCCTAGGGGTGCCCTAGCCAAAGTCTAGGGGTGCCCTAGCCTGAGCCTAAGGGTGCTCTAGCCTGAGCCTAGGGTTGCCCAAGCCTGAGCCTACGGGTGCCCTGTCCTGAGGCTAGGGGAGCACTAGCCTTAGTCTAGCCTAGGGGTGCCCTAGGCTAAGCCTAGGGATGTCCTAGCCTGAGCCTAGAGGTGCCCCAGCCTTAGGGTAGGGGAGGCCTAACCTTAGCCTAAGCCTAGGGGTACCCTAGCCTAAGCCTTGGGGTGCCCTAGCCTAAGCCTAGGGGTGCCCTAGCCTGAGGCAAGGGGACCCTAGCCTTAGCCTACGCCTAGGGGTGCACTAGCCTAAGCCTAGGGGTGCCATAGCCTGAGTCTAGGGGAGCCGTAGCCTTAGGTTAGGGGAAACGTAGCCTTAGCCTAAGCCTAGGTGTGCCCTAGTTTAAGCCTAGGGGTGCCCTAGCCTAAGCCTAGGGGTGCCCTAGCCTAAGCTTAAGGGTGCACTAGCCTAAGCCTAGGGGTGCCATAGCCTAAGCTTACGGGTGCCTTAGCTTAAGCCTAGGGGTGCCCTAGCCTTATTCTTGGGGAGCCCTAGCATTTGCCTAAGCTTAGGTGTGCCATAGCCTAAGCCTAGGGGTGCCCTGGCCTAAGCCTCGGGGTACCCTAGCCTAAGCCTAGGGGTGCCCTATCCTTAGACTAGGGCAGCCCAAGCCTTAGCCTAAGCCTAGGGGTGTCCTAGCATAAGCCTAGGTGTGCCCTAGCCTAATCCTAGGGGTGCCCTAGCCTAAGCCTAGGCTTGCCTTCGCCTAAGCCTAGGGGTGCTCTAGCCTTAGGCTAGGGGACCCTTAATCTTAGCCTAAGACTAGGGGTGCCCTAGCCTAAGCCTAGTGGTGTCCTAGCCTAAGCCTAGTGGTGCCCTAGCTTAAGACTAGGGGTGCCCTAGCATAAGCCTCGGGGTGCGCTAGCCTGAGCCTAGGGGAGACCTAGCCTTAGCCTAAGCCTATGGGTGCCCTAGCCTGAGCTTAGGGGTGCCCTAGCCTGAGCCTACGGGTGCCCTATTCTGAGGCTAGAGGAGCACTAGCCTTAGTCTAGCCAAGGGGTGCCCTAGCCTAAGCCTAGGGGTGCCCTAGCCTGAGACTAGGGTTGCCCTAGCCTGAGCCTAGTGGTGCCCTAGGCTTAGGGTAGGGGAGCCCTAGCCTTAGCCTAAGCCTAGGGTTGCCCGAGCCTAAGCCTAGGGGTGCCCTACCCAAAGCCTAGGGGTGCCCTAGCCTAAGCCTAGGGGTGCCCTAGCCTTAACCTAAGCCTAGGGGTGCCCTAGCCTGAGCCTAGAGGTGCCACAGCCTTAGTGTAGGGGATGCCTAGCCTTAGCCTAAGCCTAGGGGTACCCTAGCCTAAGCCTAGGTGTGCCCTATCCTAAGCCTAGGGGTGCCCTAGCCTGAGGCAAGGGGACCCTAGCCTTAGCCTAAGCCTAGGGGTGCCCTAGTTTAAGCGTAGGGGTGCCCTAGCCTAAGCCTAGGGATGCCCTAGTCTAAGACTAGGGGTGCACTAGCCTAAGCCTAGGGGTGCCATAGCCTAAGCTTAAGGGTGCCTTAGCCTAAGCCTAGGGGTGCCCTAGCCTTAGTCTAGGGGAGCCCTAGCATTAGCCTAAGCCTAGGGTTGCCCTAGCCTAAGCCTAGGGGTGCCCTTGCCTAAGCCTCGGGGTACCCTAGGCTAAGTCTAGGGGTGCTCTATCCTTAGACTAGGGGAGCCCTAGCCTTAGCCTAAGCCTAGGGGTGCCCTAGTATAAGCATAGGGGTGCCTAGCCTAAGCCAAGGGGTGCCCTAGCCTAAGCCTAGGGGTGCCCTCGCCTAAGCCTAGGGGTGCTCTAGCCTTAGGCTAGGGGAGCCTTAACCTTAGCCTAAGACTAGGGGTGCCCTAGCCTAAGCCTAGTGGTGCCCTAGCCTAAGCCTAGGGGTGCCCTAGCATAAGCCTAGGGGTGCCCTAGCCTGAGGCTAGGGGAGCCCTAGCCTTAGCCTAAACCTAGGGGTGCCCTAGCCTGAGCCTACGGGTGCCCTAGCCTGAGGCTAGGGGAGCACTAGCCTTAGTCTAGCCAAGGGGTGCCCTAGCCTAAGCCTAGGGGTTCCCTAGCCTGAGCCTAGGGGTGCCCTAGCCTGAGCCTAGGGGTGCCCTAGCCTTAGGGTAGGGGACCCCTAGCCTTAGCATAAGCCTAGGGGTGCCCTAGCCTAAGACTAGGGGTGCCCTAGCCTAAGCCTAGGGGTGCCCTAGCCTAAGCCTAGGGGTGCCCTAGCCTAAGCCTAGGGGTGCCCTAGCCTGAGGCTAGGGGAGCCTTAGCCTTAGCCTAAACCTAGGGGTGCCCTAGCCTGAGCCTAGTGGTGCCCTAACCTTAGGGTAAGGGAGCCCTAGCCTTAGCCTAAGCCTAGGGGTGCCCTAGCCTAAGACTAGGGGTGCCCTAGCCTAAGCCTAGGGGTGCCCTAGACAAAGCCTACGGGTGCCCTAGCCTGAGCCTACGGGTGCCCTAGCCTGAGGCTAGGGGAGCACTAGCCTTAGTCTAGCCTAGGGGTGCCCTAGCCTAAGCCTAGGGGTGCCCTAGCCTAAACCTAGGGGTGCCCTAGCCTGAGCCTAGGGATGCCCTAGCCCTAGGGTAGGGGAGCCCTAGACTTAGCCTAAGCCTATGGGTTCCCTAGCCTAAGCCTAGGGGTGCTCCAGCCTTAGGTAGGGGAACCCTAGCCTTAGCCAAAGCCTAGGGGTGCCCTAGCCTAAGCCTAGGGTTGCCCTAACCTGAGGCTAGGGGAGCCCTAGCTTTAGCCTAAGCCTAGGGGTGCCCTAGCGTAAACCTAGGGGTGCCCTAGCCTGAGCCTAGGGTTGCCCTAGCCTGAGCCTAGGCGTGCCCTAGCCCTAGGGTAGGGGAGCCCTAGACTTAACTAAGCCTATGGGTTCCCTAGCCTAAGCCTAGGGGTGCCCTAGCCTTAGGCTAGCGGAGCCCTAGCCTTAGCCTAAGCCTATGGGTACCCTAGCCTAAGCCTAGTGGTGCCCTAGCCTAAGCCTAGGGGTGCCCTAGCCTTATGCTGGGGGAGCCCTAGCCTTAGCCTAAGCGTAGGGGTGCCCTAGCCTAAGCCTAGGGGTGCTCTAGCCTCAGGCTAGGGGAGCCCTAGCCTTAGCCTAAGCCTAGGGGTTCCCTAGCCTAAGCCAAGGGGTGCCCTAGCCTAAGCCTAGCGGTGCCCTAGCCTAAGCCTAGGGGTGCCATAGCCTAAGCCTAGTGGTGCCATAGACTAAGCCTAGGGGTGCCCTAACCTTAGGCTAGGGGAGCCCTAATCTTACCCTAAGCCTAGGGGTGCCCTAGCGTAAGGCTTGGGGAGCCCTAGCCTTAGCCTAAGCCTAGGGGTGCCCTAGCCTAAGCCTAGGGGTGCCCTAGCCTAAGCCTAGGGTGCCCTAGCCTGAGGCAAGGGGACCCTAGCCTTAGCCTAAGCCTAGGGGTGCCCTAGTTTAAGCGTAGGGGTGCCCTAGCCTAAGCCTAGGGGTGCCCTAGTCTAAGACTAGGGGTGCACTAGCCTAAGCCTAGGGGTGCCATAGCCTAAGCTTAAGGGTGCCTTAGCCTAAGCCTAGGGGTGCCCTAGCCTTAGTCTAGGGGAGCCCTAGCATTAGCCTAAGCCTAGGGTTGCCCTAGCCTAAGCCTAGGGGTGCCCTTGCCTAAGCCTCGGGGTACCTTAGGCTAAGTCTAGGGGTGCCCTATCCTTAGACTAGGGGAGCCCTAGCCTTAGCCTAAGCCTAGGGGTACCCTAGTATAAGCCTAGGGGTGCCTAGCCTAAGCCAAGGGGTGCCCTAGCCTAAGCCTAGGGGTGCCCTCGCCTAAGCCTAGGGGTGCTCTAGCCTTAGGCTAGGGGAGCCTTAACCTTAGCCTAAGACTAGGGGTGCCCTAGCCTAAGCCTAGTGGTGCCCTAGCCTAAGCCTAGGGGTGCCCTAGCATAAGCCTAGGGGTGCCCTAGCCTGAGGCTAGGGGAGCCCTAGCCTTAGCCTAAACCTAGGGGTGCCCTAGCCTGAGCCTACGGGTGCCCTAGCCTGAGGCTAGGGGAGCACTAGCCTTAGTCTAGCCGAGGGGTGCCCTAGCCTAAGCCTAGGGGTTCCCTAGCCTGAGTCTAGGGGTGCCCTAGCCTGAGCCTAGGGGTGCCCTAGCCTTAGGGTAGGGGACCCCTAGCCTTAGCATAAGCCTAGGGGTGCCCTAGCCTAAGACTAGGGGTGCTTTAGCCTTAGGCTAGGGGAGCCTTAACCTTAGCCTAAGACTAGGGGTGCCCTAGCCTAAGCCTATTGGTGCCCTAGCCTAAGCCTAGGGGTGCCCTAGCATAAGCCTAGGGGTGCCCTAGCCTGAGGCTAGGGGAGCCCTAGCCTTAGCCTAAACCTAGGGGTGCCCTAGCCTGAGCCTACGGGTGCCCTATCCTGAGCCTAGGGGAGCACTAGCCTTAGTCTAGCCAAGGGGTGCCCTAGCCTAAGCCTAGGGGTTCCCTAGCCTGAGCCTAGGGGTGCCCTAGCCTGAGCCTAGGGGTGCCCTAGCCTTAGGGTAGGGGACCCCTAGCCTTAGCATAAGCCTAGGGGTGCCCTAGCCTAAGACTAGGGGTGCCCTAGCCTAAGCCTAGGGGTGCCCTAGCCTAAGCCTAGGGGTGCCCTAGCCTGAGCCTAGGTGTGCCGTAGCCTGAGGCTAGGGGAGCCTTAGCCTTAGCCTAAACCTAGGGGTGCCCTAGCCTGAGCCTAGTGGTGCCCTAACCTTAGGGTAAGGGAGCCCTAGCCTTAGCCTAAGCCTAGGGGTGCCCTAGCCTAAAATTAGGGGTGCCCTAGCCTAAGCCTAGGGGTGCCCTAGACAAAGCCTACGGGTGCCCTAGCCTGAGCCTACGGGTGCCCTAGCCTGAGGCTAGGGGAGCACTAGCCTTAGTCTAGCCTAGGGGTGCCCTAGCCTAAGCCTAGGGGTGCCCTAGCCTAAACCTAGGGGTGCCCTAGCCTGAGCCTAGGGATGCCCTAGCCCTAGGGTAGGGGAGCCCTAGACTTAGCCTAAGCCTATGGGTTCCCTAGCCTAAGCCTAGGGGTGCTCCAGCCTTAGGTAGGGGAACCCTAGCCTTAGCCAAAGCCTAGGGGTGCCCTAGCCTAAGCCTAGTGTTGCCCTAACCTGAGGCTAGGGGAGCCCTAGCTTTAGCCTAAGCCTAGGGGTGCCCTAGCCTAAACCTAGGGGTGCCCTAGCCTGAGCCTAGGGTTGCCCTAGCCTGAGCCTAGGCGTGCCCTAGCCCTAGGGTAGGGGAGCCCTAGACTTAACTAAGCCTATGGGTTCCCTAGCCTAAGCCTAGGGGTGCCCTAGCCTTAGGCTAGCGGAGCCCTAGCCTTAGCCTAAGCTTAGGGGTACCCCAGCCTAAGCCTAGGGTTGCCCTAACCTAAGGCTAGGGGTGCTCTAGCCTTAGGCTAGGGGAGCCCTAGCCTTAGCCTAAGCCTATGGGTACCCTAGCCTAAGCCTAGTGGTGCCCTAGCCTAAGCCTAGGGGTGCCCTAGCCTTATGCTGGGGGAGCCCTAGCCTTAGCCTAAGCATAGGGGTGCCCTAGCCTAAGCCTAGGGGTGCTCTAGCCTCAGGCTAGGGGAGCCCTAGCCTTAGCCTAAGCCTAGGGGTTCCCTAGCCTAAGCCAAGGGGTGCCCTAGCCTAAGCCTAGCGGTGCCCTAGCCTAAGCCTAGGGGTGCCATAGCCTAAGCCTATTGGTGCCATAGACTAAGCCTAGGGGTGCCCTAACCTTAGGCTAGGGGAGCCCTAATCTTACCCTAAGCCTAGGGGTGCCCTAGCCTAAGGCTTGGGGAGCCCTAGCCTTAGCCTAAGCCTAGGGGTGCCCTAGCCTAAGCCTAGGGGTGCCCTAGCCTAAGCCTAGGGGTGCCCTACCCTGAGGCAAGGGGACCCTAGCCTTAGCCTAAGCCTAGGGGTACCCTAGTTTAAGCGTAGGGGTGCCCTAGCCTAAGCCTAGGGGTGCCCTAGTCTAAGACTAGGGGTGCACTAGCCTAAGCCTAGGGGTGCCATAGCCTAAGCTTAAGGGTGCCTTAGCCTAAGCCTAGGGGTGCCCTAGCCTTAGTCTAGGGGAGCCCTAGCATTAGCCTAAGCCTAGGGTTGCCCTAGCCTAAGCCTAGGGGTGCCCTTGCCTAAGCCTCGGGGTACCCTAGGCTAAGTCTAGGGGTGCCCTATCCTTAGACTAGGGGAGCCTTAGCCTTAGCCTTAGCCTAGGGGTGCCCTAGTATAAGCCTAGGGGTGCCTAGCCTAAGCCAAGGGGTGCCCTAGCCTAAGCCTAGGGGTGCCCTCGCCTAAGCCTAGGGGTGCTCTAGCCTTAGGCTAGGGGAGCCTTAACCTTAGCCTAAGACTAGGGGTGCCCTAGCCTAAGCCTAGTGGTGCCCTAGCCTAAGCCTAGGGGTGCCCTAGCATAAGCCTAGGGGTGCCCTAGCCTGAGGCTAGGGGAGCCCTAGCCTTAGCCTAAACCTAGGGGTGCCCTAGCCTGAGCCTACGGGTGCCCTAGCCTGAGGCTAGGGGAGCACTAGCCTTAGTCTAGCCAAGGGGTGCCCTAGCCTAAGCCTAGGGGTTCCCTAGCCTGAGCCTAGGGGTGCCCTAGCCTGAGCCTAGGGGTGCCCTAGCCTTAGGGTAGGGGACCCCTAGCCTTAGCATAAGCCTAGGGGTGCCCTAGCCTAAGACTAGGGGTGCCCTAGCCTAAGCCTAGGGGTGCCCTAGCCTAAGCCTAGGGGTGCCCTAGCCTGAGGCTAGGGGAGCCTTAGCCTTAGCCTAAACCTAGGGGTGCCCTAGCCTGAGCCTAGTGGTGCCCTAACCTTAGGGTAAGGGAGCCCTAGCCTTAGCCTAAGCCTAGGGGTGCCCTAGCCTAAGACTAGGGGTGCCCTAGCCTAAGCATAGGGGTGCCCTAGACAAAGCCTACGGGTGCCCTAGCCTGAGCCTACGGGTGCCCTAGCCTGAGGCTAGGGGAGCACTAGCCTTAGTCTAGCCTAGGGGTGCCCTAGCCTAAGCCTAGGGGTGCCCTAGCCTAAACCTAGGGGTGCCCTAGCCTGAGCCTAGGGATGCCCTAGCCCTAGGGTAGGGGAGCCCTAGACTTAGCCTAAGCCTATGGGTTCCCTAGCCTAAGCCTAGGGGTGCTCCAGCCTTAGGTAGGGGAACCCTAGCCTTAGCCAAAGCCTAGGGGTGCCCTAGCCTAAGCCTAGGGTTGCCCTAACCTGAGGCTAGGGGAGCCCTAGCTTTAGCCTAAGCCTAGGGGTGCCCTAGCCTAAACCTAGGGGTGCCCTAGCCTGAGCCTAGGGTTGCCCTAGCCTGAGCCTAGGCGTGCTCTAGCCCTAGGGTAGGGGAGCCCTAGACTTAACTAAGCCTATGTGTTCCCTAGCCTAAGCCTAGGGGTGCCCTAGCCTTAGGCTAGCGGAGCCCTAGCCTTAGCCTAAGCTTAGGGGTACACCAGCCTAAGCCTAGGGTTGCCCTAACCTAAGCCTAGGGGTGCTCTAGCCTTAGGCTAGGGGAGCCCTAGCCTTAGCCTAAGCCTATGGGTACCCTAGCCTAAGCCTAGTGGTGCCCTAGCCTAAGCCTAGGGGTGCCCTAGCCTTATGCTGGGGGAGCCCTAGCCTTAGCCTAAGCGTAGGGGTGCCCTAGCCTAAGCCTAGGGGTGCTCTAGCCTCAGGCTAGGGGAGCCCTAGCCTTAGCCTAAGCCTAGGGGTTCCCTAGCCTAAGCCAAGGGGTGCCCTAGCCTAAGCCTAGCGGTGCCCTAGCCTAAGCCTAGGGGTGCCATAGCCTAAGCCTAGTGGTGCCATAGACTAAGCCTAGGGGTGCCCTAACCTTAGGCTAGGGGAGCCCTAATCTTACCCTAAGCCTAGGGGTGCCCTAGCCTAAGGCTTGGGGAGCCCTAGCCTTAGCCTAAGCCTAGGGGTGCCCTAGCCTAAGCCTAGGGGTGCCCTAGCCTAAGCCTAGGGGTGCCCTAGCCTGAGGCAAGGGGACCCTAGCCTTAGCCTAAGCCTAGGGGTGCCCTAGTTTAAGCGTAGGGGTGCCCTAGCCTAAGCCTAGGGGTGCCCTAGTCTAAGACTAGGGGTGCCCTAGCTTAAGCCTAGGGGTGCCATAGCCTAAGCTTAAGGGTGCCTTAGCCTAAGCCTAGGGGTGCCCTAGCCTTAGTCTAGGGGAGCCCTAGCATTAGCCTAAGCCTAGGGTTGCCCTAGCCTAAGCCTAGGGGTGCCCTTGCCTAAGCCTCGGGGTACCCTAGGCTAAGTCTAGGGGTGCCCTATCCTTAGACTAGGGGAGCCCTAGCCTTAGACTAAGCCTAGGGTGCCCTAGTATAAGCCTAGGGGTGCCTAGCCTAAGCCTAGGGGTGCTCTAGCCTTAGGCTAGGGGAGCCTTAACCTTAGCCTAAGACTAGGGGTGCCCTAGCCTAAGCCTAGTGGTGCCCTAGCCTAAGCCTAGGGGTGCCCTAGCATAAGCCTAGGGGTGCCCTAGCCTGAGGCTAGGGGAGCCCTAGCCTTAGCCTAAACCTAGGGGTGCCCTAGCCTGAGCCTACGGGTGCCCTAGCCTGAGGCTAGGGGAGCACTAGCCTTAGTCTAGCCAAGGGGTGCCCTAGCCTAAGCCTAGGGGTTCCCTAGCCTGAGCCTAGGGGTGCCCTAGCCTGAGCCTAGGGGTGCCCTAGCCTTAGGGTAGGGGACCCCTAGCCTTAGCATAAGCCTAGGGGTGCCCTAGCCTAAGACTAGGGGTGCCCTAGCCTAAGCCTAGGGGTGCCCTAGCCTAAGCCTAGGGGTGCCCTAGCCTAAGCCTAGGGGTGCCCTAGCCTGAGGCTAGGGGAGCCTTAGCCTTAGCCTAAACCTAGGGGTGCCCTAGCCTGAGCCTAGTGGTGCCCTAACCTTAGGGTAAGGGAGCCCTAGCCTTAGCCTAAGCCTAGGGGTGCCCTAGCCTAAGACTAGGGGTGCCCTAGCCTAAACCTAGGGGTGCCCTAGACAAAGCCTACGGGTGCCCTAGCCTGAGTCTACGGGTGCCTTAACCTGAGCCTAGGGGTGCCCTAGCCTGAGGCTAGGGGAGCACTAGCCTCATTCTAGCCTAGGGGTGACCTAGCCTAAGCCTAGGGGTGCCCTAGCCTGAGCCTAGGGGTGCCCTAGCCTGAGCCTAGGGGTGCCCAAGCCTGAGCCTAGGGGTGCCCTAGCCTTAGGGTAGGGGTGGCATAGCCTTAGCCTAAGCCTAGGGGTATACTAGCCTAAGCCTAGGGGTGGCCTAGCCTAATCCTAGGGGTGCCCTAGCCTGAGGCTAGGGGAACCCTAGCCTTAGCCTACGCCTATGGGTGCACTAGCCTGAGCCTAGGGGTGCCCTAGCCTGAGCCTACGGGTGCCCTAGCCTGAGGCTAGGGGAGTCCTAGCCTGAGTCTAGCCTAGGATTGCCCTAGCCTAAGCCTAGGGGTGCCATAGCCTGAGTCTAGGGGTGCCCTAGCCTTAGGCTAGGGGAGCCGTAGCCTTAGCCTAAGCCTAGGGGTGCCCTAGTTTAAGCCTAGTGGTGCCTTAGCCTAAGCATAGTGGTGCCATAGCCTAAGCCTAGGGGTGCCCTAGCCTTAGTCTAGGGGAGCCCTAGCCTTAGCCTAAGCCTATGGGTGCCCTAGCCTGAGTTTAGGGGTGCCCTAGCCTGAGCCTACGGGTGCCCTATTCTGAGGCTAGAGGAGCACTAGCCTTAGTCTAGCCAAGGGGTGCCCTAGCTTGAGACTAGGGTTGCCCTAGCCTGAGCCTAGGGGTGCCCTAGCTTAGGGTAGGGGAGCCCTAGCCTTAGCCTAAGCTTAGGGTTGCCCTAGCCTAAGCCTAGGGGTGCCCTACCCAAAGCCTAGGGGTGCCCTAGCCTAAGCCTAGGGGTGCCCTAGCCTTAGCCTAAGCCTAGGGGTGCCCTAGCCTGAGCCTAGAGGTGCCACAGCCTTAGTGTAGGGGATGCCTAGCCTTAGCCTAAGCCTAGGGGTACCCTAGCCTAAGCCTAGGTGTGCCCTATCCTAAGCCTAGGGGTGCCCTAGCCTGAGGCAAGGGGACCCTAGCCTTAGCCTAAGCCTAGGGGTGCCCTAGTCTAAGACTAGGGGTGCACTAGCCTAAGCCTAGGGGTGCCATAGCCTAAGCTTAAGGGTGCCTTAGCCTAAGCCTAGGGGTGCCCTAGCCTTAGTCTAGGGGAGCCCTAGCATTAGCCTAAGCCTAGGGTTGCCCTAGCCTAAGCCTAGGGGTGCCCTTGCCTAAGCCTCGGGGTACCCTAGGCTAAGTCTAGGGGTGCCCTATCCTTAGACTAGGGGAGCCCTAGCCTTAGCCTAAGCCTAGGGGTGCCCTAGTATAAGCCTAGGGGTGCCTAGCCTAAGCCAAGGGGTGCCCTAGCCTAAGCCTAGGGGTGCCCTCGCCTAAGCCTAGGGGTGCTCTAGCCTTAGGCTAGGGGAGCCTTAACCTTAGCCTAAGACTAGGGGTGCCCTAGCCTAAGCCTAGTGGTGCCCTAGCCTAAGCCTAGGGGTGCCCTAGCATAAGCCTAGGGGTGCCCTAGCCTGAGGCTAGGGGAGCCCTAGCCTTAGCCTAAACCTAGGGGTGCCCTAGCCTGAGCTTACGGGTGCCCTAGCCTGAGGCTAGGGGAGTACTAGCCTTAGTCTAGCCAAGGGGTGCCCGAGCCTAAGCCTAGGGGTTCCCTAGCCTGAGCCTAGGGGTGCCCTAGCCTGAGCCTAGGGGTGCCCTAGCCTTAGGGTAGGGGACCCCTAGCCTTAGCATAAGCCTAGGGGTGCCCTAGCCTAAGACTAGGGGTGCCCTAGCCTAAGCCTAGGGGTGCCCTAGCCTAAGCCTAGGGGTGCCCTAGCCTGAGGCTAGGGGAGCCTTAGCCTTAGCCTAAACCTAGGGGTGCCCTAGCCTGAGCCTAGTGGTGCCCTAACCTTAGGGTAAGGGAGCCCTAGCCTTAGCCTAAGCCTAGGGGTGCCCTAGCCTAAGACTAGGGGTGCCCTAGCCTAAGCATAGGGGTGCCCTAGACAAAGCCTACGGGTGCCCTAGCCTGAGCCTACGGGTGCCCTAGCCTGAGGCTAGGGGAGCACTAGCCTTAGTCTAGCCTAGGGGTGCCCTAGCCTAAGCCTAGGGGTGCCCTAGCCTAAACCTAGGGGTGCCCTAGCCTGAGCCTAGGGATGCCCTAGCCCTAGGGTAGGGGAGCCCTAGACTTAGCCTAAGCCTATGGGTTCCCTAGCCTAAGCCTAGGGGTGCTCCAGCCTTAGGTAGGGGAACCCTAGCCTTAGCCAAAGCCTAGGGGTGCCCTAGCCTAAGCCTAGGGTTGCCCTAACCTGAGGCTAGGGGAGCCCTAGCTTTAGCCTAAGCCTAGGGGTGCCCTAGCCTAAACCTAGGGGTGCCCTAGCCTGAGCCTAGGGTTGCCCTAGCCTGAGCCTAGGCGTGCCCAAGCCCTAGGGTAGGGGAGCCCTAGACTTAACTAAGCCTATGGGTTCCCTAGCCTAAGCCTAGGGGTGCCCTAGCCTTAGGCTAGCGGAGCCCTAGCCTTAGCCTAAGCTTAGGGGTACCCCAGCCTAAGCCTAGGGTTGCCCTAACCTAAGCCTAGGGGTGCTCTAGCCTTAGGCTAGGGGAGCCCTAGCCTTAGCCTAAGCCTATGGGTACCCTAGCCTAAGCCTAGTGGTGCCCTAGCCTAAGCCTAGGGTGCCCTAGCCTTATGCTGGGGGAGCCCTAGCCTTAGCCTAAGCGTAGGGGTGCCCTAGCCTAAGCCTAGGGGTGCTCTAGCCTCAGGCTAGGGGAGCCCTAGCCTTAGCCTAAGCCTAGGGGTTCCCTAGCCTAAGCCAAGGGGTGACCTAGCCTAAGCCTAGCGGTGCCCTAGCCTAAGCCTAAGGGTGCCATAGCCTAAGCCTAGTGGTGCCATAGACTAAGCCTAGTGGTGCCCTAACCTTAGGCTAGGGGAGCCCTAATCTTACCCTAAGCCTAGGGGTGCCCTAGCCTAAGGCTTGGGGAGCCCTAGCCTTAGCCTAAGCCTAGGGGTGCCCTAGCCTAAGCCTAGGGGTGCCCTAGCCTAAGCCTAGGGGTGCCCTAGCCTGAGGCAAGGGGACCCTAGCCTTAGCCTAAGCCTAGGGGTGCCCTAGTTTAAGCGTAGTGGTGCCCTAGCCTAAGCCTAGGGGTGCCCTAGTCTAAGACTAGGGGTGCCCTAGCCTAAGCCTAGGGGTGCCATAGCCTAAGCTTAAGGGTGCCTTAGCCTAAGCCTAGGGGTGCCCTAGCCTTAGTCTAGGGGAGCCCTAGCATTAGCCTAAGCCTAGGGTTGCCCTAGCCTAAGCCTAGGGGTGCCCTTGCCTAAGCCTCGGGGTACCCTAGGCTAAGTCTAGGGGTGCCCTATCCTTAGACTAGGGGAGCCCTAGCCTTAGCCTAAGCCTAGGGTGCCCTAGTATAAGCCTAGGGGTGCCTAGCCTAAGCCATGGGGTGCCCTAGCCTAAGCCTAGGGGTGCCCTCGCCTAAGCCTAGGGGTGCTCTAGCCTTAGGCTAGGGGAGCCTTAACCTTAGCCTAAACTAGGGGTGCCCTAGCCTAAGCCTAGTGGTGCCCTAGCCTAAGCCTAGGGGTGCCCTAGAATAAGCCTAGGTGTGCCCTAGCCTGAGGCTAGGGGAGACTTGCCTTAGCCTAAACCTAGGGGTGCCCTAGCCTGAGCCTACGGGTGCCCTAGCCTGAGGCTAGGGGAGCACTAGCCTTAGTCTAGCCAAGGGGTGCCCTAGCCTAAGCCTAGGGGTTCCCTAGCCTGAGCCTAGGGGTGCCCTAGCCTGAGCCTAGGGGTGCCCTAGCCTTAGGGTAGGGGACCCCTAGCCTTAGCATAAGCCAAGGGTGCCCTAGCCTAAGCCTAGGGGTGCCCTAGCCTAAGCCTAGGGGTGCCCTAGCCTAAGCCTAGGGGTGCCCTAGCCTAAGCCTAGGGGTGCCCTAGCCTGAGGCTAGGGGAGCCTTAGCCTTAGCCTAAACCTAGGGGTGCCCTAGCCTGAGCCTAGTGGTGCCCTAACCTTAGGGTAAGGGAGCCCTAGCCTTAGCCTAAGCCTAGGGGTGCCCTAGCCTAAGACTAGGGGTGCCCTAGCCTAAACCTAGGGGTGCCCTAGACAAAGCCTACGGGTGCCCTAGCCTGAGTCTACGGGTGCCATAGCCTGAGGCTAGGGGAGCACTAGCCTTAGTCTAGCCTAGGGGTGCCCTAGCCTAAGCCTAGGGGTGCCCTAGCCTAAACCTAGGGGTGCCCTAGCCTGAGCCTAGGGATGCCCTAGCCCTAGGGTAGGGGAGCCCTAGACTTAGCCTAAGCCTATGGGTTCCCTAGCCTAAGCCTAGGGGTGCTCCAGCCTTAGGTAGGGGAACCCTAGCCTTAGCCAAAGCCTAGGGGTGCCCTAGCCTAAGCCTAGGGTTGCCCTAACCTGAGGCTAGGGGAGCCCTAGCTTTAGCCTAAGCCTAGGGGTGCCCTAGCCTAAACTTAGGGGTGCCCTAGCCTGTGCCTAGGGTTGCCCTAGCCAGAGCCTAGGCGTGCCCTAGCCCTAGGGTAGGGGAGCCCTAGACTTAACTAAGCCTATGGGTTCCCTAGCCTAAGCCTAGGGGTGCCCTAGCCTTAGGCTAGCGGAGCCCTAGCCTTAGCCTAAGCTTAGAGGTACCCCAGCCTAAGCCTAGGGTTGCCCTAACCTAAGCCTAGGGGTGCTCTAGCCTTAGGTTAGGGGAGCCCTAGCCTTAGCCTAAGCCTATGGGTACCCTAGCCTAAGCCTAGTGGTGCCCTAGCCTAAGCCTAGGGGTGCCCTAGCCTTATGCTGGGGAGGCCCTAGCCTTAGCCTAAGCGTAGGGGTGCCCTAGCCTAAGCGTAGGGGTGCTCTAGCCTCAGGCTAGGGGAGCCCTAGCCTTAGCCTAAGCCTAGGGGTTCCCTAGCCTAAGCCAAGGGGTGCCCTAGCCTAAGCCTAGCGGTGCCCTAGCCTAAGCCTAGGGGTGCCATAGCCTAAGCCTAGTGGTGCCATAGACTAAGCCTAGGGGTGCCCTAACCTTAGGCTAGGGGAGCCCTAATCTTACCCTAAGCCTAGGGGTGCCCTAGCCTAAGGCTTGGGGAGCCCTAGCCTTAGCCTAAGCCTAGGGGTGCCCTAGCCTAAGCCTAGGGGTGCCCTAGCCTAAGCCTCAGGGTACCCTAACCCAAGCAAAGGGGTGCCCTAGCCTGAGCGTAGGGGTGCCCTAACCTGAGCCTAGGGGTGCCCTAGCATGAGGCTAGGGGAGCACTAGCCTCATTCTAGCCTAGGGGTGACCTAGCCTAAGCCTAGGGGTGCCCTAGCCTGAGCCTAGGGGTGCCCTAGCCTGAGCCTAGGGGTGCCCAAGCCTGAGCCTAGGGGTGCCCTAGCCTTAGGGTAGGGGTGGCATAGCCTTAGCCTAAGCCTAGGGGTATACTAGCCTAAGCCTAGGGGTGGCCTAGCCTAAGCCTAGGGGTGCCCTAGCCTGACGCTAGGGGAACCCTAGCCTTAGCCTACGCCTATGGGTGCACTAGCCTGAGCCTAGGGGTGCCCTAGCCTGAGCCTACGGGTGCCCTAGCCTGAGGCTAGGGGAGTCCTAGCCTGAGTCTAGCCTAGGATTGCCCTAGCCTAAGCCTAGGGGTGCCATAGCCTGAGTCTAGGGGTGCCCTAGCCTTAGGCTAGGGGAGCCGTAGCCTTAGCCTAAGTCTAGGGGTGCCCTAGTTTAAGCCTAGTGGTGCCTTAGCCTAAGCATAGTGGTGCCATAGCCTAAGCCTAGGGTGCCCTAGCCTTAGGCTAGGGGAGCACTAGCCTTAGCCTAAGCCTAGGGGTGCACTAGTCTGAGACTAGGTGTGCCCTAGCCTGAGCCTGGTGTGCCCTAACCTGAGGCTAGGGGAACTCGAGCCTTTGCCTAAGGCTAGGGGTGTCCTAGACTAAGCCTAGTGGTGCCCTAGCCTGAGCCTAGGGGTGCC
This sequence comes from Tenrec ecaudatus, assembly GCF_050624435.1. NCBI lineage: Eukaryota > Metazoa > Chordata > Mammalia > Afrosoricida > Tenrecidae > Tenrec > Tenrec ecaudatus. The sequence continues at coordinate 1,149,916 of NW_027457648.1, read as the reverse complement.
CTAGCCTGAGGATAGGGGAGCCCTAGCCTTAGCATAAGCGTAGGATTGCCCTAGCCTAAGTCTAGGGATGCCCTAACCAAAGCCTAGGATTGCCCTAGCCTAAGCCTAGGGGTGCCATAGCCTGAGTCTAGGGGTGCCCTAGCCTTAGTCTAGGGGAGCCCTAGCATTAGCCTAAGCCTAGGTGTGCCCTAGCCTAAGCCTAAGGGTGCCCTAGCTTAAGCCTAGGGGTGCCCTCGCCTAAGCCTCGGGCTACCCTAGCCTAAGCCTAGGGGTGCCCTATCCTTAGACTAGGGGAGCCCTAGCCTTAGCCTAAGCCTAGGGTTGCCCTATATAAGCCTAGGGGTGCCTAGGCTAAGCCTAGGGGTGCCCTAGCCTAAGCCTAGGGGTGCTCTCGCCTAAGCCTAGGGGTGCTCTAGCCTTAGGCTAGGGGAGCCTTAACCTTAGCCTAAGACTAGGGGTGCCCTAGCCTAAGCCTAGTGGTGCCCTAGCCTAAGCCTAAGGGTGCCCTAGCATAAGCCTAGGGGTGCCCTAGCCTGAGGCTAGGGGAGCCCTAGCCTTAGCCTAAACCTAGGGGTGCCCTAGCCTGAGATTACGGGTGCCCTAGCCTGAGGCTAGGGGAGCACTAGCCTTAGTCTAGCCTAGGGGTGCCCTAGCCTGAGCCTAGGGGTGACCTAACCTGAGCCTAGGGGTGTCCTAGCCTGAGCCTAGAGGTGCCCCAGCCTTAGGGTAGGGGAGGCCTAACCTTAGCCTAAGCCTAGGGGTACCCTAGCCTAAGCCTAGGGGTGCCCTAGGCTAAGCCTAGGGGTGCCCTAGCCTGAGGCAAGGGGACCCTAGCCTTAGCCTACGCCAAGGGGTGCACTAGCCTAAGCCTAGGAGTGCCATAGCCTGAGTCTAGGGGAGCCGTAGCCTTAGGCTAGGGGAACCATAGCCTTAGCCTAAGCCTAGGGATGCCCTAGTTTAAGCCTAGGGGTGCCCTAGCCTAAGCCTAGGGGTGCCATAGCCTAAGCTTACGGGTGCCTTAGCCTAAGCCTAGGGGTACCCTAGCCTTAGTCTTGGGGAGCCCTAGCCTTAGCCTAAGCCTAGGGGTACCCTAGCCTCAGCCTAGGGGTGCCCTAGCCTAAGCCTAGGGGTGCTCTAGCCTTAGGCTCGTGGAACCCTAGCCTTAGCCTAAGCCTAGGGGTGCCCTAGCCTAAGCCTAGCGGTGCCCTAGCCTGAGGCTAGGGGAGCCCTAGCTTTAGCCTATGCCTAGGGGGGCCCTAGCCAAAGCCTAGGGGTGCCCTAGTCTGAGCCTTGGGGTGCCCTAGCCTGAGCCTAGGGGTGCCCAAGCCTGAGCCTAGGGGTGCCCTATCCTTACACTAGGGCAGCCCTAGCCTTAGCCTAAGCCTAGGGGTGCCCTAGCATAAGCCTAGGGGTGCCATAGCCTAATCCTAGGGGTGCCCTAACCTAAGCCTAGGGGTGCCCTCGCCTAAGCCTAGGGGTGCTCTAGCCTTAGGCTAGGGGAGCCTTAACCTTAGCCTAAGACTAGGGGTGCCCTAGCCTAAGCATAGTGGTGCCCTAGCCTAAGCCTAGGGGTGCCCTATCCTAAGGCTAGGGGTGCCCTAGCCTAAGCCTAGGGGTGCCCTTGCCTTAGCCTAAGCCTAGGGGTACCCTAGCCTGAGCCTAGGGGTGACCTAACCTGAGCCTAGGAGTGCCCTAGCCTGAGCCTAGAGGTGCCCCAGCCTTAGGGTAGGGGAGGCCTAACCTTAGCCTAAGCCTAGGGGTGCCCTAGCCTAAGCCTAGGGGTGCCCTAGCCTGAGGCAAGGGGACCCTAGCCTTAGCCTAAGCCTAGGGGTGCCATAGTTTAATCCTAGGGGTGCCCTAGCCTAAGCCTAGGGGTGCCCTAGCCTAAGCCTAGGGGTGCCATAACCTAAGCTTACGGGTGCCTTAGCCTAAGCCTAGGGGTGCCCTAGCCTTAGTCTTGGGGAGCCCTAGCATTTCCCTAAGCCTAGGTGTGCCCTAGCTTAAGCCTAGGGGTGCAGTAGCCTAAGCCTAGGGGTGCCCTCACTTAAGCCTAGGGGTGCCCTATCCTTAGACTAGAGGAGCCCTAGCCTAAGCCTAGGGGTGCCCTAGCCTAAGCCTAGGGGTGCCCTCGCCTAAGCCTAGGGGTGCTCTATCCTTAGTCTTGGGGAGCCTTAACCTTAGCCTATGGGTGCCCTCGCCTAAGCCTAGGGGTGCTCTAGCCTTAGGCTTGGGGAGCCTTAACCTTAGCCTATGGGTGCCCTCGCCTAAGCCTAGGTGTGCTCTAGCCGTAGGCTTGGGGAGCCTTAACCTTAGCCTAAGACTAGGGGTGCCCTAGCCTAAGCCTAGTGGTGCCCTATCTTAAGCCTAGGGGTGCCCTAGAATAAGCCTAGGGGTGCCCTAGCCTGAGGCTAGGGGAGCCCTAACCTTAGCCTAAACCTAGGGGTGCCCTAGCCTGAGGCTAGGGGTGCCCTAGCCTAAGCCTACGGGTGCCCTAGCCTGAGGCTAGGGGAGCACTAGCCTTAGTCTAGTCAAGGGGTGCCCTAGCCTAAGCCTAGGGGTGCCCTAGCCTGAGCCTAGGGGTGCCCTAGCCTTAGGGTAGGGGAGCCCTAGCCTTAGCCTTAGCCTAGGGGTGCCCTAGCCTAAGACTAGGGGTGCCCTAGCCTAAGCCTAGGGGTGCCCTAGCCAAAGCCTAGGGGTGTCCTAGCCTGAGCCTAGGGGTGCCCTAGCCTGAGCCTAGGGGTGCCCTAGCCTGAGGCTAGGGGAGCACTAGCCTTAGTCTAGCCTCGCGGTGCCCTAGCCTAAACCTAGGGGTGCCCTAGCCTAAACCTAGGGGTGCCCTAGCCTGAGCCTAGAGGTACCCTAGCCTGAGCCTAGGGGTTCCCTAGACCTAGGGTATGGGAGCCCTAGACTTAGCCTAAGCCTATGGGTTCCATAGCCTAAGTCTAGGGGTGCCCTAGCCAAAGCCTAGGGGTGCCCTAGCCTGAGCCTAGGGGTGCCCTAGCCTGAGCCTACGGGTGCCCTAGCCTGAAGCTAGGGGAGCACTAGCCTTAGTCTAGCCTATGGGTGCCCTGGCCTAAGCCTAGGGGTGCCCTAGCCTAAACCTAGGGGTGCCCTAGCCTGAGCCTAGGGATGCCCTAGCCCTAGGTTAGGGGAGCCCTAGAGTTAGCCTAAGCCTATGGGTTCCATAGCCTAAGCCTAGGGGTGCCCTAGCCAAAGCCTAGGGGTGCCCTAGCCTAAGCCGAGGGGTGCCCTAGCCTTAGGCTAGGGGAGCCCTAGCCTTAGCCTAAGCCTAGGGGTACCCTAGCCTAAGCCTAGGGGTGCCCTAGCCTAAGCCTAGGGGTGCTCAAGCCTTAGGCTAGGGGAACCCTAGCCTTAGCCTAAGCCTAGGGGTGCCCTAGCCTAAGCCTAGGGGTGCCCTAGCCTGAGCCTAGGGGAGCCCTAGCTTTAGTCTAAGCCTAGGGGTGTCCTAGCCAAAGCCTAGGGGTGCCATAGCCTGAGACTAGGGGTGCCCTAGCCTGAGCCTAGGGGTGCCCAAACCTGAGCCTATGGGTGCCCTAGCCTAAGCCTAGGGGTGCCCTAGCCTAAACCTAGGGGTGCCCTAGCCTGAGCCATTGGATGCCCTAGTTTGAGCCTAGGGGTGCCCTAGCCCTAGGGTAGTGGAGCCATAGCCTTAGCCTAAGCCTAGGGGTGCCCTAGCCTAAGCCGAGGGGTGCCCTAGCCTTAGGCTAGGGGAGCCCTAGCGTTAGCCTAAGCCTAGGGGTGCCCTAGCCTTAGTCTAGGGGTGCCCTAGCCTAAGCCTAGGGGTGCTCTAGCCTTAGGCTAGGGGAACCCTAGCCTTAGCCTAAGCCTAGGGGCGCCCTAGCATGAGGCTAGGGGAGCCCTAGCTTTAGCCTAAGCCTAGGGATGCCCTAGGCAAAGCCTAGGGGTGCCCTAGCCTGAGCCTAGGGGTGCCCTAGCCTGAGCCTAGGGGTGCCCAAGCCTGAGCCTACGGGTGCCCTATCCTGAGGCTAGGGGAGCACTAGCCTTAGTCTAGCCTAGGTGTGCCCTAGCCTAAGCCTAGGGGTGCCCTAGCCTGAGCCTAGAGGTGCCCCAGCCTTAAGGTAGGGGAGGCCTAACCTTAGCCTAAGCCTAGGGGTACCCTAGCCTAAGCCTAGGGGTGCCCTAGCCTAAGCCTAGGGGTGCCCTAGCCTGAGGCAAGGGGACCCTAGCCTTAGCCTACGCCTAGGGGTGCACTAGCCTAAGCCTAGGCGTGCCATAGCCTGAGTCTAGGGGAGCCGTAGCCTTAGGCTAGGGGAACCGTAGCCTTAGCCTAAGCCTAGGGGGGCCCTAGTTAAAGCCTAGGGGTGCCCTAGCCTAAGCCTAGGGGTGCACTAGCCTAAGCCAAGGGGTGCCATAGCCTAAGCTTATGGGTGCCTTAGCCTAAGCCTAGGGGTGCCCTAGCCTTAGTCTTGGGGAGCCCTAGCATTTGCCTAAGCTTAGGTGTGCCCTAGCCTAAGCCTAGGGGTGCCCTCGCCTAATCCTAGGGGTACCCTAGCCTAAGCCTAGGGGTGCCATATCCTTACACTAGGGCAGCCCTAGCCTTAGCCTAAACCTAGGGGTGCCCTAGCATAAGCCTAGGGGTGCCATAGCCTAATCCTAGGGGTGCCCTAACCTAAGCCTAGGGGTGCCCTCGCCTAAGCCTAGGGGTGCTCTAGCCTTAGGCTAGGGGAGCCTTAACCTTAGCCTAAGACTAGGGGTGCCCTAGCCTAAGCATAGTGGTGCCCTAGCCTAAGCCTAGGGGTGCCCTATCCTAAGGCTAGGGGTGCCCTAGCCTAAGCCTAGGGGTGCCTTGCCTTAGCCTAAGCCTAGGGGTACCCTAGCCTCAGCCTAGGGGTGCCCTAGCCTAAGCCTAGGGGTGCTCTAGCCTTAGGCTAGGGGAACCCTAGCCTTAGCCTAAGCCTAGGGGTGCCCTAGCCTAAGCCTAGGGGTGCCCTAGCCTGAGGCTAGGGGAGCCCTAGCTTTAGCCTATGCCTAGGGGTGCCCTAGCCAAAGCCTAGGGGTGCCCTAGCCTGAGCCTAGGGGTGCCCTAGCCTGAGCCTAGGGGTGACCTAACCTGAGTCTAGGAGTGCCCTAGCCTGAGCCTAGAGGTGCCCCAGCCTTAGGGTAGGGGAGGCCTAACCTTAGCCTAAGCCTAGGGGTACCCTAGCCTAAGTCTAGGGGTGCCCTAGCCTAAGCCTAGGGGTGCCCTAGCCTGAGGCAAGGGGACCCTAGCCTTAGCCTACGCCTAGGGGTGCACTAGCCTAAGCCTAGGAGTGCCATAGCCTGAGTCTTGGGGAGCCGTAGCCTTAGGCTAGGGGAACCGTAGCCTTAGCCTAAGCCTAGGGGTGCCATAGTTTAAGCCTAGGGGTGCCCTAGCCTAAGCCTAGGGGTGCCCTAGCCTAAGCCTAGGGGTGCCATAGCCTAAGCTTACGGGTGCCTTAGCCTAAGCCTAGGGGTGCCCTAGCCTTAGTCTTGGGGAGCCCTAGCATTTGCCTAAGCCTAGGAGTGCCCTAGCTTAAGCCTAGGGGTGCAGTAGCCTAAGCCTAGGGGTGCCCTCGCTTAAGCCTAGGGGTGCCCTATCCTTAGACTAGAGGAGCCCTAGCCTAAGCCTAGGGGTGCCCTAGCCTAAGCCTAGGGGTGCCCTCGCCTAAGCCTAGGGGTGCTCTATCCTTAGGCTTGGGGAGCCTTAACCTTAGCCTATGGGTGCCCTCGCCTAAGCCTTGGTGTGCTCTAGCCTTAGTCTTGGGGAGCCTTAACCTTAGCCTAAGACTAGGGGTGCCCTAGCCTAAGCCTAGTGGTACCCTATCTTAAGCCTAGGGGTGCCCTAGAATAAGCCTAGGGGTGCCCTAGCCTGAGGCTAGGGGAGCCCTAACCTTAGCCTAAACCTAGGGTTGCCCTAGCCTGAGCCTAGGGGTGCCCTAGCCTAAGCCTACGGGTGCCCTAGCCTGAGGCTAGGGGAGCACTAGCCTTAGTCTAGTCAAGGGGTGCCCTAGCCTAAGTCTAGGGGTGCCCTAGCCTGAGCCTAGGGGTGCCCTAGCCTTAGGGTAGGGGAGCCCTAGCCTTAGCCTAAGCCTAGGGGTGCCCTAGCCTAAGACTAGGGGTGCCCTAGCCTAAGCCTAGGGGTGCCCTAGCCAAAGCCTAGGGGTGCCCTAACCTGAGCCTAGGGGTGCCCTAGCCTGAGCCTAGGGGTGCCCTAGCCTGAGGCTAGGGGAGCACTAGCCTTAGTCTAGCCTCGCGGTGCCCTAGCCAAAACCTAGGGGTGCCCTAGCCTAAACCTAGGGGTGCCCTAGCCTGAGCCTAGGGGTGCCCTAGCCTGAGCCTAGGGGTTCCCTAGACCTAGGGTAGGGGAGCCCTAGACTTAGCCTAAGCCTATGGGTTCCATAGCCTAAGTCTAGGGGTGCCCTAGCCAAAGCCTAGGGGTGCCCTAGCCTGAGCCTAGGGGTGCCCTAGCCTGAGCCTACGGGTGCCCTAGCCTGAGGCTAGGGGAGCACTAGCCTTAGTCTAGCCTATGGGTGCCCTGGCCAAAGCCTAGTGGTGCCCTAGCCTAAACCTAGGGGTGCCCTAGCCTGAGCCTAGGGATGCCCTAGCCCTAGGTTAGGGGAGCCCTAGAGTTAGCCTAAGCTTATGGGTTCCATAGCCTAAGCCTAGGGGTGCCCTAGCTTAAGCCTAGGGGTGCCCTAGCCTAAGCCTAGGGGAGCCCTAGCCTTAGCCTAAGCCTAGGGGTACCCTAGCCTAAGCCTAGGGGTGCCCTAGCCTAAGCCTAGGGGTGCTCAAGCCTTAGGCTAGTGGAACCCTAGCCTTAGCCTAAGCCTAGGGGTGTCCTAGCCTAAGCCTAGGGGTGCCCTAGCCTGAGCCTAGGGGAGCCCTAGCTTTAGTCTAAGCCTAGGGGTGTCCTAGCCAAAGCCTAGGGGTGCCCAAACCTGAGCCTATGGGTGCCCTAGCCTAAGGCTAGGGGAGCACTAGCCTTATTTGAGACTAGGGGTGCCCTAGCCTAAGCCTAGGGGTGCCCAAACCTGAGCCTATGGGTGCCCTAGCCTAAGGCTAGGGGAGCACTAGCCTTATTTGAGACTAGGGGTGCCCTAGCCTAAGCCTAGGGGTGCCCTAGGCTAAACCTAGGGGTGCCCTAGCCTGAGCCTATGGATGCCCTAGTTTGAGCCTAGGGGTGCCCTAGCCCTAGGGTAGTGGAGCCATAGCCTTAGCCTAAGCCTAGGGGTGCCCTAGCCTAAGCCGAGGGGTGCCCTAGCCTTAGGCTAGGGGAGCCCTAGCGTTAGCCTAAGCCTAGGGGTGCCCTAGCCTTAGTCTAGGGGTGCCCTAGCCTAAGCCTAGGGGTGCTCTAGCCTTAGGCTAGGGGAACCCTAGCCTTAGCCTAAGCCTAGGGATGCCCTAGCATGAGGCTAGGGGAGCCCTAGCTTTAGCCTAAGCCTAGGGGTGCCCTAGGCAAAGCCTAGGGGTGCCCTAGCCTGAGCCTAGGGGTGCCCTAGCCTGAGCCTAGGGGTGCCCAAGCCTGAGACTACGGGTGCCCTATCCTGAGGCTAGGGGAGCACTAGCCTTAGTCTAGCCTAGGTGTGCCCTAGCCTAAGCCTAGGGGTGCCCTAGCCTGAGCCCAGACGTGCCCCAGCCTTAAGGTAGGGGAGGCCTAACCTTAGCCTAAGCCTAGGGGTACCCTAGCCTAAGCCTAGGGGTGCCCTAGCCTAAGCCTAGGGGTGCCCTAGCCTGAGGCAAGGGGACCCTAGCCTTAGCCTACGCCTAGGGGTGCACTAGCCTAAGCCTAGGGGTGCCATAGCCTGAGTCTAGGGGAGCCGTAGCCTTAGGCTAGGGGAACCGTAGCCTTAGCCTAAGCCTAGGGGTGCCCTAGTTAAAGCCTAGGGGTGCCCTAGCCTAAGCCTAGGGGTGCCCTAGCCTAAGCCTAGGGGTGCACTAGCCTAAGCCTAGGGGTGCCATAGCCTAAGCTTATGGGTGCCTTAGCCTAAGCCTAGGGGTGCCCTAGCCTTAGTCTTGGGGAGCCCTAGCATTTGCCTAAGCTTAGGTGTGTCCTAGCCTAAGCCTAGGGGTGCCCTCGCCTAATCCTAGGGGTACACTAGCCTAAGCCTAGGGGTGCCCTATCCTTACACTAGGGCAGCCCTAGCCTTAGCCTAAGTCTTGGGGTGCCCTAGCATAAGCCTCGGGGTGCCCTAGCCTAATCCTAGGGGTGCCCTAACCTAAGCCTAGGGGTGCCCTCGCCTAAGCCTAGGGGTGCTCTAGCCTTAGGCTAGGGGAGCCTTAACCTTAGCCTAAGACTAGGGGTACCCTAGCCTAAGCATAGTGGTGCCCTAGCCTAAGCCTAGGGGTGCCCTATCCTAAGGCTAGGGGTGCCCTAGCCTAAGCCTAGGGGTGCCCTTGCCTTAGGCTAGTGGAGCCCTAGCCTTAGCCTAAGCCTAGGGGTACCCTAGCCTAAGCTTAGGGGTGCCGTAGCCTAAGCCTAGGGGTGCCCTAGCCTAAGCCTAGGGGCGCCCTAGTTTAAGACTAGGGGTGCCCTAGCATAAGCCTAGGGGTGCGCTAGCCTGAGCCTAGGGGAGCCCTAGCCTTAGCCTAAGCCTATGGGTGCCCTAGCCTGAGCCTAGTGGTGCCCTAGCCTGAGCCTACGGGTGCCCTATTCTGAAGCTAGGGAAGCACTAGCCTTAGTCTAGCCAAGGGGTGCCCTTGCCTAAGCCTAGGAGTGCCCTAGCCTGAGACTAGGGTTGCCCTAGCCTGAGCCTAGGGGTGCCCTAGCCTTAGGGTGGAGGAGCCCTAGCCTTAGCCTAAGCCTAGGGGTGCCCTAGCCTAAGCCTAGGGGTGCCCTACCCAAAGCCTAGGGGTGCCCTAGCCTAAGCCTAGGGGTGCCATAGCCTAAGCTTAAGGGTGCCTTAGCCTAAGCCTAGGGGTGCCCTAGCCTTAGTCTAGGGGAGCCCTAGCATTAGCCTAAGCCTAGGTGTGCCCTAGCCTAAGCCTAGGGGTATCCTAGCCTAAGCCGAGTGGTGCCCTTGCCTAAGCCTCGGGGTACCCTAGCCTAAGTCTAGGGGTGCCCTATTCTTAGACTAGGGGAGCCCTAGCCTTAGCCTAAGCCTAGGTGTGCCCTAGTATAAGCCTAGGGGTGCCTAGCCTAAGCCTAGGGGTGCCCTAGCCTAAGCCTAGGGGTGCCCTCGCTTAAGCCTAGGGGTGCTCTAGCCTTAGGCTAGGGGAGCCTTAACCTTAGCCTAAGACTAAGGGTGCCCTAGCCTAAGCCTAGTGGAGCCCTAGCCTAAGCCTAGGGGTGCCCTAGCATAAGCCTAGGGGTGCCCTAGCCTGAGGCTAGGGGAGCACTAGCCTTAGCCTAAACCTTGGGGTGCCCTAGCCTGAGGCTAGGGGAGCACTAGCCTTAGTCTAGCCAAGGGGTGCCCTAGCTTAAGCCTAAACCTAGGGGTGCCCTAGCCTGAGCCTACGGGTTCCCTAGGCTGAGGCTAGGGGAGCACTAGCCTTAGTCTAGCCAAGGGGTGCCCTAGCCTAAGCCTAGGGGTGCCCTAGCCTGAGCCTAGGGGTGCCCTAGCCTGAGCCTATGGGTGCCCTAGCCTTAGGGTAAGGGAGCCCTAGCCTTAGCCTAAGCCTAGGGGTGCCCTAGCCTAAGACTAGGGGTGCCCTAGCCTAAGCCTAGGGGTGCCCTAGACAAAGCCTAGGGGTGCACTAGCCTGAGCCTAGGGGTGCCCTAGCCTGAGGCTAGGGGAGCACTAGCCTTAGTCTAGCCATGGGGTGCCCTAGCCTAAGCCTAGGGGTACCCTAGCCAGAGCCTAGGGGTGCCCTAGCCTTTGCCTAGGGGTGCCCTAGCCTTAGGGTAGGGGAGCCCTAGCCTTAGCCTAAGCCTAGGGGTACCCTAGCCTCAGCCTAGGGGTGCCCTAGCCTAAGCCTAGGGGCGCCCTAGCCTGAACCTACGGGTGCCCTAGCCTGAGGCTAGGGGAGCACTAGCCTTAGTCTAGCCAAGGGGTGCCCTAGCCTAAGCCTAGGGGTACCCTAGCCAGAGCCTAGGGGTGCCCTAGCCTGAGCCTAGGGGTGCCCTAGCCTTAGGGTAGGGGAGCCCTAGCCTTAGCCTAAGCCTAGGGGTGCCCTAGCCTAAGCCTAGGGGTGCCCTAGCCTAAGACTAGGGGTGCCCTAGCCTGAGCCTAGGGGTGCCCTAGCCTGAGCCTAGGGGTACCCTAGCCTGAGCCTATTGGTGCCCTAGCCTCAGCCTAGGGGTGCCCAAGCCTGAGACTATGGGTGCCCTAGCCTGAGGCTAGGAGAGCACTAGCCTTAGTCTAGACTATGGGTGCCCTAGCCTAAACCTAGGGGTGCCCTAGGCTAAACCTAGGGGTGCCCTAGCCTGAGCCTATAGGTGCCCTAGCTTGAGCCTAGGGGTGCCCTAGCCCTAGGGTAGAGGAGCCATAGCCTTAGAAAAAGCCTAGGAGTGCCCTAGCCTAAGCCTAGGTGTGCCCTAGCCTTAGGCCAGGGGAACCCTAGCCTTAGCCTAAGCCTAGGGGTGCCCTAGCCTATGCCTAGTGTTGCCATAGCCTGAGCCTAGGGTTACCCTAGCCTGAGCCTAGGCGTGCCCTAGCCCTAGAATAGGGGAGCCCTAGACTTAACTAAGCCTATGGGTTCCCTAACCTTAGCTTAGGGGTGCCCTTGCCTTAGGCTAGCGGAGCCCTAGCCTTAGCCTAAGCTTAGGGGTACCCTAGCCTAAGCCTAGGGTTGCCCTAGCCTAAGCCTAGGGGTGCTCTAGCCTTAGGCTAGGGTAGCCCTAACCTTAGCCTAAGCCTATGGGTGCCCTAGCCTAAGCCTAGGGGTGCCCTAGCCTAAGCCAAGGGGTGCCCTAGCCTTAGGCTAGGGGAGCCGTAGCCTTAGCCTAAGCGTAGCGGTGCCCTAGCCTAAGCCTAGGGGTGCTCTAGCCTTAGGCTAGGGGAGCCCTAGCCTTAGCCTAAGACTAGGGGTGCCCTAGCCTAAGCCTAGGGTTTCCCTAGCCTAAGCCAAGGGGTGCCCTAGCCTAAACCTAGCGGTGCCCTAGCCTAAGCCTCGGGGTACCCTAGCCCAAGTAAAGGGGTGCCCTAGCCTGAGCCTAGGGGTGCCCTAACCTGAGCCTAGGGGTGCCCTAGCCTGAGGCTAGGGGAGCACTAGCCTTAGTCTAGCCTAGGGGTGCCCTAGCCTAAGCCTAGGGGTGCCCTAGCCTGAGCCTAGGGGTGACCTAGCCTGAGGCTAGGGGAGCACTTGCCTTAGTCTAGACAAGGGGTGCCCTAGCCTAAGCCTAGGGGTGCCCTACCCTGAGCCTAGGGGTGCCCTAACCTGAGCCTAGGGGTGCCCTAGCCTTAGGGTAGGGGAGCCCTAGCCTTAGCCTAAGCCTATGGGTTCCCTAGCCTAAGCCTAGGGGTGCCCTAGCCTGAGCCTAAGGGTGCCCTAGCCTGAGCCTAGGGGTGCCCTAGCCTGAGCCGACGGGTGCCCTAGCCTGAGCCTAGGGGAGCACTAGCCTTAGTCTAGCCTAGGGGTGCCACAGCCTAAGCCTAGGGGTGCCCTAGCCTGAGGCTAGGGGAACCCTAGCTTTAGCCTACGCCTATGGGTGCCCTAGCCTGAGGCTAGGGGAGCACTAGCCTTAGTCTAGCCTAGGGGTTCCCTAGCCTAAGCCTAGGGGTGCCCTAGCCTAAGCCTAGGGGTGCCCTAGCCTAAACCTAGGCATGCCCTAGCCTGAGCCTAGGGGTGCCCTAGCCTGAGCCTAGGGGTTCCATAGACCTAGGGTAGGGGAGCCCTAGACTTATCCTAAGCCTATGGGTTCCCTAGCCTAAGCCTAGGGGTGCCCTAGCCTGAGCCTAAGGGTGCCCTAGCCTGAGCCTAGGGGTGCCCTAGCCTGAGCCGACGGGTGCCCTAGCCTGAGGCTAGGGGAGCACTAGCCTTAGCCTAGCCTAGGGGTGCCCTAGCCTAAGCCTAGGGGTGCCCTAGCCTGAGCCTAAGGATGCCCTAGCCCTAGTTTCGGGGAGCCCTAGACTTAGCCTAAGCCTATGGGTTCCCTAGACTAAGCCTAGGGGTGCCCTAGCCAAAGCCTAGGGGTGCCCTAGCCTGAGCCTAGGGTTGCGCTAGCCTGAGCCTAGGCGTGCCCTAGCCCTAGGGTAGGGGAGCCCTAGACTTAACTAAGCCTATGGGTTCCATAACCTAAGTCTAGGGGTGCCCTAGCCTTAGGCTAGCGGAGCCCTAGCCTTAGCCTAAGCTTAGGGGTACCCTAGCGTAAGCCTAGGGTTGCCCTAGCCTAAGCCTAGGGGTGCTCTAGCCTTAGGCTAGGGGAGCCCTAACCTTAGTCTAAGCCTATGGGTGCCCTAGCCTAAGCCTAGGGGTGCCCTAGCCTAAGCCTAGGGGTGCCCTAGCCTTAGGCTAGGGGAGCCCTAGCCTTAGCCTAAGCGTAGCGGTGCCCTAGCCTAAGCCTAGGGGTGCTCTAGCCTTAGGCTAGGGGAGCCCTAGCCTTAGCCTAAGCCTAGGGGTGCCCTAGCCTAAGCCTAGGGGTTCCCTAGCCTAAGCCAAGGGGTGCCCTAGCCTAAGCCTAGCGGTGCCCTAGCCTAAGCCTCGGGGTACCCTAGCCCAAGTAAAGGGGTGCCCTAGCCTGAGCCTAGGCGTGCCCTAACCTGAGCCTAGGGGTGCCCTAGTCTGAGGCTAGGGGTGCACTAGCCTTAGTCTAGCCTAGGGGTGACCTTGCCTAAGCCTAGGGGTGCCCTAGCCTGAGCCTAGGGGTGCCCTAGCCTGAGCCTAGGGGTGCCCTAGCCTTAGGGTATGGGAGGGATAGCCTTAGCCTAAGCCTAGGGGTATACTAGCCTAAGACTAGGGGTGGCCTAGCCTAAGCCTAGGGGTGCCCTAGCCTGAGCCTACGGGTGCCCTAGCCTGAGGCTAGGGGAGCACTAGCCTTAGTCTAGCCAAGGGGTGCCCTAGCCTAAGCCTAGGGGTGCCGTACCCTGAGCCTAGGGGTGCCCTAACCAGAGCCTAGGGGTGCCCTAGCCTTAGGGTAGGGGAGCCCTAGCCTTAGCCTAAGCCTAGGGGTGCCGTAGCCTAAGAATAGGGGTGCCCTAGCCTAAGCCTAGGGGTGCCCTAGCCAAAGCCTAGGGGTGCCCTAGCCTGAGCCTAGGGGTGCCCTAGCCTGAGCCTAGGGGTGCCCTAGCCTGAGGCTAGAGGAGCACTAGCCTTAGTCTAGCCTAGGGGTGCCCTAGCCTAAGCCTAGGGGTGCCCTAGCCGAAGCCTAGGGGTGCCCTAGCCTAAACCTAGGGGTGCCCTAGCCTGATCCTAGGGGTGCCCTAGCCTGAGCCTAGGGGTGCCCTAGCCTGAGACTAGGGGTTCCATAGACCTAGGGTAGGGGAGCCCTAGACTTAGCCTAAGCCTATGGGTTCCCTAGCCTAAGCCTAGGGGTGCCCTAGCCTGAGCCTAAGGGTGCCCTAGCCTGAGCCTAGGGGTGCCCTAGCCTGAGCCGACGGGTGCCCTATCCTGAGGCTAGGGGAGCACTAGCCTTAGTCTAGCCTAGGGGTGCCCTAGCCTAAGCCTAGGGGTGCCCTAGCCTAAACCTAGGGGTGCCCTAGCCTGAGCCTAGGGATGCCCTAGCCCTAGGTTCGGGGAGCCCTAGACTTAGCCTAAGCCTATGGGTTCCCTAGCCTAAGCCTAGGGGTGCCCTAGCCAAAGCCTAGGGGTGCCCTAGCCTAAGCCGAGGGGTGCCCTAGCCTTAGGCTAGGGGAGCCCTAGCCTTAGCCTAAGCCTCGGGGTACCCTAGCCCAAGTAAAGGGGTGCCCTAGCCTGAGCCTAGGCGTGCCCTAACCTGAGCCTAGGGGTGCCCTAGCCTGAGGCTAGGGGTGCACTAGCCTTAGTCTAGCCTAGGGGTGACCTTGCCTAAGCCTAGGGGTGCCCTAGCCTGAGCCTAGGGGTGCCCTAGCCTGAGCCTAGGGGTGCCCTAGCCTTAGGGTAGGGGAGGGATAGCCTTAGCCTAAGCCTAGGGGTATACTAGCCTAAGCCTAGGGGTGGCCTAGCCTAAGCCTAGGGGTGCCCTAGCCTGAGGCTAGGGGAACCCTAGCCTTAGCCTACGCCTATGGGTGCACTAGCCTGAGCCTAGGGGTGCCCTGGCCTGAGCCTACAGGTGCCCTAGCCTGAGGCTAGGGGAGCACTAGCCTTAGTCTAGCCAAGGGGTGCCCTAGCCTAAGCCTAGGGGTGCCGTACCCTGAGCCTAGGGGTGCCCTAACCAGATCCTAGGGGTGCCCTAGCCTTAGGGTAGGGGAGCCCTAGCCTTAGCCTAAGCCTAGGGGTGCCGTAGCCTAAGACTAGGGGTGCCCTAGCCTAAGCCTAGGGGTGCCCTAGCCAAAGCCTAGGCGTGCCCTAGCCTGAGCCTAGGGGTGCCCTAGCCTGAGACTAGGGGTGCCCTAGCCTGATGCTAGGGGAGCACTAGCCTTAGTCTAGCCTAGGGGTGCCCTAGCCTAAGTCTAGGGGTGCCCTAGCCGAAGCCTAGGGGTGCCCTAGCCTAAACCTAGGGGTGCCCTAGCCTGAGCCTAGGGGTGCCCTAGCCTGAGCCTAGGGGTGCCCTAGCCTGAGCCTAGGGGTTCCATAGACCTAGGGTAGGGGAGCCCTAGACTTAGCCTAAGCCTATGGGTTCCCTAGCCTAAGCCTAGGGGTGCCCTAGCCTGAGCCTAAGGGTGCCCTAGCCTGAGCCTAGCGGTGCCCTAGCCTGAGCCGACGGGTGCCCTAGCCTGAGGCTAGGGGAGCACTAGCCTTAGTCTAGCCTAGGGGTGCCCTAGCCTAAGCCTAGGGGTGCCCTAGCCTAAACCTAGGGGTGCCCTAGCCTGAGCCTAGGGATGCCCTAGCCCTAGGTTCGGGGAGCCCTAGACTTAGCCTAAGCCTATGGGTTCCCTAGCCTAAGCCTAGGGGTGCCCTAGCCAAAGCCTAGGGGTGCCCTAGCCTAAGCCGAGGGGTGCCCTAGCCTTAGGCTAGGGGAGCCCTAGCCTTAGCCTAAGCCTAGGGGTACCCTAGCCTCAGCCTAGGGGTGCCTTAGCCTAAGCCTAGGGGTGCTCTAGCCTTAGGCTAGGGGAACCCTAGGGTTAGCCTAAACCTAGGGGTGCCCTAGCCTAAGCCTAGGGGTGCACTAGACTGAGGCTAGGGGAGCCCTAGCTTTAGCCTAAGCCTAGGGGTGCCCTAGCCAAAGCCTAGGGGTGCCTTAGCCTGAGCCTAGTGGTGCCCTAGCCTGAGCCTAGGGGTGCCCAAGCCTGAGCCTACGGGTGCCTTAGCCTGAGGCTAGGGGAGCACTAGCCTTAGTCTAGCCTAGGGGTGCCCTAGCCTAAGCCTAGGGGTGCCCTAGCCTGAGCCTAGGGGTGACCTAACCTGAGCCTAGGGGTGCCCTATCCTGAGCCTAGAGGTGCCCCAGCCTTAGGGTAGGGGAGGCCTAACCTTAGCCGAAGCCTAGGGGTACCCTAGCCTAAGCCTATGGGGCCCTAGCGTAAGCCTAGAGGTGCCCTAGCCTGAGGTAAGGGGACCCTAGCCATAGCCTACGCCTAGGGGGTGCACTAGCCTAAGCCTAGGGGTGCCATAGCCTGAGTCTAGGGGAGCTGTAGCCTAAGGCTAGGGGAACCGTAGCCTTAGCCTAAGCCTAGGGTTGCCCTAGTTTAAGCCTAGGGGGGCCCTATCCAAAACCTAGGGGTGCCCCATCCTAAGCCTAGGGGTGCACTAGCCTAAGCCTAGGGGTGCCATAGCCTAAGTTTACGGGTGCCTTAGCCTAAGCCTAGGGGTGCCCTAGCCTTAGTCTTGGGGAGCCCTAGCATTTGTCTAAGCCTAGGTGTGCCCTAGCTTAAGCCTAGGTGTGCCCTAGCCTAAGCCTAGGGGTGCCCTCGCCTAAGCCTAGGGGTGCCCTATCCTTAGACTAGGGGAGCCCTAGCCTTAGTCTAAGCCTAGGGGTGCCCTAGCCTAAGCTTAGGGGTGCCATAGCCTAAGCCTAGGGTTGCCCTCGCCTAAGCCTAGGGGTGCTCTAGCCTTAGGCTTGGGGAGCCTTAACCTTAGCCTGAGCCTAGGGGTGCCCTAGCCTGAGCCTAGGGCTGCCCTAGCCTTAAGGTAGGGGAGCCCTAGCTTAGCCTAAGCCTAGGGGTGCCCTAGCCTAAGACTAGGGGTGCCCTAGCCTAAGCCTAGGGGTGCCCTAGCCAAAGCCAAGGGGTGCCCTAGCCTGAGCCTAGGGGTGTCCTAGCCTGAGCCTAGGGGTGCCCGAGCCTGAGGCTAGGGGAGCACTAGCCTTAGTCTAGCCTAGGGGTGCCCTAGCCTAAGCCTAGGGGTGACCTAGCCTAAACCTAGGGGTCCCCTAGCCTGAGCCTAGGGGTGCCCTAGCCTGAGCCTAGGGGTTCCATATACTTAGGTTAGGGGAGCCCTAGACTTAGCCTAAGCCTATGGGTTCCCTAGCCTAAGCCTAGGGGTGCCCTAGCCAAAGCCTAGGGGTGCCCTAGCCTGAGCCTAGGGGTGCCCTAGCCTGAGCCTAGGGGTGCCCTAGCCTGAGCCGACGGGTGCCCTAGCCTGAGGTTAGGGGAGCACTAGCCTTAGTCTAGCCTAGTGGTGCCCTAGCCTAAGCCTAGGGGTGCCCTAGCCTAAACCTAGGGGTGCCCTAGCCTGAGCCTAGGGATGCCCTAGCCCTAGGTTAGGGGAGCCCTAGACTTAGCCTAAGCCTATGGGTTCCCTAGCCTAAGCCTAGGGGTGCCCTAGCCTGAGCCTACGGGTGCCCTAGCCTAAGACTAGGGGAGCACTAGCCTTAGTCTAGCCAAGGGGTGCCCTAGCCTAAGCTTAGGGGTGCCCTAGCCTGAGCCTAGGGGTGCCCTAACCTGAGCCTAGCGGTGCCCTAGCCTTAGGGTAGTGGAGCCCTAGCCTTAGCCTAAGCCTAGGGGTGCCCTAGCCTAAGACTAGGGGTGCCCTAGCCTAAGCCTAGGGGTGCCCTAGCCAAAGCCTAGGGGTGCCCTAGCCTGAGCCTAGGGGTGCCCTAGCCTGAACCTAGGGGTGCCCTAGCCTGAGCCTATGGGTGCCCTAGCCTGAGCCTAGGGGTTCCATAGACCTAGGGTATGGGAGCCCTAGACTTAGCCTAAGCCTATGGGTTCCCTAGCCTAAGCCTAGGGGTGCCCTAGCCTGAGCCGACGGGTGCCCTAGCCTGAGGCTAGGGGAGCACTAGCCTTAGTCTAGCCTAGGGGTGCCCTAGCCTAAGCCTATGGGTGCTCTAGCCTAAACCTAGGGGTGCCCTAGCCTGAGCCTAGGGGTGCCCTAGCCTGAGCCTAGGGGTTCCATAGACCTAGGGTATGGGAGCCCTAGACTTAGCCTAAGCCTATGGGTTCCCTAGCCTAAGCCTAGGGGTGCCCTAGCCTGAGCCTAAGGGTGCCCTAGCCTGAGCCTAAAGGTGCCCTAGCCTGAGCCGACGGGTGCCCTAGCCTGAGGCTAGGGGAGCACTAGCCTTAGTCTAGCCTAGGGGTGCCCTAGCCTAAGCCTAGGGGTGCCCTAGCCTAAACCTAGGGGTGCCCTAGCCTGAACCTAGGGATGCCCTAGCCCTAGGTTAGGGGAGCCCTAGACTTAGCCTAAGCCTATGGGTTCCCTAGCCTAAGCCTAGGGGTGCCCTAGCCAAAGCCTAGTGGTTCCCTAGCCTAAGCCGAGGGGTGCCTTGGCCTTAGGCTAGGGGAGCCCTAGCCTTAGCCTAAGCCTAGGGGAACCCTAGCCTCAGCCCAGGGGTGCCTTAGCCTAAGCCTAGGGGTGCTCTATCCTTAGGCTAGGGGAACCCTAGCCTTGGTCTAAGCCTAGGGGTGCCCTAGCCTAAGCCTAGGGGTGCCCTAGCCTGAGGCTAGGGGAGCCCTAGCTTTAGCCTAAGCCTAGGGGTGCCCTAGCCAAAGCCTAGGGGTGCCCTAGCCTGAGCCAAGGGGTGCCCAAGCCTGAGCCTACGGGTGCCCTAGCCTGAGCCGACGGGTGCCCTAGCCTGAGGCTAGGGGAGCACTAGCCTTAGTCTAGCCTAGGGGTGCCACAGCCTAAGCCTAGGGGTGCCCTAGCCTGAGGCTAGGGGAACCCTAGCTTTAGCCTACGCCTATGGGTGCACTAGCCTGAGCCTAGGGGTGCCCTAGCCTGAGCCTACGGGTGCCCTAGCCTGAGGCTAGGGGAGCACTAGCCTTAGTCTAGCCAGGGGGTGCCCTAGCCTAAGACTAGGGGTGCCCTAGCCTGAGCCTAGGGGTGACCTAACCTGAGCCTAGGGGTGCCCAAGCCTGAGCCTAGAGGTGCCCCAGCCTTAGGGTAGGGGAGGCCTAACCTTAGCCTAAGCCTAGGGGTACCCTAGCCTAAGCCTAGGGGTGCCCTAGTTTAAGCCTAGGGGTGCCCTAGCCTAAGCCTAGGGGTGCCCTAGCCTGAGCCTAGGGGTGCACTAGCCTAAGCCTAGGGGTGCCATAGCCTAAGCTTACGGGTGCCTTAGCCTAAGCCTAGGGGTGCCCTAGCCTTAGTCTAGGGGAGCCCTAGCATTAGCCTAAGCCTAGGTGTGCTCTAGCCTAAGCCTAGGGGTGCCCTAGCCTAAGCCTAGGGGTGCCCTCGCCTAAGCCTCGGGCTACCCTAGCCTAAGCCTAGGGGTGCCCTATCCTTAGACTAGGGGAGCCCTAGCCTTAGCCTAAGCCTAGGGGTGCCCTAGTATAAGCCTAGGGGTGCCTAGGCTAAGCCTTGGGGTGCCCTAGCCTAAGCATAGGGGTGCTCTCGCCTAAGCCTAGGGGTGCTCTAGCCTTAGGCTAGGGGAGCCTTAACCTTAGCCAAAGACTAGGGGTGCCCTAGCCTATGCCTAGTGGTGCCCTAGCCTAAGCCTAGGGGTGCCCTAGCATAAGCCTTGGGGTGCCCTAGCCTGAGGCTAGGGGAGCCCTAGCCTTAGCCTAAACCTAGGGGTGCCCTAGCCTGAGCCTACGGGTGCCCTAGCCTGAGGCTAGGGGAGCACTAGCCTTAGTCTAGCCAAGGTGTGCCCTAGCCTAAGCCTAGGGGTGCCCTAGCCTAAGACTAGGGGTGCCCTAGCCTAAGTCTAGGGGTGCCCTAGCCTAAGCCTAGGGGTGCCCTAGCCTGAGGCTAGGGGAGCCCTAGCCTTAGCCTAAACCTAGGGGTGCCCTAGCCTGAGCCTACGGGTGCCCTAGCCTGAGGCTGGGGGAGCACTACCCTTAGTCTAGCCAAGGGGTGCCCTAGCCTAAGCCTAGCGGTGCCCTAGCCTGAGCCTAGGGGTGCCCTAGCCTGAGCCTAGGGGTGCCCTAGCCTTAGGCTAGGGGAGCCCTAGCCTTAGCCTAGGCCTAGGGGTGCCCTAGCCTAAGACTAGGGGTGCCCTAGCCTAAGCCTAGGGGTGCCCTAGCCAAAGCCTAGGGGTGCCCTAGCCTGAGCCTAGGGGTGCCCTAGCCTGAGCCTAGGGGTGCCCTAGCCTGAGGCTAGGGGAGCACTAGCCTTAGTCTAGCCTAGGGGTGCCCTAGCCTAAGCCTAGAGGTGCCCTAGCCTAAACCTAGGGGTGCCCTAGCCTGAGCCTAGGGGTGCCCTAGCCTGAGCCTAGGGGTTCCATAGACCTAGGGTAGGGGAGCCCTAGACTTAGCCTAAGCCTATGGGTTCCCTAGCCTAAGCCTAGGGGTGCCCTAGCCAAAGCCTAGGGGTGCCCTAGCCTGAGCCTAGGGGTGCCCTAGCCTGAGCCTAGTGGTGCCCTAGCCTGAGCCGACGGGTGCCCTAGCCTGAGGCTAGGGGAGCACTAGCCTTAGTCTAGCCTAGGGGTGCCCTTGCCCAAGCCTAGGGGTGCCCTAGCCTAAACCCAGGGGTGCCCTAGCCTGAGCCTAGGGGTGCCCTAGCCTTAGCCTAGGGGTTCCAATCGACCTAGGTTAGGGGAGCCCTAGACTTAGCCTAAGCCTATGGATTCCCTAGCCTAAGCCTAGGGGTGCCCTAGCCAAAGCCTAGGGGTGCCCTAGCCTAAACCTAGTGGTGCCCTCGCCTGAGCCTAGGGATGCCCTAGCCCTAGGTTAGGGGAACCCTAGACTTAGCCTAAGCCTATGGGTTCCCTAGCCTAAGCCTAGGGGTGCCCTAGCCAAAGCTTAGTGGTGCCCTAGCCTAAGCCGAGGGGTGCCCTAGCCTTAGGCTAGGGGAGCCCTAGCCTTAGCCTAAGCCTAGGGGTACCCTAGCCTCAGCCTAGGGTGCCCTAGCCTAAGCCTATGGGTGCCCTAGCCTGAGGCTCGGGGAGCCCTAGCTTTAGCCTAAGCCTAGGGGTGCCCTAGCCAAAGCCTAGGGGTACCCTAGCCTGAGCCTAGGGGTGCCCTAGCCTGAGCCTAGGGGTGCCCAAGCCTGAGCCTACGGGTGCCTTAGCCTGAGGCTAGGGGAGCACTAGCCTTAGTCTAGCCTAGGGGTGCCCTAGCCTGAGCCTAGGGGTGACCTAACCTGAGCCTAGGGTTGCCCTAACCTGAGCCTAGAGGTGCAGGCCTTAGGGTAGGGGAGGCCTAACATTAGCCTAAGCCGAGGGGTACACTAGCCTAACCTAGGGGTGCCCTAGCCTATGCCTAGGGGTGCCCTAGCCTGAGGCAAGGGGACCCTAGCCATAGCCTACGCCTAGGGGTGCACTAGCCTAAGCCTAGGGGTGCAATAGCCTGAGTCTAGGGGAGCCCTAGCCTTAGGCTAGCGGAACCGTAGCCTTAGCCTAAGCCTAGGGCTGCCCTAGTTTAAGCCCAGGGGTGCCCTAGCCAAAGCCTAGGGGTGGCCTATCCTAAGCCTAGGGGTGCACTAGCCTAAGCCTAGGGGTGCCATAGCCTAAGCTTACGGGTGCCTTAGCCTAAGCCTAGGGGTGCCCTAGCCTTAGTCTTGGGGAGCCCTAGCATTTGCCTAAGCCTAGGTGTGCCCTAGCCTAAGCCTAGGGGTGCCCTAGCCTAAGCCTAGGGGTGCCCTCGCCTAACCTAGGGGTGCCCTATCCTTAGACTAGGGGAGGCCAACCTTAGCCTAACCCTAGGGGTGCCCTAGCCTAAGCTTAGGGGTGCCCTAGCCTAAGCCTAGGGGTGCCCTCGCCTAAGCCTAGGGTGCTCTAGCCTTAGGCTTGGGGAGCCTTAACCTTAGCCTAAGACTAGGGGTGCCCTACCCTAAGCCTAGTGGTGCCCTAGATTAAGCTTAGGGGTGCCCTAGAATAAGCCTAGGGGTGCCCTAGCTGACGCTAGTGGAGACATAGCCTTAGCCTAAACCTAGGGGTGCCCTAGCCTGAGCCTATGGGTGCCCTAGCCTGAGGCTAGGGGAGCACTAGCCTTAGTCTAGCCAAGGGGTGCCCTAGCCTAAGCCTAGGGGTGCCTTAGCCTGAGCCTAGGGGTGCCCTAGCCTTAGGGTAGGGGAGCCCTAGCCTTAGCATAAGCCTAGGGGTGCCCTAGCCTAAGACTAGGGGTGCCCTAGCCTAAGCCTAGGGGTGCCCTAGCCAAAGCCTAGGGGTGCCCTAGCCTGAGCCTAGGGGTGCCCTAGCCTGAGGCTAGGGGAGCACTAGCCTTAGTCTAGCCTAGCAGTGCCCTAGCCTTAGCCTAGGGGTGCCCTAGCCTAAACTTAGGGGTGCCCTAGACTGAGGCTAGGGGTGCACTAGCCTGAGCCTAGGGGTTCCCTAGACCTAGGGTAGGGGAACCCTAGACTTAGCCTAAGCCTATGGGTTCCCTAGCCTAAGCCTAGTGGTGCCCTAGCCAAAGCCTAGGGGTGCCCTAGCCTGAGTCTAGGGTTGCCCTAGCCTGAGCCTAGGGGTGCACTAGCCTGAGCCTACGGGTGTATTAACCTGAGGCTAGGGGAGCACTAGCCTTAGTCTAGCCTAGCGGTGCCCTAGCCTAAGCCTAGGGGTGCCCTAGCCTAAACCTAGGGGTGCCCTAGCCTGAGCCTAGGGTTGCCCTAGCCTGAGCCTAGAGGTGCTCTAGCCTGAGCCTACGGGTGCTCTAGCCTGAGGCTAGGGGAGCACTAGCCTTAGTCTAACCTAGGGGTGACCTAGCCTAAGCCTAGGGGTGCCCTAGTCTGAGGCTAGGGGAGCTCTAGCGTTAGCCTAAGCCTTGGGGTGCCCTAGCCAAAGCCTAGGGGTGCCATAGCCTGAGCCTAGGGGTGCCCTAGCCTGAGCCTTGGGGTGCACAAGCCTGAGCCTATGGGTGCCCTAGCCTGAGGCTAGGGGAGCACTAGCCTTAGTCTAGACTAGGGGTGCCCTAGCCTAAGCCTAGGGGTGCCCTAAGCTAAACCTATGGGTGCCCAAGCCTGAGCCTATGGGTGCCCTAGCTTGAGCCTAGGGGTGCCCTAGCCCTAGGGTAGTGGAGCCATAGCCTTAGCCTAAGCCTAGGGGTGCCCTAGCCTAAGCCTAGGGGTGCCCTAACCTAAGCCTAGGGGTGCTCTAGCCTTAGGCTAGGGGAACCCTAGCCTTAGCCTAAGCCTAGGGGTGCCCTAGCCTAAGGCTAGGGTTGCCCTAGCCTGAGCCTAGGGGTTCCCTAGCCTTAGGCTACCGGAGCCCTAGCCTTAGCCTAAGCCTAGGGGTGCCCTAGCCTAAGCCTAGGGGTGCCCTAGCCTAAGGCTTAAAGTGCCCTTGCCTAAGCCTACGGGTGCTCTAGCCTAAGCCTAGGGGTGCCCTAGCCTTAGACTAGGTGAGCCCTAGCCTTAGCCTAAGCCTTGGGGTGCCCTAGCCTAAGCCTATGGCAGCCCTAGCCTAAGCTTAGGGGTACCCTAGCCTAAGCCTAGGGGTGCCCTAACCTATGACTAGGGGTTCCATAGACTTAGGCTAGGGGAGCACTAGCCTTAGCCTTAGCCTAGGGGTGCCCTAGCCTAAGCCTAGGGGTGCCCTATCCTAAGCCTAGGGGTGCCCTAGCCTATGCCTAGGAGTACCCTAGCCTTACGCTAGGGGAGCCGTAGCCTTAGCCTAAGCCTAGGGGTGCCCTAGCCTAAGCCTAGGGGTGCCCTAGCCTTAGCCTAGGTGAGCCCAAGCCTTGGACTAAGCCTAGGGGTGCCCTAGCCTAAGCCTACGTGTGCCCTAGCTTAAGCCTAGGGGTGCCCTAGCCTAAACCTAGGGGTGCCGTAGCCTAAGCCTAGGGGTGCCCTAGCCTTAGCCTAAGCCATCGGGTGCCCTAGCCTAAGCCTAGGGGTGTCCTAGCCTAAGCCTAGGGGTGCCCTAGCCTAAGTCTAGGGGTGCCCTAGCCTAAGCATAGGGGTTCCCTACCTAAGCCGGGGGGTGCCCTAGCCTAAGCCTAGGGATGCCCTAGCCTAAGCCTAGGGGTGTTCTAACCTAAGCCTAGGGGTGCCCTAGCCTTAGGCTAGGGAAGCCCTAGCCTTAGCCTAAGCCTAGGGGTGCCCTAGCCTAAGCCTAGCAGTGCCCTAACCTAAGCCTAGGGTTGCCCTAGCCTAAGCCTAGGGGTGTTCTAACCTAAGCCTAGGGGTGCCCTAGCCTTAGGCTAGGGGAGCCCTAGCCTTAGCCTAAGCCTAGGGGTGCCCTAGCCTAAGCCTAGGGGTTCCCTAGCCTAAGCCTAAGGGTGCCCTATCCTTAGGCTAGGTGAGGCCTAGCCTTAGCCTAAGTCTAGGTGTGCCCTTACCTAAGCCTAGGGTTGCCCTAGCCTAAGCCTAGGGGTGCCCTAGCCTAAGCCTAGGGGTGCCCTAGCCTAAGGCTAGGGGAGCACTAGCCTTAGCCTAAGCCTAGGAGTGCCCTAGCCTAAGCCTAGGTGTGCCCTAGCCTAAGCCTAGTTGTGCCCTAGCCTAAGCATAGTGGTGCCCTCGCCTAAGCATAGGGGTGTCCTAGCCTAAGCCTAGGGGTGCCCTACCCTAAGCCTAGGGATGCCCTAACCTAAGCCTAGGGGTGCCCTAGCCTTAGCCGAGGTGAACCCTAGCCTTAGCCTAAGCCTAGGGGTGCCCTAGCCTAAGCCTAGGGGTGCCCTAGCTTAAGCCTAGGTGTGCCCTAGCCTAAGCCTAGTTGTGCCCTAGCCTAAGCATAGTGGTGCCCTAGCCTAAGCCTAGGGGTGCCCTAGCCGTAGGCTAGGCGAGCCCTAACCTAAGCCTAAGCCTAGGGCTGCCCTAGCCTAAGCCTAGGTGTGCCCTTGCTTAAGCCTAGGTGTGCCCTATCCTAAACCTAGGGGTGCCCTAACCTAAGCCTAGGGGTGCCCTAGCCTATACCAGGGGGTGCCCTAGCCTATCCCTAGGGATGCCCTAGCCTACGTCTAGGATTGCCCCAGCCTAAGCCTAGGGGTGCCCTTGCCTAAGCCTAGGGGTGCCCTCGCCTAAGCCTTGGGGTACCCTAGCCTAAGGCTTGGGGAGTACTAGCCTTAGCCTAAGCCTAGGGGTGCCCTAGCCTAAGCCTAGGGGTGCCCTAGCCTAAGCCTATGTGTGCCCTAGCCTAAGCCTTGTGGTGCCCTACCCTAAGCATAGTCGTGCCCTAGCCTAAGCCTAGGGGTTCCCTACCGTAAGCCTAGGGGTGCCCTAGCCTAAGCCTAGGGGTGCCCAAGCCTTAGGCTAGGGGAGCCCTAGCTTTAGCCTAAGCCTAGGGCTGCCCTAGCCTAAGCCTATGTGTGCCCTAGCTTAAGCCTAGGGGTGCCCTAGCCTAAACCTAGGGGTGCCCTAGCCTAAGCCTAGGGGTGCCCAAGCCTAAGCGTAGTGGTGCCCTAGCCTTAGGCTAGGGGAGCCCTAGCCCTAGCCTAAACCTAGGGGTGCCCTAGCCTAACCCTAGGGGTGCCCTAGCCTAAGCCTAGGGGTGCCCTAGCCTAAGCTTAGGGGTGCCCTAGCCTAAGCCTAGGGGTGCCCTAGTCTTAGGCTAGGGGAGCCCTAGCCTTAGCCTAAGCCTAGGGCTGCCCTAGCCTAAGCCTAGGGGTGCCCTAGCTTAAGCCTAGGGGTGCCCTAACCTTAGCCTAAGCCTACGGGTGCCCTAGCCTAAGCCTAGGGGTTTCCTAGCCTAAAACTAGGGGTACCCTAGCCTAAGCCTAGGGGTGCCCTAGGCTAAGCCTAGGGGTGCCCTAGCCTAAGCCTAGGGGTGCCCTAGCCTTAGGCTTGGGGAGCCCTAGCCTTAGCCTAAGCCTAGGGCTGCTCTAGCCTAAGCCTAGGTGTGCCCAAGCTTAAGCCTAGGGGTGCCCTAGCCTTAGCCTAAGCCTACGGGTGCCCTAGCCTAAGCCTAGGTGCGTCCTAGCCTAAACCTAGGGGTACCCTAGCCTAAGCCTAGTGGTGCCCTAGGCTAAGCCTAGGGGTGCCCTAGCCTTAGGCTACGGGATCCCTAGCCTTAGCCTAAGCATAGGGCTGCCCAAGCCTAAGCGTAGTGGTGCCCTAGCCTTAGGCTAGGGGAGCCCTAGCCTTAGCCTAAGCCTGGGGGTGCCCTAGCCGAAGCCTAGGGGTGCCCTAGCCTAAAACTAGGGGTGCCCTAGCCTAACTTAGGGGTGCCCTAGCCTAAGCCTAGGGGTGCCCTAGCCTAAGGCTAAGGGTGCCGTAGGGTTAGGTTAGGGGAGCCCTAGCCTTAGCCTAAGCCTAAGGGTGCCCTAGCCAAAGCTTAGGGGTGCCCTAGCCTAAGCTTAGGGGTTCCCTAGTCTTAGGCTAGGGGAGCCCTAGCCATAGACTAAGCCTAGGGCTGCCCTAGCCTAAGCGTAAGGGTGCCCTAACCTTAGGCTCGGGGAGCCCTAGCCCTAGCCTAAGCCTAGGATTGCCCTAACCTAAGCCTAGGGGCGCCCTATCCTAAGCCTAGGGGTGCCCTTGCCTTAGGCTAGGGGAGCCCTAGCCTTAGCCTAAGCTAGGAGTGCCCTAACCTAAGCCTAGGGGTGCCCTAGCCTAAGCCTAGGGGTGCCCTAGCATAAGACTAGGGGTGCCCTAGCCTAACTTAGGGGTGCCCTAGCCTAAGCCTAGGGGTGCCCTAGCCTAAGCCTAGGGGTGCCCTAGCCTAAGCTTAGGGGTGCCCTAACCTTAGGCTAGGGGAGCCCTAGCCTTAGCCTAAGCTTAGGGTTGTCCTAGCCTAAGCCTAGTGGTGTCCTAGCCTAAACCTAGGGGTGCCCTAGCCTAACCATATGGGTGCCCTAGCCTAAGCCTAAGATTGCCCCAGCCTAAGCCAAGGGGTGCCCTAGCCTAAGCCTAGAGGTGCCCTAGCCTAAGCCTTGGGGTACCCTAGCCTAAGCCTAGGGGTGCCCTACCCTAGACCTAGGGGTGCCCTAGCCTAAGCCTAGGGGTGCCCTAGCCTTAGCCGAGGTGAGCCCTAGCCTTAGCCTAAGCCTAGGGGTGCCCTACCCTAAGCCTAGGGGTGCCCTAGCCTAAGCCTAGGGGTGCCCTAGCCTAAGCCTAGTGGTGCCCTAGCCTAAGCATAGTGGTACCCTAGCCTAAGCCTAGGGGTGCCCTAGCCTTGGATAGGGGAGCCCTAGCCTTAGCCTAAGCATAGGGTTGCCCTAGCCTAAGCCTAGAGGTGCCCTAGCCTTAGGCTAGGGGAGCTCTAGCCTTAGCCTAAGCCTAGGGCTGCCCTAGCCTAAGCTAGGTGTGCCCTAGCTTAAGCCTAGGGGTGCCCTAGCCTAAACCTAGGGGTGCCCTAGCCTAAGCCTAGGGGTGCCCTAGCCTAAACATAGGGGTGCCCTAGTTTATCCCTAGGGGTGCCTTAGCCTTAGGATAGGGGATCACTATCCTTAGCCTAAGCCTAGGGGTGCCCTAGCCTATGCCTAGGGGTGCCCTAGCCTTAGGCTAGGGGAGCCGTAGCCTTAGCCTAAGCCTAGGGGTGCCCTAGCATAAGACTATGGGTGCCCTACCCTAAGCCTAGGGGTGCCCTAGCCTTAGCCTAAGCCTAGGGGTACCCTAGCCTAAGACTAGGGGTGCCCTAGCCTAATTTAGGGGTGCCCTAGCCTAATCCTAGGGGTGCCCTAGCCTAAGCCTAGGGGTGTTCTAGCCTAAGCCTAGGGGTGCCCTAGCCTAAGCCTAGGGGTGCCCTAGTCTTAGGCTAGGGGAGGCCTAGCCTTAGCCTAAGCCTAGGGCTGCCCTAGCCTAAGCCTATGGGTGCCCTAGCCTTAGTCTAGGTGAGCCCTAGCCTTAGGCTAGGTGAGCCCTAGCCTTAGCCTAAGCCTAGGGGTGCCCTAGCCGAAGCCTAGGGGTGCCCTAGCCTAAGCCTAGGAGTGCCCTAGCCTAAGACTAGGGGTGCCCTAGCCTAAGTGTAGGGGTGACCTAGCCCCAGCCTATGTGTGCCCTAGCCTTAGCCTAAGACTAGGGGTGCCCTAGACTAAGCCTAGGGGTGCCCTAGACTAAGCCTAGGGGTGCCCTAGCCTTAGGCTGGGAGCCCTAGCCTTAGCCTAAGCCTAGGGGTGCACTAGCCTAAGCCTAGGGGTGCCCTAGCCTTAGGCTAGGGAAGCCCTAGCCAAAGCCTAGAGGTGCCCTAGCCTAAGCCTAGGGGTGCCCTAACCTTAGGCTAGGGGTTCCCTAGCCAAAGCATAGGGGTGCCCTAGCCTAAGGATAGGGGTGCCATAGTCTTAGGTTGGGGAGCCCTAGCCTTAGCCTAAGCCTAGGGGTGCACTAGCGTAAGCCTAGGGGTGCCCTAGCGTAAGCCTAGGGGTGCCCTAGCTTTAGGCTAGGGGTGTCCTAGCCAAATCCTTGGGGTGCCCTTGCCTAAGCATAGGGGTGCCCTAGCCTTAGGCTAGAGGAGCCCTAGCCTTAGCCTAAGCCTAGGGTTGCCCTAGCCTAAGCCTAGGTGTGCCCTAGGGTTAGGCTAGGGGAGCCCTAGCCTTAGCCTAAGTCTAGGGGTGCCCTAGCCTAAGCCTAGGGGTGCCCTAGCCTAAGCCTAGGGGTCCCATAACCTAAGTTTAGGGGAGCCCTAGCCTTAGCCTATGCCTAGGGCTGCCCCAGCCTAATCCTTGGGGTGCCCTAACCTAAGCCTAGGATTGCCCTAGCCTAAGCCTGGGGGTGCCCTAGCCTTAGGCTAGGGGAGCCCTAGCCTTAGCTTAAGCCTAGGGTTGCCCTAGCCTAAGCCTAGGTGTGCCCTAGCTTAAGCCTAGGGGTGCCCTAGCCTAAACCTAGGGGTGCCTTAGCTTAAGCCTAGGGGTGCCCTAGCCTTAGTCTAAGCCATCGGGTGCCCTAGCCTAAGCCTAGGGGTGTCCTAGCCTAAACCTAAGGGTGCCCTATCCTAAGCCTAGGGGTGCCCTAGCCTCTTCCTAGGCGTGCCCTAGCCTTATGCTAGGGTAGCCCTAGCCTTAGCCTAAGCCTAGGGCCGCCCTAGCCTAGAACTAGGGGTTCCCTAGCTTAAGCTTAGGGGTGCCCTAGCCTTAGGCTAGGGGAGCCCTAGCCTTAGTCTAAGCCTAGGGGTGCCCTATCCTTAGGCTAGGGGAGTCCTCGCCTTAGCCGAAGCCTTAGGCTGCCCTAGCCTAAGCCTAGGGGCGCCCTAGCCTAAGCCTAGGGGTGCCCTAGCCCAAGCCTAGGGGTGCACTAACGTTAAGCTAGAGGAGCCCTAGCCTTAGCCTAAGCCTAGGGGTGCCCTAGCATAAGCCGACGGTGCCCTAGCCTAAGTCTAGGGGTGCCCTAGCCTAAGCATAGGGGTTCCCTACCTAAGCCTAGGGGTGCCCTAGCCTAAACCTAGGGATGCCCTACCCTAAGCCTAGGGGTGCCTTAGCCTTAGGCTAGGGAAGCCCTAGCCTTAGCCTAAACCTAGCGGTGCCCTAACCTAAGCCTAGGGTTACCCTAGCCTAAGCCTAGGGGTGTCCTAACCTAAGCCTAGGCGTGCCCTAGCCATTAGGCTAGGGGAGCCCTAGCCTTAGCCTAAGCCTAGGGGTGCCCTAGCCTAAGCCTAGGGGTTCCCTAGCCTAAGCCTAAGGGTGCCCTTGCCTAACTTAGGAGTGCCCTAGCCTAAGCCTAGGGGTGACCTAGCCTATGCCTAGGGGTGCCCTAGGGTTAGGCTAGGGGAGCCCTAGCCTTAGCCTAAGCCTAGGGGTGACCTAGCCTAAGCCTAGGGGTGCCCTAGCCTAAGCCTAGGGGTGTTCTAGCCTAAGGCTAGGGGTGCCCTAGCCTAAGCCTAGGGGTGCCCTAACCTAAGCCTAGGGGTGTCCTAGACGTAGGCTAGGGGAGCCCTAGCCTTAGCCTAAGCCTAGGGCTGCCCTAGCTAAAGACTATGGGTGCCCTAGCCTTAGGCTAGGTGAGCCCTAGCTTTAGCCTAAGCCTAGGGGTGCCCTAGCCTAAGCCTAGAGGTGCCCTAGCCTAAGCCTAGGGGTGCCCTATCCTAAGCCTAGTGGTGCCCTAGCCTAAGCCTAGGGGTGCCCTAGTCTTAGGATAGGGGAGCCCTAGCCTTAGCCTAAGCCTAGGGCTGCCCTAGCCTAAGCGTAGGGGTGCCCTAGCCTTAGGCTAGGGGAGCCCTAGCCCTAGTCTAAACCTAGGGGTGCCCTAGCCTAAGCCTAGGGGTGCCCTAGCGTAAGCCTAGGATTGCCCTAGCCTAAGCCTAGGGGCGCCCTAGCCTTAGGCTAGGGGAGCCCTAGCCTTAGCCTAAGCTTACGGTTACCCTAGCCTAAGCCTAGGGGTGCCCTAGCCTAAGACTAGGGGTGCCCTAGCCTAACTTAGTGGTGCCCTAGCCTAAGCCTACGGGTGCCCTAGCCTAAGCATAGGGGTGCCCTAGGGTTAGGTTAGGGGAGCCCTAGCCTTAGCCTAAGCCTAGGGGTGCCCTAGTCTAAGCCTAGGGGTGCCCTAGCCTAAGCCTAGGGGTGCCCTAGCCTAAGCCTAGGGGTGCCATAGCCTAAGCTTAGGGGAACCTTAGCCTTAGCCTATGCCTAGGGATGCCCCAGCCTAATCCTAGGAGTGCCCTAGCCTAAGGCTATGGGTGCCCTAGCCTAAGCCTAGGGGTGCCCTAGCCTTATGCTAGGGAACCCTAGCCTTAGGCTAGGGGAGCCCTAGCCTTAGCCTAAGCCTAGGGCTGCCCTAGCTTAAGCCTAGGTGTGAGCTAGCTTAAGCTTAGGGGTGCCCTAGCCTAAGCCTAGGGGTGCCCTAGCCTTAGCCTAAGCCATCGGGTGCCCTAGCCTAAGCCTAGGAGTGTCCTAGCCTAAACCTAGGGGTGCCCTATCCTAAGCCTAGGGGTGCCCTAGCCTCTTCCTAGGCGTGCTCTAGCCTTATGCTAGGGTAGCCCTAGCCTTAGACTAAGCCTAGGGCCGCCCTAGCCTAGAACTAGGGGTGCCCTAGCTAAGCTTAGGGGTGCCCTAGCCTTAGGCTAGGGGAGCCCTAGCCTTAGTCTAAGCCTAGGGGTGCCCTATCCAAAGCCTAGGGGTGCCCTATCCTTAGGCTAGGGGAGTCCTCGCCTTAGCCGAAGCCTTAGGCTGCCCTACCCTAAGCCTAGGGGCGCCCTAGCCTAAGCCTAGGGGTGCCCTAGCCCAAGCCTAGGGTTGCCCTAGCGTTAGGCTAGAGGAGCCCTAGCCTTAGCCTAAGCCTAGGGGTGCCCTAGCCTAAGCCGACGGTGCCCTAGCCTAAGCCTAGGGGTGCCCTAGCCTTAGCCTAGGGGTGCCCTAGCCTAAGTCTAGGGGTGCCCTAGCCTAAGCATAGGGGTTCCCTACCTAAGCCTAGGGGTGCCCAACCCTAAGCCTAGGGATGCCCTAGCCTAAGCCTAGGGGTGCCCTAGCCTTCGGCTAGGAAAGCCCTAGCCTTAGCCTAAGCCTAGGGGTGCCTACCCTAAGCCTAGGCGTGCCCTAGCCTAAGCCGAGGGGTGCCCTAGCCTTAGGCTAGGGGAGCCCTAGCCTTAGCCTAAGCCTAGGGCTTCCCTAGCCTAAGCCTAAGTGTGCCTTGGCTTAAGACTAGGGGTGCCCTAGCCTAAACCTAGGGGTGCTCTAACCTAAGCCTAGGGGTGCCCTAGCCTAAACCTGGGGGTGCCCTAACCTATCCCTAGTGGTGCCTTAGACTTAGGCTAGGGAATCACTAGCCTTAGCCTAAGCCTAGGATTGCCCTAGCCTATGCCTGGGGGTGCCCTAGCCTTAGGCTAGGGGAGCCCTAGCCTTAGCTTAAGCCTAGGGTTGCCCTAGCCTAAGCCTAGGTGTGCCCTAGCTTAAGCCTAGGGGTGCCCTAGCCTAAACCTAGGGGTGCCTTAGCCTAAGCCTAGGGGTGCCCTAGCCTTAGTCTAAGACATCGGGTGCCCTAGCCTAAGCCTAGGGGTGTCCTAGCCTAAACCTAGGGGTGCCCTATCCTAAGCCTAGGGGTGCCCTAGCCTCTTCCTAGGCGTGCCCTAGCCTTATGCTAGGGTAGCCCTAGCCTTAGCCTAAGCCTAGGGCCGCCCTAGCCTAGAACTAGGGGTTCCCTAGCCTAAGCTTAGGGGTGCCCTAGCCTTAGGCTAGGGGAGCCCTAGCCTTAGTCTAAGCCTAGGGGTGCCCTATCCTTAGGCTAGGGGAGTCCTCGCCTTAGCCGAAGCCTTAGGCTGCCCTAGCCTAAGCCTAGGGGCGCCCTAGCCTAAGCCTAGGGATGCCCTAGCCCAAGCCTAGTGGTGCACTAGCGTTAAGGTAGAGGAGCCCTAGCCTTAGCCTAAGCCTAGGGGTGCCCTAGCATAAGCCGACGGTGCCCTAGCCTAAGTCTAGGGGTGCCCTAGCCTAAGCATAGGGGTTCCCTACCTAAGCCTAGGGGTGCCCTAGCCTAAACCTAGGGATGCCCTACCCTAAGCCTAGGGGTGCCTTAGCCTTAGGCTAGGGAAGCCCTAGCCTTAGCCTAAGCCTAGCGGTGCCCTAGCCTAAGCCTAGAGGTGCCCTAGTCTAAGCCTAGGGGTGCCCTATCCTAAGCCTAGTGGTGCCCTAGCCTAAGCCTAGGGGTGCCCTAGTCTTAGGATAGGGGAGCCCTAGCCTTAGCCTAAGCCTAGGGCTGCCCTAGCCTAAGCGTAGGGGTGCCCTAGCCTTAGGCTAGGGGAGCCCTAGCCTTAGCCTAAGCTTTGGGTTACCCTAGCCAAAGCCTAGGGGTGCCCTAGCCTAAGACTAGGGGTGCCCTAGCCTAACTTAGTGGTGCCCTAGCCTAAGCCTAGGGGTGCCCTAGCCTAAGCATAGGGGTGCCCTAGGGTTAGGCTAGGGGAGCCCTAGCCTTAGCCTAAGCCTAGGGGTGCCCTAGTCTAAGCATAGTGGTGCCCTAGCCTAAGCCTAGGGGTGCCCTAGCCTAAGCCTAGGGGTGCCCTAGCCTAAGCCTAGGGGCGCCCTAGCCTAAGCCTAGGGGTGCCCTAGCCCAAGCCTAGGGGTGCCCTAGCGTTAGGCTAGAGGGGCCCTAGCCTTAGCCTAAGCCTAGGGGTGCCCTAGCCTAAGCCGACGGTGCCCTAGCCTAAGCCTAGGGGTGCCCTAGCCTTAGCCTAGGGGTGCCCTAGCCTAAGTCTAGGGGTGCCCTAGCCTAAGCATAGGGGTTCCCTACCTAAGCCTAGGGGTGCCCAACCCTAAGCCTAGGGATGCCCTAGCCTAAGCCTAGGGGTGCCCTAGCCTTCGGCTAGGAAAGCCCTAGCCTTAGCCTAAGCCTAGGAGTGCCTACCCTAAGCCTAGGGGTGCCCTAGCCTAAGCCTAGGGGTGCCCTAGCCTTAGGCTAGGGGAGCCCTAGCCTTAGCCTAAGCCTAGGGCTTCCCTAGCCTAAGCCTAAGTGTGCCCTGGCTTAAGCCTAGGGGTGCCCTAGCCTAAACCTAGGGGTGCTCTAACCTAAGCCTAGGGGTGCCCTAGCTTAAACCTGGGGGTGCCCTAGCCTATCCCTAGTGGTGCCTTAGACTTAGGCTAGGGAATCACTAGCCTTAGCCTAAGCCTAGGGGTGCCCTAGCCTATGCCTGGGGGTGCCCAAGCCTTAGGCTAGGGGAGCCCTAGCGTTAGCATAAGACTAAGGGTGCCCTAGCCTAAGCCTAGGGGTGCCCTAGCTTTAGGCTACGGGTACACTAGCCTTAGCATAAGCCTAGGTGTGCCCTAGCATAAGTTTAGGGGTGCCCTATCCTATGCCTAGGGGTGCCCTAGCCTTAGGCTAGTTGAGCCATAGCCTTAGCCTAAGCTTAGGGGTGCCCTAGCCTAAGCCTAGGGGTGCCCTAGCCTAAGACTAGGGTTTGCCCTAGCCTAACTTAGGGTGCCCTAGGCTAAGCCTAGGGGTGCCCTAGCCTAAGCCTATGGGTACCCGAGGTTTAGGCTAGGGGAGCCCTAGCCAGAGCCTAATCCTAGGGGTGACCTAGCCTAAGCCTAGGGGAGCCCTAGCCTAAGCCTAGGGGTGTTCTAGCCTAAGGCTAGGGGTGCCCTAGCCTAAGCCTAGGGGTACCCTATCCTAAGACTAGGGGTGCCCTAGCCTAAGGCTAGGGGTGCCCTAGTCTTAGGCTAGGGGAGCCCTAGCCTTAGCCTAAGCCTAGGGCTGCCCTAGCTAAAGCCTATGGGTGCCATAGCCTTAGGCTAGGTGAGCCCTAGCCTTAGCCTAAGCCTAGGGGTGCCCTAGCCTAAGCCTAGGGGTGCCCTAGCCTAAGACTAGGGGTGCCCTAGCCTAACTTAGGGGTGCCCTAGCCTAAATCTAGGGGTGCCCTAGGGTTAGGCTAGGGCAGCCCTAGCCTTAGCCTAAGCCTAGGGGTGCCCTAGTCTAAGCCTAGAGGTGCCCTAGCCTAAGCCTAGGGGTACCCTATCCTAAGACTAGGGGTGCCCTAGCCTAAGGCTAGGGGTGCCCTAGTCTTAGGCTAGGGGAGCCCTAGCCTTAGCCTTAGCCTAGGGCACCCCTAACCTAAGCGTAGGGATGCCCTAGCCTTAGGCTAGGGGAGCCTTAGCCCTAGCCTAAACCTAGGGGTGCCCTAGCCTAAGCCTAGGGGTGCCCTAGCCTAAGCCTAGGGGTGTTCTAGCCTACGGCTAGGGGTGCCCTAGCCTAACCCTAGGGGTGCCCTAACCTAAGCCTAGGGGTGCCCTAGTCTTAGGCTAGGGGAGCCCTAGCCTTAGCCTAAGCTTAGGGTTACCCTAGCCTAAGCCTAGGGGTGCCCTAGCCTAAGCTAGGGGTGCCCTAGCCTAAGACTTGGGGTGCCCTAGCCTAACTTAGGGGTGCCCTAGCCTAAGTCTAGGGGTGCCCTAGCCTAAACCTATGGGTGCCGTAGGGTTAGGCTAGGAGAGCCCTAGCCTTAGCCTAAGCCTAGGGGTGCCCTAGCCTAAGCCTTGGGGTGCCCTAGCCTAAGCCTAGGGGTGCCCTAACCTAAGCCTAGGGGTGGCCTAATCTTAGGCTAGGGGAGACCTAGCCTTAGCTTAAGCCTAGGGCTGCCCAAACCTAAGCGTAGTGGTGCCATAGCCTTAGGCTAGGGGAGACCTAGCCCAACCTAAACCTAGGGGTGCCCTAGCCAAACCCTAGGGGTGCCCTAGCCTAAGCCTAGGATTGCCCTAGCCTAAGCCTAGGGGTGCCCTAGCATAAGCCTAGGGGTGCCCTAGCCTTAGGCAAGGGGAGCCCTAGCCTTAGCCTAAGCCTAGGGCTGCCCTAGCCTAAGCCTAGGTGTGCCCTAACTTAAGCCTAGGGGTGCCCTAGCCTTAGCCTAAGCCTACGGGTGCCGTAGCCTAAGCCTAGGGGTGTCCTAGCCTAAACCTAGGGGTACCCTACCCTAAGCCTAGGGGTGCCCTAGCCTAAGCGTAGGGGTGCCCTAGCCTTAGGCTACGGGAGCCCTAGCCTTAGCCTAAGCCTAGGGCTGCCAAAGCCTAAGCGTAGTGGTGCCCTAGCCTTAGGCTAGGAGAGCCCTAGCCCTAGCCTAAACCTAGGGGTGCCCTAGCCTAACCCTCGGGGTGTCCTAGCCTACGCCTAAGATTGCCCCAGCCTAAGCCTAGGGGTGCCCTAGCCTAAGCCTAGGGGTGCCCTAGCCTAAGCCTAGGGGTTCCCTAGCCTAAGGCTAGGGGAGCACTAGCCTTAGCCTAAGTCTAGGGGTGCCCTAGCCTAAGCCTAGGGATGCCCTAGCCTAAGCCTAGGGGTGCCCTACCCTAAGCCTAGGGGTGCCCTAGCCTAAGCCTAGGGGTGCCCTAGCCTTAGCCGAGGTGAGCCCTAGCCTTAGCCTAAGCCTAGGGGTGCCCTAGCCTAAGCCTAGGGGTGCCCTAGCCTAAGCCTAGGTGTGCCCTAGACTAAGCCTAGTGGTGCCCTAGCCTAAGCATAGTGGTGCCCTAGCCTAAGCCTAGGGGTGCCCTACCCTAAGCCTAGGGGTACCCTAGCCTAAGCCTAGGGGTGCCCTAGCCTTAGGATAGGGGAGCCCTAGCCTTAGACTAAGCATAGGGGTGCCCTAGCCTAAGCCTAGGGGTGCCCTAGCCTTAGGCTAGGGGAGCCCTACCCTTAGCCTAAGCCTAGGACTGCCCTAGCCTAAGCCTAGGTGTGCCCTAGCTTAAGCCTAGGGGTGCCCTAACGTAAACCTAGGGGTGCCCTAGCCTAAGCCTTGGGGTGCTCTATCTTTAACATAGGGGTGCCCTAGCCTATCCCTACGGGTGCTTAGGCTTAGCCTAGGGGATGACTTGCCTTAGCCTAAGCCTAGGGGTGCCCTAGCCTATGCTTAGGGGTGCCCTAGCCTTAGGCTAGGGGAGCCGTAGCCTTAGCATAAGCCTAGGGGTGCCCAAGCATAAGACTAAGGGTGCCCTACCCTAAGCCTACAGGTGCCCTAGCCTTAGGCTAGGGGTTCACTAGCCTTAGCCTAAGGCTAGGGGTGCCCTAGCATAAGCTTAGGGGTGCCCTAGCCTATGCCTAGGGGTGCCCTAACCTTAGGCTAGGAGAGCCCTAGCTTTAGCCTAAGCCTAGGGGTGCCCTAGCCTAAGCCTAGGGGTGCCCTAGCCTAAGCCTAGGGGTGCCCTAGCCTAAGAATAGGGGTGCCCTAACCTAACTTAGGGGTGCCATAGCCTTAGCCTAGGGATGTTCTAGCCTAAGCCTAGGGGTGCCCTAGCCTAAGCCGAGGGGTGCCCTAGTCTTAGGCTAGGGGAGGCCTAGCCTTAGCCTAAGCCTAGGGCTGCCTAAGCCTAAGCCTATGGGTGCCCTAGCCTTAGGCTAGGTGAGCCCTAGCCTTAGC
The DNA here is from genome assembly GCF_050624435.1 of Tenrec ecaudatus. NCBI lineage: Eukaryota > Metazoa > Chordata > Mammalia > Afrosoricida > Tenrecidae > Tenrec > Tenrec ecaudatus. Next base: position 1,114,032 of record NW_027457648.1, on the reverse strand, counting down.
CTAAGCCTAGGGGTGCCCTAGCCTAAGCCTAGGGATGCCCTAGCCTAAGACTAGGGGTGCCCTAGCCTAACTTAGAGGTGCCCTAGCCTAAGCCTAGGGCTGCCCTAGCCAAAGCTTAGGGGTGCCCTAGCCTAAGCCTAGGGGTGCCCTTGCCGTAGGCAAGGGGAGCCTTAGCCTTAGCCTAAGCCTAGGGGTGCCCTAGCCTAAACCTAGGGGTGCACTAGCCTAAGCCTAGGGGTGCCCTAGCCTTAGCCTAAGCCTACGGGTGCCCTAGCCTAAGCCTAGGGGTGTCCTAGCCTAAGCCTAGGGGTGCCCTAGCATAAGACTAGGGGTGCCCTAGCATAATCTTAGGGGTGCCCTAGCCTATGCCTAGGGGTGCCCTAGCCTTAGGCTAGGTGAGCCCTAGCCTTAGCCTAAGCCTAGGGGTGCCCTAGCCTAAGCCTAGGGGTGTCCTAGCTTAAGCCTAGGGGTGCCCTAGCCTAAGCCTAGGGGTGCCCTAGCCTAACTTAAGGGTGCCCTAGCCGAAGCTTAGGGGTGCCCTAGCCTAAGCCTAGGGGTGCCCTAGCCTAAGCTTAGGGGTGCCCTAGCCTTAGGCTAGGGGAGCCCTAGCCTTAGCCTAAGCTTAGGGTTGTCCTAGCCTAAGCCTAGGGGTGCCCTAGCCTAAGCCTAGGGGTGCCTTAGCCTTAGGCAAGGGGAGCCCTAGCCCTAGCCTAAACCTAGGGGTGCCCTAGCCTAACCCTAGGGGTGCCCTACCTAAGCCTAAGATTGCCCCAGCCTAAGGCTAGGGGTGCCCTAGCCTAAGCCTAGGGTTGTCCTAGCCTTAGGCTAGGGGAGCCCTAGCCCTAGCCTAAACCTAGGGGTGCCCTAGCCTAACCCTAGGGGTGCCATAGCCTCTGTCTAGGATTGCCCTAGCCTAAGCCTAGGGGTGCCCTAACCTAAGCTTAGGGGTGCCCTAGCCTGAGGCTAGGGGAGCCCTAGCCTTAGCCTAAGCCTAGGGCTGCCTTAGCCTAAGTGTAGGGGTGCCCTAGCCTTAGGCTAGGGGAGCCCTAGCCCTAGCCTAAACCTAGGGGTGCCCTAGCCTAACCCTAGGGGTGCCATAGCCTCTGTCTAGGATTGCCCTAGCCTAAGCATAGGGGTGCCCTAACCTAAGTTTAGGGGTGCCCTAGCCTGAGGCTAGGGGAGCCCTAGCCTTAGCCTAAGACTAGGGCTGCCCTAGCCTAAGCCTAGGTGTGCCCTAGCTTAAGCCTAGGTGTGCCCTAGCCTAAACCTAGGGGTGCCCTAGCCCAAGCCTAGGGGTGCCCTAGCCTTAGCCTAAGCCTACGGGTGCCCTAGCCTAAGCCTAGGGGTGTCCTAGCCTAAACCTAGGGGTACCCTAGCCTAAGCTTAGGGGTGCCCTAGCCTAAGCCTAGGGGTGCCATAGCCTTAGATTAGGGGAGCCCTAGCCTTAGCCTAAGCCTAGGGCAGCCCTAGCCTAAAACTAGGGGTGCCCTAGTCTAAGCTTAGGGGTGCCCTAGCCTTAGGATAGGGAAGCCCTAGCCATAGTCTAAGCCTAGGGGTGCCCTATCCAAAGTCTAGGGGTGTCCTATCCTTAGTCTAGGGGAGTCCTCGCCTTAGCCGAAGCCTTAGTGTGCACTAGCCTAAGCCTAGGGGTGCCCTAGCCTAAGCCTAGGGCTGCCCTAGCCCAAGCATAGGGGTGCCCTAGCGTTAGGCTAGAGGAGCCCTAGCCTTAGCGTAAGCCTAGGGGTGCCCTAGCCTAAGCCGAGGGATGCCCTATGCTAAGACTTGGGATGCCCTAGCCTAACCCTAGGGGTGCCCTACCTAAGCCTAAGATTGCCCCAGCCTAAGGCTAGGGGTGCCCTAGCCTAAGCCTAGGGTTGTCCTAGCCTTAGGCTAGGGGAGCCCTAGCCCTAGCCTAAACCTAGGGGTGCCCTAGCCTAACCCTAGGGGTGCCATAGCCTCTGTCTAGGATTGCCCTAGCCTAAGCCTAGGGGTGCCCTAACCTAAGCTTAGGGGTGCCCTAGCCTGAGGCTAGGGGAGCCCTAGCCTTAGCCTAAGCCTAGGGCTGCCTTAGCCTAAGGGTAGGGGTGCCCTAGCCTTAGGCTAGGGGAGCCCTAGCCCTAGCCTAAACCTAGGGGTGCCCTAGCCTAACCCTAGGGGTGCCATAGCCTCTGTCTAGGATTGCCCTAGCCTAAGCATAGGGGTGCCCTAACCTAAGCTTAGGGGTGCCCTAGCCTGAGGCTAGGGGAGCCCTAGCCTTAGCCTAAGACTAGGGCTGCCCTAGCCTAAGCCTAGGTGTGCCCTAGCTCAAGCCTAGGTGTGCCCTAGCCTAAACCTAGGGGTGCCCTAGCCTAAGCCTAGGGGTGCCCTAGCCTTAGCCTAAGCCTACGGGTGCCCTAGCCTAAGCCTAGGGGTGTCCTAGCCTAAACCTAGGGGTACCCTAGCCTAAGCTTAGGGGTGCCCTAGCCTAAGCCTAGGGGTGCCCTAGCCTTAGTTTAGGGGAGCCCTAGCCTTAGCCTAAGCCTAGGGCAGCCCTAGCCTAAAACTAGGGGTGCCCTAGTCTAAGCTTAGGGGTGCCCTAGCCTTAGGATAGGGAAGCCCTAGCCATAGTCTAAGCCTAGGGGTGCCCTATCCAAAGTCTAGGGGTGTCCTATCCTTAGTCTAGGGGAGTCCTCGCCTTAGCCGAAGCCTTAGGGTGCACTAGCCTAAGCCTAGGGGTGCCCTAGCCTAAGCCTAGGGCTGCCCTAGCCCAAGCATAGGGGTGCCCTAGCGTTAGGCTAGAGGAGCCCTAGCCTTAGCGTAAGCCTAGGGGTGCCCTAGCCTAAGCCGAGGGATGCCCTATGCTAAGACTTGGGATGCCCTAGCCTAAGCCTAGGGGTGCCCTAGCCTAAGTAAGGGTTGCCCTAGCCTAAGCATAGGGATTCCCTACCTTAGCATAATGGTGCCCTAGCCTAAGCCTAGGGGTGCCTTAGCCTTAGGCTAGGGAAGCCCTATCCTTAGCCTAAGCCTAGGGGTGCCCTAGCCTAAGCCTAGCGGTGCCCTAACCTAAGCCTAGGGTTTCCCTACACTAATGCTAGGGGTGCCCTAACCTAAGCCTAGGGGTGCCCTAGCCTTAGGCTAGGAGAGCCCTAGCCTTAGCCCAAGCCTAGGGGTGCCCTTCCTAAGCCTAGTGGTGTCCTAGACTAAGCCTAGTGGTGCCCTATCCTAAGCCTAGGGGTGCTTAGCCTAAGCCTAGGGGTGCCCTAGCCTAAGCCTAAGGGTGCCCTTGCCTTAGACTAGGGGAGCCCTAGCCTTAGCCTATGCCTAGGGGTGCCCTTGCCTAAGCCTAGGGGTGCCCTAGCCTAAGCCTAGGGGTGCCCTAGCCTAAGCTAATGGGTGCCCCAGCCTTAGGCTAGGGAAGCCCTAGCCTTAGCTTAAGCCTAGGGGTTCCCTAGCCTAAGCTTAGGGGTTCCCTAGACTAAGCCTTTGGGTGCCCTAGCCTAAGCCTAGGGGTGCCCTAGCCTAAGCCTAGGGGTGCCCTGCCCTAAGGCTAGGGGAGCCCTAAACTTAGCCTAAGCCTAGGTGTGCTTTGGCCAAGCCTAGGGGTGCCCTAGCCTAATCCTAGCGGTGCCCTATCCTAAGTAAAGGGGTTCCCTAGCCTTAGGCTAGGGGAGCCCTAGCCTTAGCCTAAGCCTAGGTGTGCCCTAGCCTAACCCTAGGGTAGCCCTAGCCTAAGCTTAGGGGTGCATTAGCTTTAGGCTAGAGGAGCCCTAGCTTTAGCCTAAGCCTAGGGGTGCCCTAGCCTAAGCCTAAGAGTGCCCTAGCCTAAGACTAGGGGTGCCGTAGCCTAAGAGTAGGGGTGCCCTAGCCCCAGCCTATGGGTGCCCTAGCCTTAGCCTAAGCCTAGGGGTTCCCTAGCCAAAGCATAGGGGTGCCCTAGACTAAGCCTAGGGGTGCCCTAAACTTAGGCTGTGAGCCCTAGCCTTAGCCTAAGCTTAGGGGTGCACTAGCCTAAGCCTAGGGTGCCCTAGCCTAAGTCTAGGGGTGCCCTAGCCTTAGTCTAGGGGAGCCCTAGCCAAAGCCTAGGGGTGCTCTAGCCTAAGCCTAGGGGTGCCCTAACCTTAGGCTAGGTGTTCCCTAGCCAAAGCGTAGGGGTGCCCTAGCCTAAGGATTGGGGTGTAATAATCTTAGGATGGGGAGCCCTAGCCTTAGCCTAAGTCTAGGGGTGCACTAGCGTAAGCCTAGGGGTTCCCTAGCGTAAGCCTAGAGGTGCCCTAGCCTTAGGCTAGGGGTGTCCTAGCCAAATCCTTGGGGTGCCCTTGCCTAAGCATAGGGGTAACCTAGCCTTAGGCACGGGGAGCCCTAGTTAGCCTTAGCCTTGGGGTGACCTAGCCTAAGCCTAGGGGTGCCCTAGCCTAAGCCTAGGGGTGCCCTAACCTTAGATTAGGGGAGCCCTAGCCTTAGCCTTAGCCTAGGGCAGCCCTAGCCTAAAACTAGGGGTGCCCTAGCGTAAGCTTAGGGGTTCCCTAGGCTTAGGATAGGGAAGCCCTAGCCATAGTCTAAGCATAGGGGTGCCCTATCCAAAGTCTAGGGGTTTCCTATCCTTAGGCTAGGGGAGTCCTCGCCTTAGCCGAAGCCTTAGGGTGCCCTAGCCTAAGCCTAGGGGTGCCCTAGCCTAAGCTTAGGGGTACCCTAGCCCAAGCCTAGGGGTGCCCTAGCGTTAGGCTAGAGGAGCCCTAGCCTTAGCCTAAGCCTAGGGGTGCCCTAGCCTAAGCCGAGGGATGCCCTAGCCTAAGACTAGGGGTGTCCTAGCCTAAGCATAGGGGTTCCCTACCTTAGCATAGTGGTGCCCTAGCCTAAGCCTAAGGGTGCCCTAGCCTTAGACTAGGGGAGCCCTAGCCTTAGCCTATGCCTAGGGGTGCCCTAGCCTAAGCCTAGGGGTGCCCTAGCCTAAGCTTATGGGTGCCCCAGCCTTAGGCTAGGGTAGCCCTAGCCTTAGCTTAAGCCTAGGGGTGCCCTAGCCTAAGCCTAGGGGTTCCCTAGACTAAGCCTTTGGGTGCCCTAGCCTAAGCCTAGGGGTGCCCTAGCCTAACCCTAGGGTTGCCCTAGCCTAAGCTTAGGGGTGCCTTAGCCTTAGGCTAGAGGAGCCCTAGCTTTAGCCTAAGCCTAGGGGTGCCCTAGCCTAAGCCTAGGAGTGCCCTAGCCTAAGCCTAGGGGTGCCCTAGCCTAAGCCTAGGAGTGCCCTAGCCTAAGACTAGGGGTGCCCTAGCCTAAGTGTAGGGGTGCCCTAGCACAAGCCTAGGGGTGCCCTAGCCTAAGCCTAGGGGTGCCCTAGCCTAAGCTTATGGGTGCCACAGCCTTAGGCTAGGGTAGCTCTAGCCTTAGCTTAAGCCTAGGGGTGCCCTAGCCTAAGCCTAGGTGTTCCCTAGACTAAGCCTTTGGGTGCCCTAGCCTAAGCCTAGGGGTGCCCTAGCCTAAGCCTAGGGGTGCCCTAGACTAAGCCTAGGGGTGCCCTAGCCTTAGACTGGGAGCCCTAGCCTTAGCCTAATCCTAGGGGTGCACTAGCCTAAGTCTAGGGGTGCCCTAGCCTAGGTCTAGGGGTGCCCTAGCCTTAGGCTAGGGGAGCCCTAACCAAAGCCTAGGGGTGCCCTAGCCTAAGCCTAGGGGTGCCCTAACCTTAGGCTAGGGGTTCCCTAGCCAAAGCCTAGGGGTGCCCTAGCCTAATGATAGGGGTGCCCTAGCCCAAGCATAGGGGTGCCCTAGCGTTAAGCTAGAGGAGCCCTAGCATTAGCGTAAGCCTAGGGGTGCCCTAGCCTAAGCCGAGGGATGCCCTATGCTAAGACTTGGGATGCCCTAGCCTAAGCCTAGGGGTGCCCTAGCCTAAGTAAGGATTGCCCTAGCCTAAGCATAGGGGTTCCCTACCTTAGCATAATGGTGCCCTAGCCTAAGCCTAGGGGTGCCTTAGCCTTAGGCTAGGGAAGCCATATCCTTAGCCTAAGCCTAGGGGTGCCCTAGGCTAAGCCTAGCGGTTCCCTATCCTAAGCCTAGGGTTTCCCTACCCTAATGCTAGGGGTGCCCTAACCTAAGCCTAGGGGTGCCCTAGCCTTAGGCTAGGAGAGCCCTAGCCTTAGCCCAAGCCTAGGGGTGCCCTTCCTAAGCCTAGTGGTGTCCTAGACTAAGCCTAGTGGTGCCCTATCCTAAGCCTAGGGGTGCTTAGCCTAAGCCTAGGGGTGCCCTAGCCTAAGCCTAAGGGTGCCCTTGCCTTAGACTAGGGGAGCCCTAGCCTTAGCCTATGCCTAGGGGTGCCCTTGCCTAAGCCTAGGGGTGCCCTAGCCTAAGCCTAGGGGTGCCCTAGCCTAAGCTTATGGGTGCCCCAGCCTTAGGCTAGGGTAGCCCTAGCCTTAGCTTAAGCCTAGGGGTTCCCTAGCCTAAGCCTAGGGGTTCCCTAGACTAAGCCTTTGGGTGCCCTAGCCTAAGCCTAGGGGTGCCCTAGCCTAAGCCTAGGGGTGCCCTGCCCTAAGGCTAGGCGAGCCCTAAACTTAGCCTAAGCCTAGGTGTGCTTTGGCCAAGCCTAGGGGTGCCCTAGCCTAATCCTAGCGGTGCCCTATCCTAAGTAAAGGGGTTCCCTAGCCTTAGGCTAGGGGAGCCCTAGCCTTAGCCTAAGCCTAGGTGTGCCCTAGCCTAACCCTAGGGTAGCCCTAGCCTAAGCTTAGGGGTGCCTTAGCTTTAGGCTAGAGGAGCCCTAGCTTTAGCCTAAGCCTAGGGGTGCCCTAGCCTAAGCCTAAGAGTGCCCTAGCCTAAGACTAGGGGTGCCGTAGCCTAAGAGTAGGGGTGCCCTAGCCCCAGCCTATGGGTGCCCTAGCCTTAGCCTAAGCCTAGGGGTTCCCTAGCCAAAGACTAGGGGTGCCCTAGACTAAGCCTAGGGGTGCCCTAAACTTAGGCTGTGAGCCCTAGCCTTAGCCTAAGCTTAGGGGTGCACTAGCCTAAGCCTAGGGGTGCCCTAGCCTAAGTCTAGGGGTGCCCTAGCCTTAGTCTAGGGGAGCCATAGCCAAAGCCTAGGGGTGCCCTAGCCTAAGCCTAGGGGTGCCCTAACCTTAGGCTAGGGGTTCCCTAGCCAAAGCGTAGGGGTGCCCTAGCCTAAGGATTGGGGTGTAATAATCTTAGGATGGGGAGCCCTAGCCTTAGCCTAAGTCTAGGGGTGCACTAGCGTAAGCCTCGGGGTGCCCTAGCGTAAGCCTAGGGGTGCCCTAGCGTAAGCATAGAGGTGCCCTAGCCTTAGGCTAGGGGTGTCCTAGCCAAATCCTTGGGGTGCCCTTGCCTAAGCATAGGGGTAACCTAGCCTTAGGCACGGGGAGCCCTAGTTAGCCTTAGCCTTGGGGTGACCTAGCCTAAGCCTAGGGGTGCCCTAGCCTAAGCCTAGGGGTGCCCTAACCTTAGATTAGGGGAGCCCTAGCCTTAGCCTTAGCCTAGGGCAGCCCTAGCCTAAAACTAGGGGTGCCCTAGCCTAAGCTTAGGGGTTCCCTAGGCTTAGGATAGGGAAGCCCTAGCCATAGTCTAAGCATAGGGGTGCCCTATCCAATGTCTAGGGGTTTCCTATCCTTAGGCTAGGGGAGTCCTCGCCTTAGCCGAAGCTTTAGGGTGCCCTAGCCTAAGCCTAGGGGTGCCCTAGCCTAAGCTTAGGGGTGCCCTAGCCCAAGCCTAGGGGTGCCCTAGCGTTAGGCTAGAGGAGCCCTTGCCTTAGCCTAAGCCAAGGGGTGCCCTAGCCTAAGCCTAGGGGTGCCCTAGCCTAAGCCGAGGGATGCCCTAGCCTAAGACTAGGGGTGCCCTAGCCTAAGCATAGGGGTTCCCTACCTTAGCATAGTGGTGCCCTAGCCTAAGCCTAAGGGTGCCCTAGCCTTAGACTAGGGGAGCCCTAGCCTTAGCCTATGCCTAGGGGTGCCCTAGCCTAAGCCTAGGGGTGCCCTAGCCTAAGCTTATGGGTGCCCCAGCCTTAGGCTAGGGTAGCCCTAGCCTTAGCTTAAGCCTAGGGGTGCCCTAGCCTAAGCCTAGGGGTTCCCTAGACTAAGCCTTTGGGTGCCCTAGCCTAAGCCTAGGGGTGCACTAGCCTAACCCTAGGGTTGCCCTAGCCTAAGCTTAGGGGTGCCTTAGCCTTAGGCTAGAGGAGCCCTAGCTTTAGCCTAAGCCTAGGGGTGCCCTAGCCTAAGCCTAGGAGTGCCCTAGCCTAAGCCTAGGGGTGCCCTAGCCTAAGCCTAGGAGTGCCCTAGCCTAAGACTAGGGGTGCCCTAGCCTAAGTGTAGGGGTGCCCTAGCCCAAGCCTAGGGGTGCCCTAGCCTAAGACTAGGGGTGCCCTAGCCTAAGCTTATGGGTGCCACAGCTTTAGGCTAGGGTAGCTCTAGCCTTAGCTTAAGCCTAGGGGTGCCCTAGCCTAAGCCTAGGTGTTCCCTAGACAAAGCCTTTGGGTGCCCTAGCCTAAGCCTAGGGGTTCCCTAGCCTAAGCCTAGGGGTGCCCTAGACTAAGCCTAGGGGTGCCCTAGCCTTAGACTGGGAGCCCTAGCCTTAGCCTAAGCCTAGGGGTGCCCTAGCCTAAGTCTAGGGGTGCCCTAGCCTTAGGCTAGGGGAGCCCTAACCAAAGCCTAGGGGTGCCCTAGCCTAAGCCTAGGGGTGCCCTAACCTTAGGCTAGGGGTTCCCTAGCCAAAGCCTAGGGGTGCCCTAGCCTAAGGATAGGGGTGTCATAGTCTTAGGTTGGGGAGCCCTAGCTTTAGCCTAAGCCTAGGGGTGCACTAACGTAAGCCTAGGGGTGCCCTAGCGTAAGCCTTTGGGTGCCCTAGGCTTAAGCTAGGGGTGTCCTAGCCAAATCCTTGGGGTGCCCTTGCCTAAGCATAGGGGTGCCCTAGCCTTAGGCTCGGGGAGCCCTAGCCTTAGCCTAAGCCTAGGTGTGACCTAGCCTATGCCTAGGGGTGCCCTAGCCTAAGCCTAGGGGTGCCCTAGCCTTAGGCTAGGGGAGCCCTAGCCTTAGGCTAATCCTAGGGGTGCCCTAACCTAAGCTTCGGGGTGCCCTAGCCTAAGCTTATGTGTGCCCTAGCCTTAGGCTAGGGAAGCCCTAGACTTAGCCTAAGCCTAGGGGTGACCTACCCTAAGCCTAGGCTTGCCCTAGCCTAAGCCTAGGGGTGCCTACCCTAAGCCTAGGGGTGCCCTAGCCTAAGCCTAGGGGTGCCCTAGCCTAAGCCTAGGGCTGCCCTAGCCGAAGCCTAGGGCTGCCCTAGCCAAAACCTAGGGGTGCTCTAGCCTAAGCCTAGGGGTGCCCTAGCCTAAGCCTAGAGGTACCCTCGCCTTAGGCTAGGGGAGCCCTAACAATAGCGTAAGCCTAGGGTTGCCTTAGCCTAAGCCTTGATGTGCCCTAGCCTTAGCCTAGGGGTGCCCTAGCCTTAGGCTAGGGGAGCCCTAGCCTTAGCCTAATACTAGGGGTGTCCTAGCCTAAGTCTAGGGGTGCCCTAGCCTAAGCCTAGGGGTGCCCTAGCCAAATCCTTGGGGTGCCCGTGCCTAAGCCTAGGGGTGCCCTAGACTAAGCCTAGGGGTGCCCTAGCCTTAGGCTGGGAGCCCTAGCCTTAGCCTAATCCTAGGGGTGCACTAGCCTAAGCCTAGGGGTGCCCTAGGCTAAGTCTAGGGGTGCCCTAGCCTAAGTTTAGGGGTGCCCTAACCTAAGCCTATGGTTGCCCTAGCCTAAGCCTAGGGGTGCCCTAGCCTTAGGCTAGGGGAGCCCTAGCCTTAGCCTAATACTAGGGGTGCCCTAGCCTAAGTCTAGGGGTGCCCTAGCCTAAGCCTAGGGGTGCCCAAGCCTTACGCTAAGGCATCCCTATCCTTAGCCTAAGCCTAGGGGTGCCCTAGCCTAAGCCTAGCGGTGCCCTAACCTAAGCCTAGGGTTTCCCTACCCTAAGCCTAGGGGTGCTTAGCCTAAGCCTAGGGGTGTCCTAGCCTAAGCCTAAGGGTGCCCTAGCCTTAGACTAGGGGAGCCCTAGCCTTAGCCTATACAGAGGGGTGCCCTAGCCTAAGCCTAGGGGTGCTCTAGCCTAAGCCTAGGGGTGCCCTAGCCTAAGCTTATGGGTGCCCCAGCCTTAGGCTAGGGTAGCCCTAGCCTTAGCTCAAGCCTATGGGTGCCCTAGCCTAAGCCTAGGGGTTCCCTAGACTAAGCCTTTGGGTGCCCTAGCCTAAGTCTAGGGGTGCCCTAGCCTAAGCTTACGGGTGCCCTGCCCTTAGGCTAGGGGAGCCCTAACCGTAGCCTAAGCCTACGGGTGCCTTGGCCAAGCCTAGGGGTGCCCTAGCCTAATCCTAGCGGTGCCCTAACCTAAGCTTAGGGGTGCCCTGCCCTTAGGCTAGGGGAGCCTTAACCGTAGCCTAAGCCTACGGGTGCCTAGCCCAAGCCTATGGGTGCCCTAGCCTTAGCCTAAGCTTAGGGGTGCCGTAGCCTAAGCCTAGGGGTGCCCTAGACTAAGCCTAGGGGTGCCCTAGCCTAAGTCTAGGGGTGCCCTAGCCTTAGGCTAGGGGAGCCGTAGCCAAAGCCTAGGGGTGCCCTAGCCTAAGCCTAGGGGTGCCCTAACCTTAGGCTAGGGGTTCCCTAACCAAAGCCTAGGGGTGCCCTAGCCTAAGGATAGGGTGCCATAGTCTTAGGTTGGGGAGCCCTAGCCTTAGCCTAAGCCTAGGGGTGCCCTAGTGTAAGCCTAGGGGTGCCCTAGCCTTAGGCTAGGGGTGTCATATCCAAATCCTTGGGGTGACCTTGCCTAAGCATAGGGGTGCCCTAGCCTTAGGCTCGGGGAGCCCTAGCCTTAGACTAAGCCTAGGTGTGACCTAGCATATGCCTAGGGGTGCCCTAGCCTAAGCGTATGGGTGCCCCAGCCTTAGGCTAGGGGAGCCCTAGACTTAGCCTAAGCCTAGGGGTGACCTACCCTAAGCCTAGGATTGCCCTATCCTAAGCCTGGGGGTGCCCTACCCTAAGCCTAGGGGTGCCCTAGCCTAAGCCTAGGGGTGCCCAAGCCTAAGCCTAGGGCTGCCCTAGCCGAAGCCTAGGGGGGCTCTAGCCTAAGCCTAGGGGTGCCCTAGCCTAAGCCTAGAGGTGCCCTCGCCTTAGGCTAGGGGAGCCCTAACAATAGCGTAAGCCTAGGGGTGCCTTAGCCTAAGCCTTGGTGTGCCCTAGCCTAAACCTAGGGGTGCCCTAGCCTTAGGCTAGGGGAGCCCTAGCCTTAGCCTAATCCTAGGGGTGCCCTAGCCTAAGTCTAGGGGAGCCCTAGTCTTAGCCTGAGCCTAGGGGTGCCCTAGCCAAGCCTAGGGGTGCCCTAGCCTAATCCTAGCGGTGCCCTAGCCTAAGACTAGGGGTGCCCTAGCCTTAGGCTAGAGGAGCCTTAGCTTTAGCCTAAGCCTAGGGGTGCCCTATCCTAAGCCTAGGAGTGCCCTAGCCTAAGCCTAGCGGTGCCCAAGCCTTACGCTAAAGCATCCCTAGCCTTAGCCTAAGCCTAGGCGTGCCCTAGCATAACCCTAGGAGTGCCCTAGCCTAAGCCTAGGGGTGCCCTTGCCTAAGTGTAGGGGTGCCCTAGCCTCAACCTATGGGTGCCTTAGCCTTTGCCTAAGCCTAGGTGTGCAGTAGCCTAAGCCAAGGGGTGCACTAGACTTAGCCTAGGGGTGCCCTAGCCTTAGGCTGGGAGTCCTAGCCTTAGCCTAAGCCTAGGGGTGTACTAGCCTAAGCCTAGGGGTGCCCTAGCCTAAGTCTAAGGGGTGCCCTAGCCTTAGTCTAGGGGAGCCCTAGCCTTAGCCTAAGCCTAGGTGTGACCTAGCCTATGCCTAGGGGTGCCCTAGCCTAAGCCTAGGGGTGCCCTAGCCTTAGGCTAGGGGAGCCCTAGCCTTAGGGTAATCCTAGGGGTGCCCTAACCTAAGCTTCGGGGTGCCCTAGCCTAAGCTTATGTGTGCCCTAGCCTTAGGCTAGGGAAGCCCTAGACTTAGCCTAAGCCTAGGGGTGACCTACCCTAGGCCTAGGCTTGCCCTAGCCTAAGCCTAGGGGTGCCTACCCTAAGCCTAGGGGTGCCCTAGCCTAAGCCTAGGGGTGCCCTAGCCTAAGCCTAGGGCTGCCCTAGCCGAAGCCTAGGGGTGCTCTAATCTAAGCCTAGGGGTGCCCTAGCCTAAGCCTAGAGGTACCCTCGCCTTAGGCTAGGGGAGCCCTAACAATAGCGTATGCCTAGGGGTGCCTTAGCCTAAGCCTTGATGTGCCCTAGCCTTATCCTAGGGGTGCCCTAGCCTTAGGCCAGGGGAGCCCTAGCCTTAGCCTAATACTAGGGGTGCCCTAGCCTAAGTCTAGGGGTGCCCTAGCCTAAGCCTACGGGTGCCCTAGCCTAAGCCTAGGGGTGCCCAAGCCTTACGCTAAGGCATCCCTAGCCTTAGCCTAAGCCTAGGGGTGCCCTAGCCTAAGCCTAGGAGTGCTCTAGCCTAAGCCTAGGGGTGCCCTAGCCAAATCCTTGGGGTGCCCGTGCCTAAGCCTAGGGGTGCCCTAGACTAAGCCTAGGGGTGCCCTAGCCTTAGGCTGGGAGCCCTAGCCTTAGCCTAATCCTAGGGGTGCACTAGCCTAAGCCTAGGGGTGCCCTAGCCTAAGTCTAGGGGTGCCCTAGCCTTAGGCTAGGGGAGCCCTAGCCAAAGCCTAGGGGTGCCCTAACCTTAGGCTAGGGGTTCCCTAACAAAAGGCTAGGGGTGCCCTAGCGTAAGGATAGGGGTGCCCAAATCTTAGGTTGGGGAGCCCTAGCCTTAGCCTAAGCCTAGGGGTGCACTAGCGTAAGCCTAGGGGGCCTTAGCGTAAGCCTAGGGGTGCCCTAGCCTAAGACTAGGGGTGCCCTAGCCAAATACTTGGGGTGCCCTGCCTAAGCATAGGGGTACCCAAGCCTTAGGCTCGGGGAGCCCTAGCCTTAGCCTTAGCCTAGGGGTGACCTAGCCTATGCCTAGGGGTGCCATAGCCTAAGCCTAGGGGTGCCCTAGCCAAAGCCTAGGGGTGCCCTAGCGTTAGGCTAGAGGAGCCCTAGCCTTAGGCTAAGCCTAGGGATGCCCTAGCCTAAGCCGAGGGATGCCCTAGACTAAGACTAGGGATGCCCTAGCCTAAGCCTAGGGGTGCCCTAGCCTAAGTAAGGGGTGCCCTAGCCTAAGCATAGGGGTTCCCTACCTTAGCATAGTGGTGCCCTAGCCTAAGCCTAGGGGTGCCTTAGCCTTAGGCTAGGGAAGCCCTATCCTTAGCCTAAGCCTAGGGGTGCCCTAGCCTAAGCCTAGCGGTGCCCTAACCTAAGCCTAGGGTTTCCCTACCCTAAGCCTAGGGGTGCTTAGCCTAAGCCTAGGGGTGTCCTAGCCTAAGCCTAAGGGTGCCCTAGCCTTAGACTAGGGGAGCCCTAGCCTTAGCCTATACCTAGGGGTGCCCTAGCCTAAGCCTAGGGGTGCTCTAGCCTAAGCCTAGGGGTGCCCTAGCCTAAGCTTATGGGTGCCCCAGCCTTAGGCTAGGGTAGCCCTAGCCTTAACTCAAGCCTATGGGTGCCCTAGCCTAAGCCTAGGGGTTCCCTAGACTAAGCCTTTGGGTGCCCTAGCCTAAGTCTAGGGGTGCCCTAGCCTAAGCTTACGGGTGCCCTGCCCTTAGGCTAGGGGAGCCCTAACCGTAGCCTAAGCCTACGGGTGCCTTGGCCAAGCCTAGGGATGCCCTAGCCTAATCCTAGCGGTGCCCTAACCTAAGCTTAGGGGTGCCCTGCCCTTAGGCTAGGGGAGCCCTAACCGTAGCCTAAGCCTACGGGTGCCTAGCCCAAGCCTATGGGTGCCCTAGCCTTAGCCTAAGCTTAGGGGTGCCGTAGCCTAAGCCTAGGGGTGCCCTAGACTAAGCCTAGGGGTGCCCTAGCCTAAGTCTAGGGGTGCCCTAGCCTTAGGCTAGGGGAGCCGTAGCCAAAGCCTAGGGGTGCCCTAGCCTAAGCCTAGGGGTGCCCTAACCTTAGGCTAGGGGTTCCCTAACCAAAGCCTAGGGGTGCCCTAGCCTAAGGATAGGGTGCCATAGTCTTAGGTTGGGGAGCCCTAGCCTTAGCCTAAGCCTAGGGGTGCCTTAGTGTAAGCCTAGGGGTGCCCTAGCCTTAGGCTAGGGGTGTCATATCCAAATCCTTGGGGTGCCCTTGCCTAAGCATAGGGGTGCCCTAGCCTTAGGCTCGGGGAGCCCTAGTCTTAGACTAAGCCTAGGTGTGACCTAGCATATGCCTAGGGGTGCCCTAGCCTAAGCGTATGGGTGCCCTAGCCTTAGGCTAGGGGAGCCCTAGACTTAGCCTAAGCCTAGGGGTGACCTACCCTAAGCCTAGGATTGCCCTATCCTAAGCCTGGGGGTGCCCTACCCTAAGCCTAGGGGTGCCCTAGCCTAAGCCTAGGGGTTCCTTAGCCTAAGCCTTGGTGTGCCCTAGCCTAAGCCTAGGGGTGCCCTAGCCTTAGGCTAGGGGAGCCCTAGCCTTAGCCTAATCCTAGGGGTGCCCTAGCCTAATTCTAGGGGTGCCCTAACCTAAGCCTACGGGTGCCCTAGCCTAATCCTAGGAGTGCCCTATCCTTAGGCTAGGGGATCCCTAGCATAAGCCTAAGCCTAGGGGTGCCCTAGCTTAAGCCTAGGGTTGCCCTAGGCTAAGCCTAGGGGTGCCCTAGCCTAAGCCTAGGGGTGCCCTGGCCTTAGGCTAGGGGAGCCCTAGTCTTAGCCTGAGCCTAGGGGTGCCCTAGCCAAGCCTAGGGGTGCCCTAGCCTAATCCTAGCGGTGCCCTAGCCTAAGACTAGGGGTGCCCTAGCCTTAGGCTAGAGGAGCCTTAGCTTTAGCCTAAGCCTAGGGGTGCCCTATCCTAAGCCTAGGAGTGCCCTAGCCTAAGCCTAGCGGTGCCCAAGCCTTACGCTAAGGCATCCCTAGCCTTAGCCTAAACCTAGGCGTGCCCTAGCATAACCCTAGGAGTGCCTTAGCCTAAGCCTAGGGGTGCCCTTGCCTAAGTGTAGGGGTGCCCTAGCCTCAGCCTATGGGTGCCTTAGCCTTTGCCTAAGCCTAGGTGTGCCGTAGCCTAAGCCTAGGGGTGCACTAGACTAAGCCTAGGGGTGCCCTAGCCTTAGGCTGGGAGCCCTAGCCTTAGCCTAAGCCTAGGGGTGTACTAGCCTAAGCCTAGGGGTGCCCTAGCCTAAGTCTAAGGGGTGCCCTAGCCTTAGTCTAGGGGAGCCCTAGCCAAAGTCTAGGGCTGCCCTAGCCTAAGCCTAGGGGTGCCCTACCTTAGGCTAAGGGTTCCCTAGCCAAAGCCTAGGTGTGCCCTAGCGTAAGGATAGGGGTGCCCTAGTCTTAGGTTGGGGAGCCCTAGCCTTAGCCTAAGCCTAGGGGTGCACAAGCGTAAGCCTAGGGGTGCCTTAGCGTAAGCCTAGGGGTGCCCTAGCCTTAGTCTAGGGGTGCCCTTGCCAAACCCTTGGGGTGCCCTTGCCTAAGCATAGGGGTACCCTAGCCTTAGGCTCGGGGAGCCCTAGCCTTAGCCTAGGGGTGACCTAGCCTAAGCCTAGGGGTGCCCGAGCCTAAGCCTAGGGGTGCCGTAGCGTTAGGCTAGGGGAGCCCTAGCCTTAGCCCAATCCTAGGGGTGCCCTAGCCTAAGCCTAGGCTTGCCCTAGCCTAAGCCTAGGGGTGCCCTGCCTAAGCATAGGGGTGCCCTAACCTTAGGCTGGGGGAGCCCTAGCCTTAGCCTAAGCCTAGGCGTGCTCTAGCCTAAGCCTAGGGGTGGCCTAGCCTAAGCCTAGGTGTGCCCTATCCTTAGGCTAGGGGATCCCTAGCCTAAGCCTAATCCTAGGGTTGCCATTGCCTAAGCCTAGGGGTGCCCTAGCCTTAGGCTAGAGGAACCCTAGCTTTAGCCTAAGCCTAGGGGTGCCCTAGCCTAAGGATAGGGGTGCCATAGTCTTAGGTTCGGGAGCCCTAGCCTTAGCCTAAGCCTAGGGGTGCACAAGCGTAAGCCTAGGGTTTCCCTACCGTAAGCCTACGGGTGCCCTAGTCTTAGGCTAGGGGTGCCCTAGCCAAATCCTTGGGGTGCCCTTGCCTTAGCATAGGGGTGCCCTAGCCTTAGGCTCGGGGAGTCCTAGCCTTATCCTAAGCCTAGGTGTGACCTAGCCTATGCCTAGGGGTGCCCTAGCCTAAGCCTACGGGTGCCCTAGCCTTAGGCTAGGGGAGCCCTAGCCTTAGCCTAATTCTAGGGGTGCCCTAACCTAAGCCTAGTGTTACCGTAGCCTAAGCCTATGGGTGCCCAAGCCTTAGGCTAGGAGAGCCCTAGACTTACCCTAAGCCTAGGGGTGACCTACCCTAAGCCTAGGCTTGCCGTAGCCTAAGCCTAGGGGTGCCCTACCCTAAGCATAGGGGTGCCCTAGCCTTAGGCTAGGGGAGCCCTAGCCTTAGCCTAAGCCTAGGGGTGCCCTAGCCTAAGCCTAGGGGTCCCCTAGCCTAAGCCTAGGGCTGACCTATCCTAAGCCTAGGGTGCCATAGCCTAAGCCTAGGGGTTCCCTAGCCTAAGCGTAGGTGTGCCCTAGCCTTAGGCTAGGTGAGCCCTAGCCTTAGCCTAAGCTTAGGGGTGCCCTAGCCAAAGCCTAGGGGTGCCCTAGCCTAAGCCTAGAGGTGCCCTCGCCTTAGGCTAGGGGAGTCCTAACAATAGCGTAAGCCTAGGGGTGCCTTAGCCTAAGCCTTTGTGTGCCCTAGCCTAAGCCTAGGGGTGCCCTAGCCTTAGCCTAGGGGTGCCGTAGCCTTAGGCTAGGGGAGCCCTAGCCTTAGCCTAATCCTAGGGGTGCCCTAGCCTAAGCCTAGCGGTGCCCTAGCCTTAGGCTAGGGGAGACCTAGCCTAAGCCTAAACCTAGGGGTTCCCTAGCCTAAGCCTATGGGTGCCCTGGCCTTAGGTTAGGGGAGCCCTAGCCTCAGCCTAAGCCTAGGGGTGCCCTAGCCAAGTCTAGGGGTGCCCTAGCCTAATCCTAGCGGTGCCCTAGCCTAAGCTTAGGGGTTCCCTAGCCTTAGGCTAGGGGAGCCCTGGCATTATCCTAAGCCTAGGGGTGCCCAAGCCTAACCCTAGGGTTGCCCTATCCTAAGCCTAAGGGTGCCCTAGCCTAAGCCTTGGAGTACCCTAGCCTAAGCCTAGGGGTGCCCTAGCCTTACGCTAGGGGATCCCTAGCCTTAGCCTAAGCCTAGGGGTGCCCTAGCCTAAGCCTTGGAGTGCCCTAGCCTAAGCCTAGGGGTGCCCTAGCCTAAGCCTAGGGGTGCCCTAGCCTAAGCATAGGGGTGCCCTAGCCTTAGGCTAGGGGAGCCCTAGCTTTAGCCTAAGCCTAGGGGTGCCCTAGCCTAAGCCTAGGGGTGCCCTAGCCTAAGCCTAGGGCTGCCCTAGGCTAAGCCTAGGGGTGCCCTAGCCTAAGCCTAGGGGTGCCCTAGCCTAAACTTAGGTGTGCCCTAGCCTTAGGTTAGGTGAACCCTAGCCTTTGCCTAAGCCTAGGGGTGCCCTAGCCAAAGCCTAGGGGTGCCCTAGCCTAAACCTAGACGTGCCCCCGCCTTAGGCTAGGGGAGCCCTAACAATAGCGTAAGCCTAGGGGTGCCTTAGCCTAAGCCTTGATGTGCCCTAGCCTAAGCCTAGGGGTGCCCTAGCCTAAGCCTAGGGGTGCCCTAGCCCTAGGCTAGGGGAGCCCTAGCCTTAGCCTAATCATAGGGGTGCCCTAGCCTAAGTCTATGAGTGCCCTAACCTAAGCCTATGGGTGCCCTAGCCTAAGCCTAGGAGTGCCCTAACCTTAGGCTAGGGGATCCCTAGCCTAAGCCTAATCCTAGGGTTGCTGTAGCCTAAGCCTAGGGTTGCCCTAGTCTTAGGCTAGAGGAGCCCTAGCTTTAGCCTAAGCCTAGGGGTGCCCTAGCCTTACGCTAGGGGATCCCTTGCCTTAGCCTAATCCTAGGGTTGCCGTAGCCTAAGCCTAGGGGTGCCCTAGTCTTAGGCTAGAGGAGCCCTAGCTTTAGCCTAAGCCTAGGGGTGCCCTAGCCTTACGCTAGGGGATCCCTTGCCTTAGCCTAAGCCTAGGGGTGCCCTAGCCTAAGTCTAGAAGTGCCCTAGCCTAAGCCTATGGGTGCCCTAGCCTTAGCCTAAGCCTAGGGGTGCCCTAGCCTAAGCCTAGGGGTGCCCTAGCCTTACGCTAGGGGATCCCTTGCCTTAGCCTAAGCCTAGGGGTGCCCTAGCCTAAGTCTAGAGGTGCCCTAGCCTGAGCCTATGGGTGCCCTAGCCTTAGCCTAAGCCTAGGGGTGCCCTAGCCTAAGCATATGGGTGCCCTAGCCTTATGCTAGGGGAGCCCTAGACTTAGCCTAAGCCTAGGGGTGACCTAGCCTAAGCCTAGGCTTGCCCTAGCCTAAGCCTAGGGGTGCCCTAGCCTAAGCATAGGGGTGCCCTAGCCTTAGGCTAGGGGAGCCCTAGCCTTAGCCTAAGCCTAGTGGTGCCCTAGTCTAAGCCAAGGGGTGCCCTAGCCTAAGCCTAGGGCTGCCCTAGCCTAAGCCTAGGGGTGCCCTAACCTAAGCCTAGGGGTGCCCTAGCCTTAGCCTCGGTGAGCCCTAGCCTTAGCTTAAGCCTAGGGGTTCCCTAGCCAAAGCCTAGGGGTGCCCTAGCCTAAGCCTAGAGTTGCCCTTGCCTTAGGCTAGGGGATCCCTAACAATAGCGTAAGCCTAGGGGTGCCTTAGCCTAAGCCTTGGTGTGCCCTAGCCTAAGCCTAGGGGTGCCCTAGCCTAAGCCTAGGGGTGCCCTTGCCTTAGGCCAGGGGAGCCCTAGTCTTAGCCTAATCCTAGGGGTGCCCTAGCCTAAGTCTAGGTGTGCCCTAGCCTAAGCCTAGGGGTGCCCTAGCCTTAGGCTAGGGGAGCCATATCCTTAGCCTAAACCTAGGGATGCCCTGGCCTAAGCCTAGGGTACCCTAGCCTAAGCCTAGGGGTTCCCTAGCCTAAGCCTAGTGGTGCCTTAGCCTAAGCCTAGGGGTGACCTAGCCTTAGCCTAATCCTAGGGGTGCCCTAGCCTAAGCCTAGGGGTGCCCAAGCCTAAGCCTAGCGGTGCCTTAGCCTAAGCCTAGGGATGCCCTAGCCTAAGCCTAGGGGTGCCCTAGACTAAGCCTAGGGGTGCCGTAGCCAAAGCCTAGGGGTGCCTTGGCCTAAACCTAGAGGTGCCCTCGCCTTAGGCTAGGGGATCCCTAGCATAAGCCTAAGCCTAGGGGTGCCTTAGCTTAAGCCTAGGTGTGCCCTAGCCTAAGCCTAGGGGTGCCCTAGCCTAAGCCTAGGGGTGCCCTAGCCTTAGGCTAGGGGAGACCTAGCCTTAGCCTAAACCTAGGGGTTCCCTAGCCTAAACCTATGGGTGCCCTGGCCTTAGGTTAGGGGAGCCCTAGCCTCAGCCTAAGTCTAGGGGTGCTCTAGCCAAGCCTAGGGGTGCCCTAGCCTAATCCTAGCGGTGCCCTAGCCTTAGGCTAGGGGAGCCCTAGCATTATCCTAAGCCTAGGGGTGCCCAAGCCTAACCCTAGGGTTGCCCTATCCTAAGCCTAGGGGTGCCCTAGCCTTAGGCTAGTGGAGCCCTAGCTTTAGCCTAAGCCTAGGGGTGCCCTAGCCTAAGCCTAGGAGTACCCTAGCCTAAGCCTATGGGTGCCCTAGCCTTACGCTAGGGGATCCCTAGCCTTAGCCTAAGCCTAGGGGTGCCCTAGCCTAAGCCTAGGAGTGCCCTAGCCTAAGCCTAGGGGTGCCCTAGCCTAAGTGCAGGGGTGCCCTAGCCCCAGCCTATGGGTGCCCTAGCTTTAGCCTAAGCCTAGGGGTGCCCTAGCCTAAGCCTAGGGGTGCCCTAACCTAAGCATAGGGGTGCCCTAGCCTTAGGCTAGGGGAGCCCTAGCCTTAGCCTAAGCCTAGGGGTGCCCTAGCCTTAGCCTAGGGGTGCCCAAGCCTAAGCCTAGGGCTGCCCTAGCCTAAGCCTAGGGGTGCCATAGCCTAAGCCTAGGGGTGCCCTAGCCTAAACCTAGAGGTGCCCCAGCCTTAGGCTAGGGGAGCCCTAACAATAGCGTA
Organism: Tenrec ecaudatus; assembly: GCF_050624435.1. NCBI lineage: Eukaryota > Metazoa > Chordata > Mammalia > Afrosoricida > Tenrecidae > Tenrec > Tenrec ecaudatus. Next base: position 1,093,978 of record NW_027457648.1, on the reverse strand, counting down.
AGCCTAGGGGTGCCTTAGCCTAAGCCTAGGGGTGCCCTAGCCTAAGCCTAGGGGTGCCCTAGCCTAAGCCTAGGGGTGCCCTAGCCTAAGCCTAGGGGTGCCCTAGCCCTAGGCTAGGGGAGCCCTAGCCTTAGCCTAATCCTAGGGGTGCCCTAGCCTAAGTCTAGGAGTGCCCTAACCTAAGCCTATGGGTGCCCTAGCCTAAGCCTAGGAGTGCCCTATCCTTAGGCTAGGGGATCCCTAGCCTAAGCCTAATCCTAGGGTTGCCGTAGCCTAAGCCTAGGGGTGCCCTAGTCTCAGGCTAGAGGAGCCCTAGCTTTAGCCTAAGCCTAGGGGTGCCCTAGCCTTACGCTCGGGGATCCCTAGCCTTAGCCTAAGCCTAGGGGTGCCCTAGCCTAAGCCTAGGAGTGCCCTAGCCTAAGCCTAGGGATGCCCTAGCCTAAGTGCAGGGGTGCCCTAGCCCCAGCCTATGGGTGCCCTAGCCTTAGCCTAAGCCTAGGGGTGCCCTAGCCTAAGCCTAGGGGTGCCCTAACCTAAGCATAGGGGTGCCCTAGCCTTAGGCTAGGGGAGCCCTAGCCTTAGCCTAAGCCTAGGGGTGCCCTAGCCTAAGCCTAGGGGTGCCCTAGCCTAAGCCTAGGGCTGCCCTAGCCTAAGCCTAGGGGTGCCATAGCCTAAGCCTAGGGGTGCCCTAGCCTAAGCCTAGGTGTGCCCTAGCCTTAGGTTAGGTGAACCCTAGCCTTAGCCTATGCCTAGGGGTGCCCTAGCCAAAGCCTAGGGGTGCCCTAGCCTAAACCTAGAGGTGCCCCAGCCTTAGGGTAGGGGAGCCCTAACAATAGCGTAAGCCTAGGGGTGCCTTAGCCTAAGCCTTGATGTGCCCTAGCCTAAGCCTAGGGGTTCCCTAGCCCTAGGCTAGGGGAGCCCTAGCCTTAGCCTAATCCTAGGGGTGCCCTAGCCTAAGTCTAGGAGTGCCCTAACCTAAGCCTACGGGTGCCCTAGCCTAAGCCTAGGAGTGCCCTATCCTTAGGCTAGGGGATCCCTAGCCTAAGCCTAATCCTAGGGTTGCCGTAGCCTAAGCCTAGGGGTGCCCTAGTCTTAGGCTAGAGGAGCCCTAGCTTTAGCCTAAGCCTAGGGGTGCCCTAGCCTTACGCTAGGGGATCCCTTGCCTTAGCCTAATCCTAGGGTTGCCGTAGCCTAAGCCTAGGGGTGCCGTAGTCTTATCCTAGGTGAGCCCTAGCCTTAGCCTAAGCCTAGGGGTGCCCTAACCTTACGCTAGGGGATCCCTTGCCTTAGCCTAAGCCTAGGGGTGCCCTAGCCTAAGTCTAAAAGTGCCATAGCCTGAGCCTATGGGTGCCCTAGCCTTAGCCTAAGCCTAGGGGTGCCCTAGCCTAAGTCTAGAGGTGCCCTAGCCTGAGCCTATGGGTGCCCTAGCCTTAGACTAAGCCTAGGTGTGCCCTAGCCTAGGCCTACGGGTGCCCTAGCCTTAGGCTAGGGGTTCCCTAGCCAAAGCCTAGGGATGCCCTTGCCTAAGGATACGGGCGCCCTAGCCTTAGGTTGGGGAGCCCTAGCCTTAGCCAAAGCCTAGGGGTTACCTAGCCAAATCCTAGGGGTGCCCTTGCCTAAATATAGGGGTGTCCTAGTCTTAGGCTCGGGGGAACCCTAGGCTTAGCCTAAGCCTAGGGGTGACCTAGCCTAAGCCTAGGGGTTCCCTATCCTTAGCCTAGGGGTGCCCTAGCCAAAGCCTAGGGTTGCCCTAGCCTTAGGCTAGGGGAGGCCTAGCCTTAGCCTAAGCCTACAGGTGCCCTAGCTTAAGCCTAGGGGTGACTTAGCCTAAGCCTGGCATTGCCCTAGCCTTAGGCTAGGGGATCCCTAGCCTTAGCCTAAGCCTAGGGGTTCCCTAGCCTAAGCGTAGGGGTGCCCTAGCATTAGGCTAGGGTAGCCCTAGCCTTAGCCTAAGCCTAGGGATGCCCTAGCCTCAGCCTAGGGGTGCTCTAGCCTCAGCCTAGTGGTGCCCTAGCCTAAGCCTAGGGGTGCCCTAGCCTAAGCCTAGGGGTTCCTTAGCCTAAACCTAACGGTGCCTTAGCCTAAGCCTAGGGGTCCCCTAGCCTTAGCCTAAGCCTAGGGGTGCCCTAGCCTAAGCCTAGGGGTGCCCTAGCCTAAGCTTAGGGGTGCCCCAGCCTTAGGCTAGGGGAGCCCTAGCCTTAGCCTAAGCCTAGGGGTGCCCTAGCCTAAGCCTAGGGGTGCCCTAGCCTAAGCCTAGGGGTGCCCTAGCCTTAGGTTAGGGGAGCCCTAGCCTCAGCCTACGCCTAGGGGTCCCCTAGCCTAAGCCTAGGGGTGCCCTAGCCAAAGCCTAGTGGTGCCCTAGCCTAAGCGTAGGGGTTCCCTAGCCTAAGCCTAGGAGTGCCCTAGCCTAAGCCTAGGGGTGCCCTAGCCTTAGGCTAGGGGAGCCCTAGCCTGAGCCTAAGCCTAGGGGTGCCCTAGTCTAAGCCTAGTGGTGCCTTAGCCTTAGCCTAGGGGTGCCCTAGCCTGAGCCTTAGCCTAGGGGTGCCCTTGCCTGAGCCTAGTGGTGCCCTAGCCAGAGGCTAGGAGAGCTCTAGCCTGAGCCTCAGCCTAGGAGTGCCCTAGCCTGAGCCTAGGGGGGCACTAGCCTGAGGCTAGGGGATCCCTAGCCTTAGCCTACGCCTTGTTGTTCCCTAGCCTAAGCCTAGGGGTGCCCTAGCCTAAGCCTAGGGGTGCCCTAGCCTTAGCCTAAGCCTAGGGGAGCCCTAGCCATAGCCTACGCCTAGTGGTGCCCTAGCCTAAGCCTAGGGGTGCCCTAGCCTTAGGCTAGGGGAGCCGTAGCCTTAGCATAAGCCTAGGGATGCCCTAGCCTAAGCCTAGAGGTGCCCTAGCCTGAGCCTCGGGGTGCCCCAACCTGACGCTAGGGGAGCCCTACCCTTAGCCTAAGCCTAGGGGTGCCCTAGTCTAAGCCTAGTGGTGCCTTAGCCTAAGCCTAGGGGTGCTCTTGCCTGAGCCTAGGGGTGCCCTAGCCAGAGGCTAGGAGAGCTCTAGCCTGAGCCTCAGCCTAGGAGTGCCCTAGCCTGAGCCTAGGGGTGCACTAGCCTGAGGTTAGGGGAGCCCTAGCCTGAGGCTAGGTGATCCCTAGCCTTAGCCTACGCCTTGTGGTGCCCTAGCCTAAGCCTAGGGGTGCCATAGCCTAAGCCTAGGGGTGCCCTAGCCTTAGCCTAAGCCTAGGGGTGCCCTAGCCTAAGCCTAGGGGTGCCCTAGCCTAAGCCTAGGGGTGCCCTAGCCTAAGCCTAGGGGTGCCCTAGCCTTAAGCTAGGGGAGCCCTATCCTTAGCCTAAGCCTAGGGGTACACTAGCCTAAGCCTAGCGGTGCCCTAACCTGAGCCTAGCGGAGCCCTAGCCTTAGCCTACGCCTAGTGGTGCCCTAGCCTAAGCCTAGGGGTGCCCTAGCCTAAGCCTAGGGGTGCCCTAGCCTTAGGCTAGGGGAGCCGTAGCCTTAGCCTAAGCCTAGGGGTGCCCTAGCCTAAGCCTAGAGGTGCCCTAGCCTGAGTCTGTTCTGTCTGACTTCCACGTTAGGACACATAGACCATCTGAATAAACCCTTTGATTCTGTCTCCTTCTCCTTCCCATAGAGAAAACTGCAGCCAGCACCAGACGTTAAACCTGCAGACTAAAGGTTTGTCAAAAGTCTAGAAAGAGCAGTCATACCTTGAAAACCTAACATGCAGAAGAGAAGACAAAGAATCAAAAGCTACAACTGAAAGGAAAAAAAAAAAAAAGCTCCAGGTGGGTGCCATTCAGACAATCGATTCCAATTAGTACACTTGAGCTTCTCACAGCCAAAAATTGCTTTTACTTTCATACTATTGTAATTCAAAAAGTTTCCCATATCTCACCTCCAAATGTAACTCCAGCAGATTCAAGTATATTAAGGAAGAGTCAATTATTCTGGTGTTTCCCCTGCAACGATTATGGAGTCTCAAAGAGTTTTACTATTCTCAGCTCATGCCTTCGATTTTCAACTATTTGAATGTGAAGGAAATCTTAACATGCCGCATTTCATAGGCTGTCTTCAGTGTTGCCTCACCCAGATTTACGTTTTTCATTTCTAGAGTGCCTCAACATGAGTTTTTTTTGGGGTGGTTGGTTAAGGAGCATTATCATTTTCCATCATCAGTTGTTGATGGGAAATTTTACATCCTGCTGGTTCCCGTATACAATAATTACATTAAACAATGGAGCTTTCTGTATCTTCCTGTTTTTCACAACAGGTTATGCTCACTCATATTGTTAGCTTATCACGCCAAATGTCCAAGATGCACAGGTGGTGTTAATTGAAGAGCGGAATGATTCATGCATTGGTCCCTTTAGCATTGCAAGTTCATGAGCATCTTGATTTTGAAATTCCGTAAAGGGAGATGATGCCTTAGCCAGTTAAATGCTACTCCTTCCAAACCTCACGTACACTCAGACATATCTGAGCAGAAGCCACATTATCTACGTGAAACAGCTTTGGGTGCTCCCCAGTTATATGCAGATGCCCACCAAACATGAGATTATTTTGCTTTCTCTGACTTGGCTCTTACTAGCATTCAGCCTCATTCCATCTCTTTTGTAGATGGTTGTGGATTCTGGGGGGCCTATGGCATAATGGTGGGCTTATGAGGTTAAAAATATCTTGTAGCGAAGTTTTCTTGATGTGCATTTAATATTTATTTACAACTCTCTTTTATATACGTGTGTCTGTGGATTTCAACACTTAAGTGCACAGATTAGCATATTCCCATAGCGGAGTGAACCTCCCTTCCGTCATGTCTATAGGTATTTCTCCTTCCTATGGGCAGCTGGACAGTAATTTATCTGGGGAACGTCTGGTAAACCATGACAATGGTGCCTCCCCAGCTTTCTGGGATGAAGGGCCAGGCCATTGGTTACCTTTATAGAAGTCTCCTGACACTTCCTAGTGATGTCTGTTTCTGGGATCATAGTGGCTTCCTCTTCCTCGGTTGGTCTTGTTGGTAGGTGCTGTCCAGTTGGTCTGCTTCAAAGCAACCTCAATGTACAGGACAAGGAAAGGCTTGCCAGTCCTGGGCCACCCTCATTTCTTTCGGATGTTTGAACCCATCGTTGCAGCTCCCTTGGCCATGCATTCTTCAAACGGCCTGGCTCTTTGTCACTGATCCTCCCCTTTAACCTGACCAAAAGTGTTCGTATTTTGGTCCTCTTCCTGAGAAGGTTCTGCCTAGTTTTACTAGTCCTCCACTACCTGACAGTGTATCAATGATTAGCATAAGGTTTTCAGTGGTGTATTTCGTCATCCTCAGTGTGTCCTTATTGGGGGCTCTTACAACTCTTGTTACAATCCATACACCAATTGTATCTGACATAGTCATACGTATATTGCCATCATTCTTTTCTAGACATTTACTTTCTATTGAGCCCTTGGGATCAGCTCCCCTTTTTTTCCTCCTCCCCCACTCGTGGTTCCTTGATAGATTATAGATTGTTATTATTTTCATATCTCACATCGACCATTGTCTCTTTTATCCTCAGCTTTCTGTTGCTCCTCTCCCTGCGAGGGGTGTGTGGTTATATGTCATTCATTGCTATCGGTTCCCCTTCCTTCCATCCTCTACCCTCCTTCCCCCTACCCTTTTGGTATCTCTATTCCCATTCCTGTTCCTGGGTTCCATGTGTTGTGAGTTTTATCTCTTGCTAATACCTATGCAGTCTAGTCCAGAGTGGGAAGCGGCACTGGGGTGATGATATTGGGGGGTGAGGAGGCCTCAAGGGGTCAGAGGCAGATTGTGTGATTCATTGGTGTGATCCATGTCTCCTCAGGGGGGCCTCCACCCAGTGGGTCACAGCATCTGGGATACTTGTGGCTTTCTCCTGAGACAGCATGGTGGCCAAGAGACCGGGCATTGAGGGTGGGACTCTGGGCCTGGGGTGGCAGCACTTGTAGAAGCCACCCCCTCTCCCAGGCACCCACCTGGATATGGACGAGCACGTGAGACAGTTGGCTGTGAACTTTGAGGGTGGCCTCAGCGTCTCAGAGCAGGTGGGGTCTGGCCTGAGTCAGCTCCCACAGCTCCAACCTGGAAGCCCTGCCCCAGGCGGGGGTCAGCAGTTATCCCAGCATGCTCTTTCCTCCCCCTCAGCTTCTCTCTGGTCAGCCCTTCAGCTTCCTGGCTGGGTTTAGAACTTGTCCTAAGCTCCCTGAGGGCCACCGTCCTGAGATCTTGTTCAGCGCTTCAGGCCTTTCTGCAAACTCTCCTCCCAGGAGCCCAGTATTACTAGCAGTTTACCCCTTGCTCTAACGATACTCCAGGAGGCCTGCTTGGGAAGTGTTGGGCTGTTGCCTGGTTCAGTCCCACTAACTGCTCCTCAGGAGATAGAAGAGGTTCCCTGCTCCTGGAAAGATTTACTGGCTTTCAAACCCTCTGGAGGATCCCCATGAGTCAGCAGGTGGGGTCATTCTAAAGCCGGCACTCCACAGGTAGCCACGTTGTGTGCCACCCAGGCATGCTGTGTGTTTGGAGGAGACTGCACACCCTTCAAAGGTAGAAGCTGCACCCCTCCATGGTTCTTGCATGCAGCAAATGCAGGGCCCCTGAGACTCTGGGCCCGCCTCTGGGCTAGGATCATGGGCAAATCGTTATCTCGCCTAAGCTCCATCTGGGCTGGAAACGCAGTAGCTTCTACTGTGACCTGGGTCAGTCTGGGGCTGTGCAGGGCATCCTCAGCCCGGCTCAACTCTTCCCAGAACGCCCCTGCAGGTGCAGGGAGCCCCTGGCTTGGGAAAGTGACCCTGCTAAGTGGGCTTTGTGACCAGGCTCCCTAATCCACCGACCCAACTTTGCCTCCTCCACAGGCCGCAGACAGCAGGGGCTGCCCTGGGTTCCCTGAAATCGGGCCCTCTCCAGAGACAGTGTGGGCAGGACCTGGAGGGTGTGGAAGTGAGTCGTGCCGGGAAAGTGGATGGAGGAACAGAGGGTAGGGTAGATGCTGGGTGGGCTGAGGGGGCAGGAGATGCCCTGCAGAGTTCTAGAACCAGGGCTGAGGGATGTGGGAGCTGTTGGGGCCAGCTGGCCCTTTCATGAGTTTTAAGAGCTGCCTGAACCCCATCCACATTGACCCTCTCCAGCCCCACCTTTGGCAGATGCTGGCAGAGAAGTTCAAGGTCTTCCAGGAGAAAGGACAGAGTGTGGGGCTGCCAGGGTTCAGGCCCTGAGTGAGCTGTCAGGTGCCCTGGAACTCGCCTCCCACAGCTCCATGACCCAGAGTCAAGTCCACAGGAGCTGCGTAGAGGCCGCATGGGTGAGGCTGGACAAGGCAATGAAAGCCCGCACAGAGGTGGGTGCCCAGAGGGACAGGCCAGCGACAGCCAAAGGGCTCGGGACACAGGGGCCTACCCCAGATGTGTGTGCGTGTGTGTGCGTGTGTGTGTGTGCTCATGTGTAGGGGTGGGCATGTGGGTGTGTGCATGCATACTTCTGTGTGTATTCTCGTGTGCGCATGTGTGTATGAAGGGGCATGGCTGACTCCAGCTCCCAGCATCAATCAGCCTTCCCCGTCCAACCATGCTCCTTCCTGCCCCCAGTTTGGAGTCCTTCAGCGCAGGTCACTCCTTGTGGCAGGAGCACGAAGTGTGCTCTCCCAATGCTCCCTGAGCACGGTCCACATTTTTGTTTGGGGCACAGGCCCTGCTGGTCTTCTTGCTGACCGCCACTCTTAGAGCTCCCTGCCTCCCCTCCCCACACCCTCCTTTCTCGGGATCTGGTGTCTCAGTGCACTGAGCACCTGACAGGTCCTGCAACCGAAGTCCTGGGGCTGGGTGGCTCCGGGGCCAGCCCTCTCCTCACTGACTGTTGGAGTTGCTACAGGCAGACCCCCTGACAGGCAGCCCACTCGCTCCCTGAGCCGCAATCCTCATGTGCTCAGGGCTCCCCATCTTTTTGCCTTCCTCCCAACATGCGTGTCAAGACCCTTTCCTCCCTCAGGCCCTGCCTGTGGGCCCCGGGCCTCATCAGGAACCTGCTGTGATCAGAGGAAACCATCCATCTTCAAACCACCGAAGGGCAAAAAGGCGCGAATGTACAGCGATGATAATAGGTAAAGGTCATGGTAAAGTCATAGAGGACAGGAAAGACAGGGTCGAGAGAATACAATACAGAGTCAGACATGTTTTATTAGGCATGCTCACTTCAGCTCCTCTTGATGGACCACGTGGAACTGGGAGAAGTGGAACCTTTGCTATCTTGGGACGTGTATAGGGAGCATGGAGACACACCTCTTCAGTAGTGACATGGGTCACAAGGTGGGCGGTATCTATCGTAAGGCCCCTGTACTTGAGCTCACCAAGGTGAGGAAAGCTAATACCTGCATTGGGGGAAGCTACAAGGGGGGCTGGGTGTCACGGTGGGAAGAGAGGGCAAAAGGACCATATCTGCTTCTACACAGAGATACAATCAGTCATGTGCTCACATTAAGGCAGCCTAGCTGTTAACGGAGAATCCGTGGGAATGATTTTTAAAGCAGGATAATGTACTTGGACTTTACCTCTAACTTACCAAAGTAGAGGCTTTCCTACCGTGGAATACCAGCTTTCCAGATTCTCCCTGTTATAAGTTAGGGAATAGAGTCTTCGTTGTATTTCCCTCCGTGTTAACGCCTCACATCCCCAAGCCACAGTCTTTGCTCAAAAGGAGGTCGCCCTGTTCTCAGGGAGAAAGTTGCTGGCCTTCCTTCCCGCTGTGCCCTCAATTTCCACCAGGCGGCGCTAGAGCTGTGGGGCCACATGCAGAAGGTGGTCCTGGTGGAGGGTGCTGTCCTTGGCCAAGACCTGGCGTCTGTGGAGGTCCTGCAGCGCCAGCACCGCCTCCTGCAAGGGAGGGCCCCAGTCCCTCCCCACCGAAAGAACCCCTCTTTGTAGGCAATGGATGGATGAGGAGCCCTCACCCCCAGCTGAGCCCAGGCAGGACTGCAGCCTGCCCCTGCCCCCTCTGGGATGGGGGGTGACGGGCCTGGGCTTGACCTAGGCTGGGGTACAGCCAGGATGGCCTGCAGAATCCTGGGTGGAGGAGCATTCAGCCTGCTCTCTGCCAGCTGCAGAGGGAGTTGGTGGCTGTGGACAAGGTGGTGGTTCAGATGGGGATGGAGTCCATCCAGGTACACCCTGCGGTCCAGGAGAGCCTGACCGGGCAGCTGGCTGAGGTGCAGGAGGCCTGGGCCACCTGGACATGAAGGCCTGGGAGCAGGGCCAGCAGCTGGAGTGGGTAGCCCATGGCCACGCCTTCCTCAGGCACTGCCAGGAACTGCTGTATGTGCCACCCCACCTGGATGGGGGCTCGCTCTGTTCCATGTGGGTGGGGGCACCCAGCTCTTCCCTGCCTCCTCCCTGTTCTGCCCTCTGGCCCTGAGACCTGTTCTGATGCCCTGTCCCCCACCCAGCACTCGGGCTCAAGAGAAGCAGGCGCTAGTCTATATCCTCAGAAGGCCAGCTGGGGCCAAGGAGACACTGGGACAGGAGCTCTGCCTGAGAGCCCAGGCAGTGCGGCCGGCGGGGTAGCAGCTGCTGGACACCAGCCATGTCATGGCCCCAGAGATGTGCGCGCTGAGGGCTAGGGCCATGGTGGTGCGTGGCCAGAGCTCCCTTTGCTGCTTCTCCCTGCTCCATGGTAACCCAGCCCTGCCCCACCCAGGCGACACCCTGAGCCCCTCCAAAAAGCCCTCTGCCCCCCAGGTCACAGTGTCTCCGGGAGCTGGACAGGAAGCTGCAGGAGCTCTGGACGGCCTGGGCCCTTCACCAGGAGCACTGCCAGGTGAGCCAGGACCAGGAGGAGCTGCGGGGAATGCTGGGTCATGCCGAGGTCTGGCTGGCCTCCTGAGAGGACCTCCTGCTAGATCCTGACTGTGGGGTGAGCAGGGATCCGCCCCTAGGTGGGCCACATGCCTGGCACCAGGACTTGGAAAGGCAGCTGGCAGCCCAGGAGGAGAAGCTCACCCAGCTCCAAATGTAGGTGAGGGTGTGGAGGGCGGGACTGAGGAGGGGTCGAGGGGCCTCCACCTGCGGTGTGGTCTCCAGAGCATTGATCTGCCCTGAGGGGCACCCATTCGGGGAAACAGCCGCAGGGTCCTGTCCTCCATGGGCATTCTGGCTCTGTGGGGTCCATCACAGCTTCTTCTGCCCAACTGCTCCCTCCCTCCTCCTCCTGGTTTCCCCCTCTGAGAGCTGCCCCCAGAGCAAGCCCTGTGGGACACAGAGGGTCACTATGGGTGGAAACCAATCAATAATCTCATGGGTGCAGAGCACACTCTGAGGAACACAGGGGCGGTGACACTAGCTACAGAGAATCTGAGTGGAGCGAGGGTTTGTAATCCTTGTGTAGGCTGGGGGTGGGGCTGATAGCGGGGTGGGGGGGATTGATTCCACAGGATCCTGTGGGACTGAAAGTGAGGACCTGAGGGTGGACGGGCAGAGAGAGTGCCCCATCCTCTGAGGTAGGAAGGTGGTCAGCTAGGGTGAGCACGGAGGAAGATGAGCAGGGGCTGCTGCAGTCACGCAAATGTCACGTAAGAATCTCACTTTAGTATAAAATGTCTCCATTGCAAAGCCACCTCTAGCAACTAGGATACCCTCTCTGCCCATCTGGAGTTGACGAGTGAAGAAAATCAAAAACTGAAGCAAAGCAGTCCACAGGACTAACGGACCACCAACACCACAGCCCTCCATCCTTGTCCTGGAGACCAGGAGAGTTAGATGGTGCCCAGCCACCACCTCAAACTGCTCTGGTTGAGCTCAAACTGGCAACTTGTGCACAGCTTGAAAGCCAATGGAAGTTGACTTCATGAAGAGAGGGCATTACAAGTTTGACAGGGACTGCTGGAACCCTGAGACCAGGGCCCTTCAAATCCAAAACAGAGCCCAGCTCCGGGAATCACCCCTGCCCAAGCAACAGTCGAGCTGATAAAGTGAACGCATGGCACCTGTGAGGCAAGTGCTTCCCAGAGCAAACGGGAGCATTTGCCCTCAAAAATCAGGAGGGAGGGAGGGGTCAGGGAGGAGGCAAGAAGAGTGCTGTGTTATATTATTGTTAAACTGCTCTGCATGTTTCCACTTAAAACAAAAACCCTCTATATTAAAATTCATATATATATATGTGCATTATATGTATATATATATATATATGAGTCCAACCCACAGTCAGAAAAAGGCATGCCCCGGGCTGCTGCTCGTGGCAAGGTCAGTGATCTGAAACCCATCAGAAAGACGCAGCTCAGCTATCTGCTCCCGTAGTGACAGCCTCAGAGAGCCGCAGGGGCCGTCGTGTGCTGTCCTACAGGGCCTCGATGATAGAAATCGACTCGATGGCAATGTTTTGAGTGCTTTGAAGGTCAGAAACTGTAGACAGTGATCTATAAACATCCTTCTCTCCTGTAAGGTGTCTGTAACACAATCAAAGGAAAACAATCGGTCTGCTCTCCAGATCTTCAATGGGACCATTTCAGGGAGCCTGGCCACACACTGCCAGGCTCTGCCTCCTCAGATCCGCTGGCACTGCTAGGAAGGTTGTGGGCCCTGCAGGGGTGGGGGACTCTCCAGCCTGCTCCCCAGCAATAGAGGCACTAGGCCAAGACAGGAAGAGCCCCGGCGGGGGGAGAGTGGAGATTGAGACAGTCTCTGTGCCCTGCTTCTGACACTCTTCATGTGGCTGCTATGGTCACCCTTGACCTCAGGGAAGGCCAAGGGTCACCAGGGCAGAAAACACTTCCTTTTTATGGTGAGGGCCATATCGGGTCTCAACTTCACTGCTAATTAGCTGTGGTCTCTAGCAAGTAACCCAGCATCTCGGTGCACCCAGTTTCCCCAGTGCTATCTGGAGTCCCCAGAAGGGCCAGGTACAGCCAGGCTGCTTGCAGCTGGGCCAGAACCAGCAGCTGCCCTCACCGTGCCCTGAAGCCAGAAGCCCAGAACTCAAAGGCTGAGCTTTGCTGAAGGTCGTCCGACATGGCCTCTCAGCTTAAGTAAGGGGTCCCAAGCTCCAGGCTGCACAAGTTGCTCCCTGGAACACGTGGCCCGGGCCCCCAATGTGGGCACACAGAAAGCCAGTTCACTTCTCAGGGGTTTGGCAAAGCCGCAGCACAGCAAGGGTCTCCCTGGAAGCCCCTCCACCCCATGCCCAGCACCTCCCCCAAACTCATCCCTGCTCCAGGCAGCTGGTACTCACTGTAGGTCCTGTCACCACTGCTGGGCCCTGGGGGCAGTGCTGGGCCACCACTCCAGCAGGCTCTCCGCTAGTGGGGCAGGCTGCCCCCTGGTGGCCACCCATCTTCACTTGTTGCAGAAACATTGCAAACTTGGTTAAGAGGAGCTGAGAAGAGAGGAGAGGGGTCACAGGGGGCCCTGGCTGGTGGGCTGTGAGACACCTCAGTGAGTGACTGGGCAGGGCAGGACTGGACAGCCACAGAACTTGCCCCTCTACACAGAGAGGGGAATAAAAAGTCACAGGTGTCCTCAGTCCTGACTGATGTTCCCCATCAGCCCATTGTGCATGCAGCCCCCCCTCCACCACCCGTCTTCATTCGGCTCCAGGGCACCTTCCTTGCCCCTAGCCCCTTCTTCACTAGGGTGTGCTCATAGTCCTCTCTCCTCTGGCCACCTGCTGCTGGCTGCTCAGCCAGCTCTGCAAGTCCTCAGCTTCCCTAAGGAAGCCCTGCAGTGCCAGCATCCTCTTCAAATCCTGGCCCCTGTGGTGACAGCCTGAGTCCCCCAACAGTTAGTGTGCATGTGTCCACACTCTGCAGGACAAGGGACCCAATCAAAGGGGCTGCCTGAAGGACAAGGTTCTTCATGGTCTTTGCCCAGGCTGCTCCTCTGGATTCAAGAAGCAAACCCAGGCCAGGGGGAGTTGGGGCTGGCGAGGGTGTGGCTGTGGGGAAGGGCAGGTGACTGGAGCAAGGCAGCCGAGCCCCTGCCCTGCAGGCTCTCCTGAAAAGTTTGTGGGAAGAGCAAACTGTGAAGGACTCATCTATTCCTGACACATGTCTACAGGCCTCCGTCACGGTTCTCTTCAAGGCAGGGGTAGCATCTAGGGGAATAAGCAACCCCAGCCAGTTTTCTGGTACCCATGGATGCAGTGACCCTCACTGTTGGGCTGCCAACTACCGCAGTGTCTGCAGCTGCTTCCAGAGCCTCCCCTGCATCACACCCAGCTGCTCTGAGACCTCAGTTACAAGGATCTACATATAACTTCCTCCCTGGGGGATGGACAACAGAAAAGTGGGTGAAGGGAGACAAAATATGTAAGATCTGACAAATTATCAATTGTTCATGAGTGAGGGGGAAACAGGGAGGGCGAAGAGAAAAATGAGGACATGATGCCAGGGCCTTAAATGGAGAGCAAATGTTTTGAGAATGATGAGGGCAATGAATGTACGGATGTGCTTTACACAACTGATGTATGTATGGATTGTGATAAGAGTTGTATGTGCCCCTAATAAAATGATTTAAAAAAAATAAATCATTTAAATTTCTTAGGACAATGCCATTTGTATTTCAAAGCAACATTCACAAAAGCTATTTTTTCACCTTCACTATCTTCTATTTAGTGTTAGATAGTGCAAAAACAATTCTTATGCCTTTTTATGAGATGTAATGAGTGTAGACATAAATTTATGCATAATTAAAAATTTGAATGAACAAAATATTTTGTTAAAGAATTTGAACTTTTGTGAAAATCACAGAAAGCATATAGCATTTTATTGAAGGGTTGGGAATTTTTTCCTCTATTTTATTCTAGTATTTGGTCTGAGGTTCTTACCGCATATTCTGATTGTTGTCATGTAAGAGAATGTACATTCCATATAAGAGAAAACTTTCCTTATAATATTTTCCTATCCATTGCTTCCTGCTGTATCTCTCATTTGTTCTTTTATCATTTTTCCTATAAAAACCCAGGCTGCTTAATTTTATTCTTATTAATTATTTATATAAGTTAAGTAAATATTTATTATATGTACATTTTTATTAAAAATCTTTTCTTGGAGACTCTTACAACTTTTGTTGCAATCCATATTGATTGCATCAGGCTTTTTGTACATATGTTGCCTTCATTCATTTATACACATTTCTTTCCTTTTCTTTTTTAAAATCATTTTATTGGGGCTCATACAACTCATCACAATCCATACATACACCAATTGTGTAAAGCACACTTATACATTCGTTGCCTTCATCATTCTCAAAATTTGCTTTCCGCTTGGGTTCCTGGAATCAGTTCATTTCCCCTTTCCCCTCTCCCCCTCTCACCCTGCTCCTCTTCCTTCATGAACCCTTAATAATTTATACATTATTATTTTCTCTTATCTTACACTATGCGGCGTCTCCCTTCACCCAATTTTCTGTTGCCCATCTCCCAGGGGGGAAGTTATATGTAGATCCTTATGATCGGTTTCCCATTTCTACACCCACTTCCCTCCCAGTATCGCCACTCTCACCGCTAGTCCTGGGGGGTTCATCTGTCCTGGATTCCCTATGTTTCCAGTTCCCGTCTGTACCGTTGTGTATCTTCTGGTCTAATCAAGTTTGCAAGGTAGAATTGGGATCATGAGAGGTGGGGGGAGGAAGCGTTTAATATCTAGAGGAAGGTTGTGAGTTTCATTATTGCTACACTGAACCCTGAGTGACTCATCTCCTTCCCACTACCCCTCCGTAAGGGATGTCCAGTTGTCTACAGGTGGGCATTGGTCCCCCGTCATGCACTCCCCTCATTCACGATGATATAATCCCCCTCCCGCCTTTGTTGCTTGAAAACTGGTCCCCTCAGGCCTTCATGATCACCCATGTTGGTGTGATGCTTCCATGTGGGCTTTGTTGCTTCTGGGCCAGATTTTTTACTTTCAAGCCTCTAAGACCCGGGATGCTATATCGCTTGATAGCCAGCCACCATCAGCCTTCTTCACCACACTTACTTATGCACACATTCATCTTCAGCGTTTATGTGGGGAAGGTGATCACACAATGATGGTTTTTGTTCTTTGATGTCTGCTACCTGATCCCTTCAACACCTCGTGTTCACTTAGGCTTGTGTGCTTCTTCTCTGTGGGCTTTGTTGCTTCCGAGCTAGATTTCAGCCTGTTTGCCTTCAAGCCTTTAAGACCCCCAGAGTTTCATTATATTGTGCAGAGAGTGGCTATGAGCCAAACTCACTCGACTGCACCCAACAACAATAACAACAGGACTTGTGCTTCTAACAATATGCTGAAGAAGACCTTAAGAGAATCTCCCCTTCGTTTAGAGCAGCGGCTCTCGACCTGTGGGTCGTTTCTATTTAGGGGGTCAAACAGCCCTTTCATGGGTTGGCCTGAATTATAGCAGTAGCAAAATTATAGCTATGATGTAGCAACAAAAATAATTTTATGGTTGGTTGGTCACGACTACATGAGGAACTGTATGAAAGGGTCGTGAGTAAGAATGTTGAAAACCACTGTCCAAGAGGAAGACTCAATTCTTGATACAGTTGAAGGGCAACAAAATAGACTCAGCCCCAATATAGATGGGATAGCACAGTGGCTGCAACAATAAACACAAGCCAAAGAAACACTGCAAGGATGGCACAAGACGGGACAGTGTTTCATTATATTGACATAGAGTTGCTATGAGTCAAAACCCACAAGAAAAAAAAAACAGGACTTGTTTTTCTAACACTGTTCCTAAGTAGACCTTAAGAGAATCTCCTATTAGTTTAGCGCAGCGGGCCTCAAACTGAGGGTAGTGACCCCTTTTGGGGGATGAATGACCCTTTCACGGCAGTGGACCGTTCATTAAAGTGGAAAAATTAGAGTTATGATGTAGCAATGAAAATAATTTCATGATTTGGCAGTCACCACTACATGAGGAATGGCATGAAAGTGTCATGGCATTAGGAAGGTTGAGAACCACTTCCCTAGAGGAAGACAGAATTCTTGGTAGAGTAGAAGGGCAGCAAAGGAGAGGCAGCCCCTACAAGATTGATTAGCCCTGTGGCTGCAACAATGAGCACAGGCAAATGAACAACTCTGAGCATGGCATTGGACTGGGCAGCATTTCATTATATTGTGCATAGAGTTGCTGTGACCAGAAACCCACTCGACAGCACTCAACAAAAATAACTACAGGACTTGTGCTTCTAAAATATGGTGAAGTAGGACTTCAGAGAAAGTCCTTTAACTTTAGAGCAGCAGTTCTCAACCTGTGGGTTGCGCCCCTTGGGAGGGTAGAATGACCCTTTCACGGGGGTGGTCGGATTCATAACGGTAGTTCAATTAGGGTGACAAAGTACCAATGAAAATAATTTTATGGTTGCTGGTCCCCACTAAATGAGAATCGATATGAAAGGGTAGTGGCATTAGGAAGGTTAAGAACCACTTCTCTAGGGAAAGACACAAATTTGGTACAGAAGGGAAAGAAGAGAGCGGCAGTCTCCAACAAGTTGGATTAGCACAGTGGCTGCAACACTGAGGCCAAGCACACAAGCACGGTGAGGGTGGCACAGGGCAGGGCAGCGTTTCATTATATTGTGCATAGAGTTGCTAAGAGTCAAAACCCACTCGACAGAACTTAACGACAATAACTACAGGACGTGTACTTCTAACAATATGCTGAACTAGATCTTAAGAGAAACTCCTCTAAATTTAGAGCAGTGGTCCTTAACTTGTGGGTCGTGACCCCTATGGGGTTTCAGACGAGCCTCTCTCAGGTGTTGCCCAATTGATTACAGTAGTGAAATCACAGTAATGGAGTAACAATAAAAAAAATTTACTGTTGGAGGATCACCACAACATTAAGAATTGTATAAAGGAGCCATGCCATAAAGAAGGTTCAGAAACACTGCCTGAGAGGAATACACAAAACGTGGTACTGCAGAAGGGCAGCAAGTGAGAGGCAGACCCTACAAGATGGAATAGCTCAGTGGCTGCAACAATGAGTGCCATCAACGAACCACTGTGAGGACGGCACAGGACGGGGCAGCGTTTCATTATATTGTGCGTAGAGTTGCTGAGAGTCAAAACCCACTCGACGGCAACTAACAACAACACAAAAAGAACTTGAGCTTCTAACAATATGCTGACGTAGATCTTAAGAGAAACGCCTCTTAGTTTAGTGCAGGCTTCTCAGCCTATGAATCACGAACCCTTTTGGGGAGTGAGTGGGTTGAATGACCCTTTCACAAGGGTTGCCTGATTCATAAGATTAGCAAAATTACAGTTATGAAATATCAGCGAAAATTTTGTATGACTGGGGGTCCACCACTATTTTGGGAACTGCATGAAAGGGTCGTGGATTTAGGAAGATTGAGAACCACTGTCCGAGAGGAAGACACAAATGTTGGTAGCGTAGAAGGGCAGCAAAGGAGAGGCAGCCCCTCCAAGTTGGAATAGCTCAGTGGCTGCAACAACCAGCACAAGCAAAGAACCACTGTGAGGAATGCACAGGATGGGGGAGCGTTTCGTTATATTTTGCATGGAGTTGCTATGAGCCAAAACCCACTTGAAGGCACCTAAATGCAATAACAACAGGACTTTTGCTTCTAACAATGTGCTGAAATATATCTTAAGAGACATTCTTCATAGTTTGGAGCAGAGATTCTCAACCTGTGGGTCATGACTCCATTAGGGTGATGAACTACCCTTGCACAGGGGTGGCCCAATTCATAGCAGTAGCTACATTACAGTTATGAAGTAGCAATGATGATAAATTTATGACTGGGATTGTACCCACTACATGAGGAGTGGTATAAAAGGCCTGTGGCATTAGAGGAAGGTTGAGAGCCACTGTCTTCGAGCAAGACAGAAATCTTGGCAGAGCAGAAAGCCAGCAAATGAGAGGCAGACCCCCAGATGATAGATTAGCGCAGTGGCTGCAACAATGAGTGCAGACAAGAAACCACTGTGAGGATGGCACAGGACGGGGCAGCGTTTCATTATCTTGTGTGTGGAGTTGCTGAGAATCGAAACCCACAGGACAACACCTAACAACAATCACTGTAGGACTCATGCTTTTCACAATACGGTGCTGTAGATCCTAAGAGAAAATCCTCTTAGTTTAGAGCAGTAGTTCTCAACCTGTGGGTCGCGAGCCCTTTGGGAGGGTCAAATGACCCTTTCACAGTGGAGGCCTGATTCATGACTGTAGCAAAATTAAAGTTATGAAGTAGCAATGAAAATAATTTTATGATTGGGGGTTCATCACTACATGAGGAAATGAATGAAAGGGCAGTAGAGGGGCAGCAAAAGAGAGGCAGCCCCCCAAAAGTTGGATTAGCCCATGGTTGCAACAATGACAACAAGCAAAATAACCACTGTGAAGGTGGCACGAGATGGGGTCACGTTTCATTATATTGTGTATAGAGTTGCTATGAGCCAGCACACACTCAAAGGCACCAAACAATAACACCAGGACTGTGTGTCTATGAATATGCTGAAGTAAACCTTAAGAGAAACTCCCCTTAGTTTAGACCAGTGGTTCTCAAACTGTGTCACAGTGCCTTTAGAAGACTAATGAACCTTTCACATGGGTGGCCTGATCCATAACAGAAGCGGAATTACAGTTATGAAGTAGCAATGAAAATATTTTATGGTTGGGGAGTCACCACTACATGAGGACTGGTATGAAATAGTAGTGGCATTCAGAAAGTTGAGAACAACTATTCTTGAGGAAGACACAAATCTTGGTACGGAAGGGCAGGAAAAGAGAGGTAGTCCCTAACAAGTTGGATTACCACAGTGGCCGCAACAATGAGCCCAAACAGAAGAACCACCGTGAGGATGCACAGGGCAGGACAACGTTTCATTACATTGTGCATAGGGTTGGTATGAGCCAAAACCCATTTGAAGGCAGCCAAAAACAAGAACAGGATTTGTGCTTCTAACAATATGCTGAAACATCCCTTAAAAAGAAACTCCTCTTAGTGTAGAATACCAGTTCTCAAACTGTGGGTCGTGATGCCTTTTGGGGGTGGGGTGGAGAAGGACTATATCACATGGTGGCCTGATTCATAACAGTAGCATAATTTTAGTTATAAAGTAACAAGGAAAGTAATTTTATGATTGGGGGGGGGGAAGGTCACCAATACATGAGGAATGGTGTGAAAGAGTCGTGCATTAGGAAGTTTGAGAACCACTGCCCTAGAGGAAGACACAAATCTGGGTTCAGTAGAGTGTCAGCAAATGAGAGTCAGTCCCCCAAAAGATGGATTAGCACAGAGACTGCAACAATGAGTGAAAACAAAAGAAAAGTGTGAGGGTGTTAGAGGATGGAACAGTGTTTCATGATACTGTGCATAGAGTTGTTATGAGCCAACTTTGAGCCAAACCCACTCGACAGTCCCTAACAACAATAAGAACAGGACTCGTGCGTGTAATAATATACTGAGCTATACCACAGGAGAAACTCCTCTTAATTTAGAACAGCGGTTCTCAACCTGTGATTTGTGACCACTTTGGTTGGTTGAACAACCCTTTCACAGGGTGACTAGATTCATAAGACTTGCAAAATTACAGTTATGGAATAACAGTAGAAAAAAAACCTTTATGCTTTGGGGACCACCACTACACATTGGGAAGTGTATGGAAAGGTCGTAGAAATAGGAAGGGTGAGAAACACTGTCCTAGAGGAAGACGCAAGTACAGTAGAAGGGCAGCAGAAGAGAGGAAGTCCCTACAAGACAGATTTGCACGGTGGCTGCAACAATGAGCGCAAGCAAAGAACCACCGTGAGGATGATGCAAGACTGGGCAGGCCTTTATTATATTGTGCACAGGGTTGCTATGAGCCCAAACCCTCTCCACGGCCCGAACAACAATAACAGGAGATATCATACATCTAAGAGTATGCTCAACTAAACCTTGAGAGAAACTGCTCTTAGTTTAGAGCAGCCGTTCTCAACTTGTGAGTGGTAAATCCTTTGGGGGTGTTCGAATGACCCTCCCATAGGCGTGGCCAGATACGTAACAGTAGCAAAATTACAGTTATGAAGTAGCAACAGTATAATTTTTTGGTTGGGGGGTCATTACTAGACGAGGCACTGTATGAAAGGGTCGTGGCATTAGGATTGCTGAAAACCACAGTCCTACAGGAAGACACAAGTCTTGATACAGTTGAAGGGCCGCAATATAGAGTCAGCCCACAAAAAGATGGAATAGCATAGTGGCTGCAGCAATGAACTCAAGCTAAGGGAACACTGTGAGGATGGCACAAGATGGGGCAGCGTTACATTATATGGAGCATAGAGTTGCTATGAGTCAAAACCCACTCGACTGTACCTGACAACAAAACAACAGGACTTGTGTTTCTTATAATGTGCTGAAGTAGACATTAAGAGAAACTCCTATTAGTTTAGTGCAGCGGTTCTCAACTTTTGGGTCACGAGCCCTGTTGGGGGATGGATGAACCTTTCATAGTGGTCGCCCAGTCATAACAGTAGAAAAATTAGAGTTACAAAGTTGCAATGAAAATAATTTTATGATTTGGCAGTCAGCACTATATGAGGAACGGTATGAAAATGTTGTGGCATTAGGAAGGTTGAGAACCACTGCCCTAAAGGAAGACACAAATCTTGGTAGAGTAGAAGGGCAACAAAAAATAGCCAGTTCCCAAAATATGGCTCCAACAATGAGCACTAGCAAACAACCACTGGCAGCATGGCACAGGTCTGGGAAGCATTTCATGATATTGCGCATAGAGATGCGATGAGCCAAAACCCCCTCCGCCAAACTTAACAACAATAACAACAGGGCTTGTGTGTTTAACAATATGCTGAAGTAAATCTTAAGAGCAACTCTTCTTAGTTTACAGCAGGGTTCTCAACATTGGGTCGTGAACACTTTCAGGTGGGGGGTGTTTCGAATCACCCCTTCACAGTGATGGCCTGATTCATAACAGTAGCAAAAGTACAGTTATGAAATATCAATGAACATAATTTTATGATCCATAACAGAGGCAAAATTACAATTATGATGTAGCAATGCAAATATTTTATGGTTGGATGTCACCACTACACGAGGAATGGTGTGAAGTGGTTGTGGCATTTGGAAAGTTGAGAACCACTGCTCTAGAGGAAGACACATATCTTGGTACAGAAGGGCAGGAAACGAGAGGTAGTGCCCAACAAGATGGATTAGCACAGTGGCTGCAAAAATGAGTGTGAGCAAAAGAACCACTGTATGGAAGGCACAGGATGGGAAAGCATTTCATTACATGGTGCATAGAGTTGGTATGAGCCTAAACCCATTCGAAGGCACCAAACAACAGGATTTGTGCCTCTAACAATATGCTGAAGAAGACTTTAAAAGAAACTCTTAGTGTAGAGTAACAGTTCTCTAACTGTGGGTCACGACGTCTTAGGAGGGAACAATGAGCATTTCACATGGGTGACCTGATTCATAACAATAGCAAATTTATAGTTATGGAGTAACAAGGAAAATAATTTTATGACTGGGGGGGTCACTAGTACATGAGGAATGGTGTGAAAGAGTCATGACATTAGGAAGGTTGAGAACCACTGCCCTAGAGGGAGACATAGATCTGGGTACAGTAGAAGGGCAGCAAAAAGAGGCAGCCCACAGCACGATGGAATACAACAGTGACTGCAACAATCCGCGCAAGCAAAAGAACCACTGGGAGGATGGCGCAGGACAGGACACTTTCCATCATATTGTGCTTAGAGTTGCTAGGCGTCGAAAGCTACACAACAGAATCTAACAATAACTATAGGTTTTGTGCTTCTGACAATAGGATGAAGTAGATATTAAGAGAAACTCCTCTTACTTTAGACCAGCGGTTTTTAACCTGTGGTTCGCGACCACTTTTCGCGATCGAATGACCCTTTCACAGGTGTGAAATGATTCATAACTGTAGGAAAATTACAGTTATGAAGTAACAATAATGTTATGATGGGGGTCACCACTACATGAGGAACTGTATGAAAGGGTCATGGCATTAGGTAATTTGACAACCACTGCCCTAGAGGAAGACACAAGTCTTGGTACAGTAGAAAGCCCACAAAAAAGAGGCAGCTACCCAAAAGTTGGATTAGCACAGTGGCTGAAACAATGCGCACAAGCAAAAGAACCACTGTGAGGATGGCATAGGATGGGAAATCGTTTCATTATATTGTACATAGAGTTACTATGAGCCAAAACACACTCGATGGTGCCTAACACCAATAACAACAGAACTTGTGCATCTACCAGTATGCTGAATTCTATCTTAAGAGAATCTCCTCTTAGTTTAGAGCAGGGGATCTTCACCTGTGTGTCGCAACCCCTTTGTGGATATGGAATGAAAATTTCACAGGGTTGTCGTGACTCATAACAGTAACAAAATTACAGTTATGAAGCTGCAACGAAATCATTTTATGGTTGGGGGGGTCACCACTAAATGAGAATCGGTATGAAAATATCATGGCATTAGGAAAGTTGAGAACCACTGCTCTAGAGGAAGTCCCAAATCTTGGTATGAAAGGGCAGGAAAAGAGAGGCGGTCCCCAACAAGATGCATTAGCACAGTGGCTGCAACAATGAGCGCAAGCAGAGAACCACTGTGAGGATGTCACAGGACAGGGCGGCGTTTCATTATATTGTGCGTAGAGTTGCTATGAGACATACCCACTCGACGGCACCTAACAACAACAACCAATGGACTTGAGCTTCTAACAGTATGGTGAAATAGACCTGAAGAGAAACTCCTCTCAATTTAGAGCAGCGGTTCTCACCATGTGTGTCGTGACCCCTTTGGGGCTTAGACGAACCCTTTACAGGGTTGCACTATTCATAACTTGTAACAAAACGAGAGTTACGAAGTAGCAAAGAATATAATTTTATGATTGGGGGTCTACCACTACAAAGGAAACTGTATGAAAGTGCTGTGGATTTAGGAAGGTTGAGAAGCACTGTCCTAGAGGAAGACACAGATATTGGTAGAGTAGAAGGGCAGCAAAGGAGAGGCAGCCCCTACAATTTGGAATAGCTCAGTGGCTGCAACAATGAGCGCAAGCAAAGAACCACTGTGAGGAATGCACAGGATGGGGCAGTGTTTCAGTACATTGTACATAGAGTTGCTGTGAGCCAAAATCCACTCGACGGCACCTAACAACAACAACAGCAACAGGACTTGGGCGTCTAACAATATACTGAACTACATCTTAAAGAAACACCTCTTAGTTTAGAGCAGCGGTTCTCAACCTGTGGATCGGTCCCTCTTTGGGGGTTGAGATACCCATTCACAGGGGTCGGTCTCTTCTTCATAGTAGCAAAATTACAGTTATGAAGTAGCAACGAAAATATTTTTACGAATGGATGTTCACCACAACATCAGGAACTTCATTATAGTGCTAAGGCATTAGGAAGGTTGAGAACCACTGGTTTAGAGCATAGGAAATCTGATGCAATACTGCATATTTTAACACACATGAAGTTGGAAAATAAAGGAAATTGGGAGAGGACAGTAGTATCAAGTTCCTATGAGTCAGAATTGCTCTATATCATAGAGTAGCTAAGACAATGAGAAGAAATGACAAAGTCAAAGAGCTGAAGAGAAAATTCCATAGGACACGTGGCAACAGCTTTATGCTCTTGTTAGACCCTCGAGGCCTCCTTATCTTTTGTTGGCTTTCTTAAGCCCATCCCCACCACTGTGAATAGTCTTCATTAAACTCTCTTTAATTAAACCTTCTGCATGGTTTGTTTTCTGCTGGAACCCTCAGAGATATTTAATTTTCTGGATTGCAATTCAACTCTAGCATATAGAAATCTTTCAAGAGTTTGTTTTATGTTTTGTTTTCATCCACAATAGCATTTCCTTCCAGATTTGTTTGTCCTTGAAACATGATCAATAGTTCTTTCCTCTCCAATGAAACCCAAGTGATATGCTGCCTGACTGCCTAGGAAGTTCATGTGTAGCTTACATGGAGATCCCAACCATTCCCTAGACAAGTGTTTCTCAAACTTCCGAATGCCATGATACTTTCATACAGTTCCTCAGGTTGTGTTTACCCCGATCATAAAAATTATTTCATTGCTCATTCATCACTGTAATTTTGCTACTGCGATGAACCAGGCAACCCATGTGAAAGTGTCATTGGACCCCCAAAGGCGTTGTGACCCACTGGTTGAGATCCACTACCTTAGACCAACGTATGGCCCGAGGGCTGTATAGGGCCCCCCAAATAATCAATTGCTGCCAGCATCACACATCTCACCAACGAGAAGCATTTGTAGCCATCACCTTAGGGGTGAGTTCATTAAATATTTGACCTCTATGGCCCCATGAATGATGTTATAAATCACCACATGGTCCTTGGCAGAAAAACAGGTTTCCAGCTCCTGCTACAGACCAAAGGTTCCCAAATGTATTCTGCCTACTGCCCTCTTTTCAGAAAAAGAAATTACTCAGGACCCCCAGCAATGAAAGAATTTTGTACTATAGCCCACCATCCAGGATAAAATGTAGATATCTGATTTGTAGATCTCTGGATTTTTCTGTGCCCAGTAGGTGGGTGGTGTTGCCCACTTTGGGAAATGAGACTCTAGGAAAATCAGGTGTGTTTTCACTCTCTCTGCAAGAATTTCAGTTGAGGAGCAAGATCTGTCTTGAAAGAAGTGTATCCAGATTGCTCCTTAGAGGCAAGGATGGCTAGACTTCATCTCACATCCTTGGGCATCAGGAGCTATGAGGAGCAACATCATGGAAAAGGGCATCATGCTTGGTAAAGGGGCGCCCAAAAGGGGAGGACCCTCACCAAGATGGATAGACAAAGTTTCTACAACAACACAGTAAAACATAACAATTGTGAGGCTGGCACAGGAGCAGGCAGTGTTTCTTTCGGTTGTATGTAGAGTCGCCACGAGTTGAAACCAACTTGACAGCATCCAACAAAACCAGATGTGGAGAAAGCAAGGCCTGGTCTGTGTACAGTGGCCCCACCGAGGTTCCTCATCAGTTGTGTTTGAATGGGCCAGGTGCTCTCACAAACCTCCTCTTCAATAGACAACATAGAATGTTTGCTTTGTGCCCAGGAACCATCCTGAAATTTAAAATGACCATTTGGCACTGAGTTGATTGCGATTCATGGTGAGTCATAGGATTTTCAATGGGCATAACCTTTCAGAAACAGATGGCCAGGCTTTTCTTCCAAGGTATTTCTGGGTGCGCTTGAACCTCCTCAATTTCTGTTAATGGCCAAGTGTTTTAACCATTTGTACTCTCCAGGGATGACTCACAGCTCTATATATCCTTAAAACTGACATCTCTCCTCTCTTTGGAAAGCCATGGCAATTGTTCTCTTTCAGTAGATTTACCTTCTTTAAATATAGGAATGACATATACTTCTACCACCTCACAGAAAATGTCAGAAACTCGTAGCTCTCATTTAATAATGGCGTGGGTGATTACATATTGGGCTGCTAAGCCCAAAGCCAACAGTTCAAAACCACCAGCCACTCTCAGGGTAAAACATGAAACTTTCCAATCCTTTAAAGTTACAATCTCAAATACCCACAGGAGCAGTTGGACCCTGTCCTATAGGGTAGAACTCAGGTCATGGGGAGTCAGAGTGGATTCGATGGCAGTGAGTTTGCTTTGGTTTTTGGACTCCCCTCCTACCACAATAGCTCAAAATTACTAAGTGCATGTTATGTACTAGTGTTCTAAGCATTGCATGTACATTCATTCATTTCATCCCACGGGTGGTGGTGTGGGTGAAGCATTAGAACTGCTAACCAGAAGGTTGGTGGTTCAAACCCACCAGCTGTTCTTTGGAATCAAGATGGGGCTGTCTGAGCTCATAAAGATTTTCAGGGTCGGACGTCTGCAGGGACAGTTATTACTTTATCCTGCTGAGTTGCTATGAGTCTGAATGAACTCTAGAGAAGTGGGGTTTTGGTGACTTTTGCAACCCCTTTAAGAGGAGCGCTGGCGGGGCAATAGAGAAGCCCTTGACTATTTACCACTAGCATAGCGAAACCCTCAGCAGCTTCCCATGAGAATGATGCATCAATTTGCTCCAGTATCAGTCACAGCCTATGGGAACGCCTATAGAATGGTTCCACTCTGTCCTCCAGGCTCACTATGAGTTGGAATCGACTGACCCATTGGTAGTGCATCAGCTTCTGTCTATAGGTGAGAACACGAATGCACAGAGAGGTGAAACCATCTGGCCCAGGGGTAACCAGGTTATCCAAGGGAGAGTTGGAATTTAAATCCCAGCAGACCAGCCTCAGAGACTACAGGCTTAGCTCTACCGTCTGCTGATATCTGGACTAAGAGTGGTTGGATTTTGCCTCCTTTGCCCTACACATCATCTCCACTGTACCCTATCAAGCAAAATTAGCTTGAGTATTGAACAGGCACCCTCCAGCCCTGCCTGATTGCACACGCGCAGGGGAGAAAAGGATGGGGAGATCACTGGGCTGTTTTAGCTGCCACCTCTACTCGCACTGCGCAACACACCCACAACGAAGTCAGAGAAAGTATTCTTGGCCTTGTAACCACTCCTCAGCCCTGACACCTTGCAGAGAGCCAAAGCCACTCTCTTGGACACCCACTCGACTGCTACCTGGAAACTTCCCATGGAGCATTTGGGGACAAAGGAGAGGGAGCACGCCTGCAATGTAATTAACATCATGACAACTTGTCCCCCCCTTGGAGAATGACACCATTAGCTGCTTCAATTGTGCATGAAATGTAAATTACACGATTCAGGGGTATCATGTCTGAGCAGCCATGATGCTAAGTGACAAGGCTCTCCGTCGAGCAGCCCCTCCCCAAGCAGGAGGAACTAAGAAACCCAAGCCCCGAGGCCGACAGCTGAGACCGAGGTCCTGTGGTCTTTGAGTGTGCCTGCTTCACAGAGTCCACAAGGGAGGATCTTTCCGGATGGCCCTGGATGCCAAGCTGGGATGTTCCAGCAACCTGCTGTCATCACCCTGGCCCTCCCATTTTCTTTAAAGGGAGTCGAACGCTGGACAGCACTCTTTCCTCTCTAACTCTCAGAAAATTAGGAAAAAGGGGTGGTGGCTGTGGTTGTGGTAATACCCGTCTTGCTAAGGAGTTTTGGTGATGCTGTGGGTTAAGCATCCTGCTAGCCATTCTGCCTCACATTCATTACTCTGTCTGGCTCAAATTACTTTGTGTTCACTCCCTGGCCAGCCCCCCACAGTTCCCTACCCCCTTTCACCACGAACTCTCTGGACACTACTCGAAATCAGCTTGAGACACTGGATCAGCCACACTTCTTTGTGGCCCATGAAAGAACTTTCCGAAACCTCATGTCAAAAGCAGGTCCACTTGCTTTTAGAGAAGAGGCATAGGCGAAATTGTATGTTTCCACCTTGAGAGGGGCAAGCACCACCATGTACAATTAGTAGGTGACCACCAGTGTGTCACTTTTGTGGTCACCACACATCTCCTTTGGGGACCCATTTGCCCCTCTCCTAGCACCCTGATCCCTGGTGCCATGGCTAGACTGGGATGGGAAATCCATGTGGTCAACCAGGAACTTCCAGGTGGAATCAGAGCCACTGTCCCCTCTGCAGAGCCTCTTTGAGGACAGGGAGTTTGGAAACACAGCCTAAAGCTGCAGTAGGATAAATTTAAGAAATGATCACGCATTTACCCTAATGTCAACTGTACAAATCCCACAACCACCCTTCAAATGCCCTGCCACTGAGCAGAGCCAAAAGCAGGAAGAGCCAAAAACCTACATATGGGTACAGGAAGACCTCTGGAAGGTGTCCCTGTGAGTTGCCAGGGAAGGGGGGGAATGGAGTTGAGGAGGCTCAGGGGCTCAGGCTCAGGCTGGGTAAGAGCCAGAGTTCCTAGTTCGACTCTCTTCCACCTCCCACCCAGTCCAGGAGATTCTTTGAACAGGGCCCACAGGGTCAGAGGTGAGAGCTGTCAGCTCCTGTTACTACCCTGACTTGGGAAACCTCTCTCATTCTGGAAATTCATATATTTTCTTGGGCTTTGATCAAGATCCAGGTCAAGCTTCCCCTCCCCCTTTTCTCAGAGAGGCACTTGGTCAGAATGGCAAATAGCCCTCAACTGTGCCATGCACTCCGCCTCTTCATTCCCTGTTCCCTTCGAACCATCTGCTGCAAAAAAAAATCACAAAACAGCCCGATGGAGGGCAGGTCAGTGCTTCTTTTTCAGACTTCCCTCTCATTCTTTCTCTGGTCGCATCATCATTCCAGGTACAGCAAACCCATTACTGTCCAGTCAATTCCAACTCATGGAGACCCTATGTAAGTTTTCCAACGTTGTCCAACATTACTGGAACAGACAGCCTCATCATTTTCCTTGAAGTAGCTGGTGGTTTGAACAGTCAACCTTTGAGCTAGCAGTTCAACATTTACGTGACATCCCTTCAGAGTGGTGAGTCATAGTCTGCAGACACCGTGGGCGAGAATCATTGTTCTGGCTTATTTTCATAAGGTGGGATTCTAGGTAGGCAGGTGTGACGCAGGTGTAACTGGAAGTCGACTTGATGGCAACAAACAACAACACTGATGTCATTGTTATGGGACTTGGGAACTGAGACCTCTGAGGCATGGAGCTAAGTAACAGCTACTTCAGGTTTGTTAGGTACTTCATTGCTGAGCTCTGCTCTAGATACTGGGAATAAAGCTAGAAGGAAGGTGGCATCTCTGTTCCTGGGGTTGAGAGATGAGAGGGGTTGGGAAACTTCCTGTCCTGTTAGTAGTGTGTGTGGACATAGTTTCTGCTGTTAGATGCCATTGAGTCAGTTCCAACCCCTAGCCACCCTATGGATAATAGAATGAAACACAACCCAGTCCTGCCCCATCCTCTCAATTGTTGTTATGTTTGAGCCCCTTGTTGCAGCCACTGTGTCAATCCATTGGCCGAAGTTCTTCCTCATTTTCACTGCCTCTCTGCTTCACCTAGCAGGACGTACTTCCTCTTCCAGGGACTGGTCTCTCCCTAACAGTATGTCCAAAGTACGTGAGGGGAAGCCTCACCATCCTGGCTTCTAAGGAGTATTCTGGCTGTACTTCTAACCCACATTTGTTTGTTCTTTGGCAGTTCATAGTACTTTCAATATTCTTCACCAGCCTCCCAATTCAAATGCATTGATTCTTCTCTGATCTTCCTTTTCAATGTCCAACTTTCACGTGCATAGAAGGTCATAGAAAATATGACTAAGATGGCTTTAGTCAGGTGCACCTTAATGTAACATTCTTGCTCTTAAACACTTTGAAGAACACTTTTGAAAGAGGTCTCTGGCGGCAGCACGCGGCCCGTTTAAGGGTGAGGAGGAGGGGCACACAGGTGGAAGCCCATGGCCCCTTTAAGGCTTGGCCTACTTGGAAGCAGCTGGAGCCTATTGAGAACATGACAGGAGGCCAGCCAACACTTCCTATAGAGGTAAAGGGCTCATTCTGAAGGCTGTGAGCCATCCTCGGTGCCGCACTGCCTCCCTGGGCCATAATGACCTGATGCGCAAGGCCTAGGACTTCAAAGACCAGGTGTGGCCTGTGCAGCCTTCCTGCCCCTTCCCAGACTCCTGCCCACCAGGGAGGTCCTTGCCACCATGACCCCTGATGTGGGTCTGCAGCCCACCTGGCACCTGGCCAGCAACCAGGATCCTCGCCCTGCCCAGCTGACCCACCCAGGACCACACTCCAGACCCCCTGCCCCCACCCTGGGCCTGCTCACCACCAAGACTCTGCCCTGGGCCCGCTGCCCACCCAGGAACCTGCATAAGGGCCCTTGCCAACCCTGGGTCCAGTCCAGGCTGGGCACACACCTGGGATTCCTGTTCCAGGTCCTGCCCACCTGGGTCTGGGCCTACCACAAAGACCCTGCCCGAGGCCCTCTGCCTACCCAGGAAACACCCCCTGCCCAGCTAGCCCCTGGCTCATCTGGGCACTGCCCCAGGCCCCCTGCCTGCCCAAGATCTTGTGTTAGCCTGACTGGCCATGGAGGATGGAGAGGAAGAGCGACCCTGCCCAGGCCCCTGCACCCAATCCCACTTGGGAAGCCCTGGGTTGGTACAGCCCCAAAGTTGGCTCCCCTCCTCCAGGCCCACATACCCAGAACTCCATTGGGCCCACTGCTTACCTGAGGCCTCCCCATCAAGGGCTTGGGATATGTAACCCCAGCCTGGGATGGGTTCCTAGCTTGCTAGAGCCCCATGCCACTCTCCTTAAGCCCCAACTATTTAAGATCCCTAGAAAGTGCCTGTGGGCGCCCTTGTTGCGTATCACTCTGGCTGTAAGGGGCTAGGCTGTAGCTCTTGAAACTTGTCTTCTCCATTCTGAACCTTTAGGACATTGGTCCTTCCACAGGGCAGTTCTACAGAAGTGGCAGGGAACTCTATTCCCGAGTGGAGTTGGCCAGGTTTGAGTGGGGGGTGCCCTGGCAGGGACCCCAACTTGGGAGAACAGCCCATCTCCCCTTTCTCTTTCCCAGCTGCAAAAAAAGAAAAAAAGAAAGAGATCTCAAACAGCAGATTTACCCAATACAATACATCCCTTGAGTTCTTGACCGGGGCTCGCATGATCATTTATTGTGGACTCCAGAAAGAAGATAGCTCTGATCACTTCAGCCTTTTCTCCATTTATCATGATCATGTTGTAGATGACAGGGTCATAATTACATATAAATATGTCCCTGGGACCCAGCTCCTGGGGAGTCCCAAACAACTTGATGTAAAGAAAGTAAGAGAGGGAAAACAAGCACTCTGAGCTCTTGGTTGGAAGGACAGTCCTTTGTGAATAGAGAGCTGCAAGGATATTGGAGTTCCTGAAGGGGGGCAAACAGTTCAACACACAACTATTTAACAAATCATTTGCCGTTGGAACCCACCCAGGGACACCATGGAGGACAGGCCTGGCAACCTGCTTAAAGCCTATAGTCTTGAAAGTCCTATGCAATGCACACATGGGGGCACCATGAGTCAGAATCAAGTCTCTCATGCCTGTTTTGGTTTGGGGCGAGGAGCTATTAGAAGCAGTGGGGTATAATGTTGAATCCTAAAAAAGGAAGGATTTGGTCACCATTAAAGTGACTTCTGACCAAATTACTAACAATCATAGGGACTTTTGTGGGAGAAAGATGAGGAGTGCTACTGCTGTAAATATTTCGTGTCAAAAACCCACAGACAGTTCTACCCTGTCCTATACAGTCGCTGACTTGCTGTCAACTGGATGGCACTAAGATAGCACCTATCTGCTGAAAGGTTGCCATGCGGCAGGACTTGTGCCAAGTCCACTATGGTTATGCCTATGATCTTTGTGGGAGACAAAGCCCTGCTTATGTTTAATGTCTCTGTTGTCAGATCGCTCCATTGTCCAGTCCTGGCTCTATGTCCTTCTAGCTCCATGACCTGGGACAAATCATTGAACCCCCTTTGCGCTGCTGTGTGTAGAAGGGAAGTGAAAAATAGTGCTTAGTTTGTATGTTCGAGGTAGAGTTTGAATGCATCAATAGATAGAAAGACCTTGTTGTTGTTGTTAGTCTCCAGTAAGTCAAATTTGACTCCTTTTGACCGTAGGTCTGATAGGACAAATCACTGCCCAATCCTATGCCATCTTCCTACCCATCGGCAGGTTTGAGGTCATTGTTGCGATTATGGTGCCAGTCCGTGTCATGAAGAGTTTCCCCAGATCCACATGATGTCCTCTCCTCGCAACTGGTCTTTCCTAACGACATGACAACATTTTGCCATTCTCTCTTCTAAGAACATTCTGTGAAGAGTGTCCTGGCTCAATTTCCTCCAGGACTGATTTGCTCGTTCTCCTGGCCACACACAGTATACTCCACACACGGTCTTTGCCATCACTGCCATTCAAATGCCTCAATCCTTCTGAGAATCCTGGTCCTCACTGTTGTCCCCATGAGAAACTCCATTTCTCGCAGCTTGCTTCAGATCTGCTGAAGTGGAATCTGAGTTTCTGTTAGGCCCCAAGGGCATTGTATTTGTGTGCCTGCTAGAAGCACGGCTGGGGAACAAAGTCTGGCCCATAGTAAGTGCTGTATAATTATTGGTTGTGATCAGTGTCATTATTTATTACTCCATCTAATCTTTCCAGCACACTCACAGGTCAGGAAACCGAGATTCTGAGCCTGCCAGTGCCTTTGCTGAGGTTACCCCTCAGGAGAGGGCAGGGGCTCCATGCAAATCGAATATAGGATCAGGCCAACATTTGGATCACTCTGAATGGAGACACAGTCAATGATCATTAACCAGTCACTCCCCATTGCTTTCGTCACCCAATCCTTATCAACCGTGACTCTGCTTGCTGTCTATGGATTTCCCTATGGATTCTGGATATTTTATATCAATCTCATTATGGTCTGACTTGTTTCACTCAGCAGAAGTTGTTCAAGGTCCCTGCATGGTGTAGCATGTTCCAAAACATCATTCCTTTTTAAAGGCTGAATAATATTCCATTGTATGACTTAGATATTGTTTGGTTTATCCATTCTTCGGGCCCCGGGCACTTTGGTAATAGTCACCTTTCAGCTATTGTGGGTAGTGCTGCAGTGAAATTGTATACCACATCTCTTTGAGTCTCTGTTTGTTATTCTTTGAGGTATATGCTTAGATGTACACTTGTGAGGTGGTCATGGATTTCCTCTTCCTTGGATCCATGATCAACGCTCATGCAAGCAGCAGTCTACAGCTTAAAAAATGCATTGCATTGTATTGGCTAAATATTCACAAGACCTCTTTAGAGTATTGAAAAGCAGGGATGTTATTTTGAGAACTAAGGTGCATCTGACACAAGCCATAGTATGTTCAACACTTCCTATGCATGTAAAATTTGGAGATTAAATAAGGCAGGCCAAAGAAGAATCGATGCATTTGAATTATGGTGCTAGGAAAAAAGAACCATAGAAAGTACTATGGACTACCAGAAGCACCAATAAACTTGTCTTGGAAGAAGCACAGGCCAAATGCTCCTTAGAAGTAAGGATGGCCAGATTTTGTCACCCTTTGGATATATATTTTCAACATGTTGTCAGGAGAGACCAGGCCCAGGAATAGGACATCATGCTTGGTAAAGTGGAAGGGCAATGGAAAAGAGGAAGGCTCTCATGGGATGGATGGACATGGGGGCTGCAGTAATGGGCTCAAACATAGGAACAATTGTGATGATGGTACTGGGTGGCGTTGTGTTCTGTTTGACATAGGGTTGTTATGAGTGGGAACCAACAGGACCGACCCTAACAACAATAGTAAATCTCTGACTTGTTAAGAAGAAACAAGCATTTTTCATTTCCTCTATGAGCCAGGCACTGAGAAGACCCTGAAGGTCCAGATAGAAACAGCACTTGACCCCTATCCATGATGGGTTCCCAGTCTAGGGGTGAGGCAGCAGATCTCCACTTTTGGATGAGACCTATGCAGCCCTCTTGGGGTTCTAGTGTGTGCTGGAGAGACTCCAGTTAACTTTGCTTTTCTCTATACCCGCCTTTAGGGAAGTGGAAGAACTTTAGAATAAATCATCCCCCGAGATTTCTGTTGCACAATTAGACAAAAGGAAACCAATGGTGGCTAAAGAGAGTGAACAGAGAATCCAGAGCTGTGTCCGGGTCGTTGGCCATGCAGCTATCAATCAGCACAGTTGAGTTCAGTAATCAGGAAGCGAAGATCCTCAGTATCTGGATCCAGTAGGTATAGAAGGCGTAGCTTCAAAGATAAAGAAGGATAAACCCTCTTTCGCTTTCAGGAGGAACTCACCCAGGGAGAACTCATTCAGGTGGGACTGCACTAAAGCCTTAGAACTGGGAGGGTCCATAGGAGCATGTTTACTGCCAGAACAGTGGCTTCCCATTCAAGAGCTTCTATCATATTCCAGCTCATGAATGGTCCTTCGAGTGCCTTGGTTCTTTTGCTGTGACTTCTGTGGCATCACTTGAACTCTCCATCCCCTCCAGCCAGGAGCAGTGGCAGGAAAAATCTATTAGGGAGAAGTGAGAGAGTGAGCTAGGAGATATTCCGTACACAGATTGCAGTCTCCTTCAGCAAAGGCCCTGTGGGGTGGGGACTTAACTTTTCTGATTCTCTCCTGTTAGAAGTCAACACGGAGCTAAAGAAGCATGAATGGAAGAAAGCAGGATGATGAGCTGACAGCTTTTCCATAAGGAAATAATAGCCAGAAGGGCTCCAAGTTGGGATGAGGGGATGGTGGGGAGGGGAACACACGTGCTGCTACCAAGAGGAGAGTGAGGAGCAAGAGACCAGTAGAGGCTAGTCTCAAAGCCATCTCCAATAACATTTCCCCAACAGGCTGTTTTCCTCTCTCCACTCTAAACACATCAGCCTTCACCTCCACCAAGCACCGAAACCCCAATGCAGCCTTTATCTGCCCATTCCTCCCACCAATTGGTCCAGGTTACTATGGGAACTATGGGAGTAGTAACGGGTTCCCTCTATTAATACCTACCTCCCTGATTTCAGCACAGATCAATCAACCCATCCCCGCAGCCCCATATCTAAGGGGAAGTTCCTAGGGGAGAGTAAGGAAAAGATAGATTCAACACAGGACTAGAACAATAGTGAAAAACTTACAAAGAGAGCGAGTGATGTAATTCCAGAGTATTAGTCAATTCCTTTTGTCCTTCCAGCTACCATCCTCTCGCCCAGCTTAACTCCCTGAAGGAGGAAGGATCTCTCAGTGGGTGTCTGCAAAGGTGAGGTTCCAGGCCACTTGGGGGCTTCTGAGGGTTCCCTTCCAAATTTGCCTTCCCTCCCTTCAAAAGAAAGTCACTGGAACTCACCAGCCAGAGTTGGCAAGGCTACCACTGAGTTGCCCAGTTAAGGTTTATGTCCTGGGGAAGACTGTAGCTCACAAAATGCCTTCAAGGGATTGTTTCTTCCCTACAAGCTCTTCCAGAATCTTGTCATTCTACATCCCAAGTTGGAGTCTATGTTTCCTCCTTTGAACCCACGCCAGCCTTATGGCTCTCCAGGAGTCAAGTTTGGCAGGTGAGGTGCGGTGTGACTTCTGAGGTAATACAGCTCCCACCTGGCTCTTTCTCTGTACAAGACCCTCGGAGTCCAGTCCCCTTGCTGTGAGGAAGTGTGATGAAGAAGCCACATGCAGATGCTGACACTAGTCCCTCTTAAAGTCCCAGCAAACACCAGTCGCCATTGTCAAGTACACCAGTGGGGAAGCTGTGTGAGATGTCTCCATCATAAGCCACTGCCAGATGGCAACCGCACAGAAGAATCTGCTAGCTTAGTACTGCCAATCCCCAGAACCATAGGAAATGATGACTGATGAGGAAGATAATAATTGACTCCAATTTTGTTTCAAACTGGAAGAAATGTGCTGCACAGCACCGGAGTTGTAGCTCTGGAGCCACAGTCCCGATGCAGATGTATTAAATAATTTATTATCTAGTGATTGTTCCTGGTCCTCACCCTTCCCAGCTTCCCTGTGCCCACCCAGTCCAAGCAGCTGCTTCATCACTTATTCTGTAAAAGTATGTGAGGGTAAGTCAGAAAGCATTGCTCTAAAACCACAGACACTTTATTAAACAAAAATATCAAAATGTGAAGTGACTGTTTCTAGACATAGCCGTCATCTAGATCTACATCGGGGAGGCAAACTTTTGAGATAGAAGAGCCTACTTTTTCTCTCACAAAAATTGAAACATTCTTTGAGATAAAAAAATATATATATTTTTGCAACTTCAATCACCATTATCTGAATAATCACTGTCCTTGAAAAGGTTTCCATTTTACTTCAGAGCCACATGCATGGACCGAGAGACCCGCAGTGTATCCCTGACCCCTGCTCTATAGACTTCAGTAATTGTTCTCTGAGGGATTCTCTGCTCATATACACTTCTAGTCACACGACATACCATGACCAACAGGGTCGTTCAAACCCTCTCCAGAGATTCTTCAAGGGTGTGTGTGTGTGTGTGTGTGTAAAAAGGACACGAAGTCAGAAGACATCCAGAGATTATGGAAGGGTATGAGTGTGAACGTGTGTGTGTGTCTGTAAAATGGACACGAAGTCAGAAGCCCTCTACAGATTCTGCAAGGGTGTGTGTGTTTGTATGTAAAAAGGACATGACTTTAGAAACCCTCCAGAGATTCATCAAGGGTGTGCGTGTGTGTGTGTGTGTGTATAAAGGACAAGATGTCAAAAGCCCTCTAGAGATTCTTCAAGGGTATGAGTGTGAGTGGGTGTGTAAAAAGAACACGAAGTCAGAAGCCCTCTGAAGATTCTGCAAGGGTGCATGTATGTGTGTGTTTGGAAAAAGGACATGAAGTCCGAAGCCCTAAGGAGATTCTGGAAGGGTCTGATTGTGAGTGTGTGTGTGTGTGTGTGTGTGTGTGTGTGTGTGTGTGTGTGTGTAAAAAAACACGAATTCAGAAGCCCTCTATAGATTCTGCAAGGGTGTGTGTGTGTGTCTGTGTGGGTGTGTGCGTGTAAAAAGGACAGGAAATCAGAATCCCTCCAGATATTCTGCAAGTGTGCGTGCATGTGTGTATATGTGTGTGTGTGAGTGTGTAAAAAAGACACGAAGTCAGAAGCCCTCCAGAGGTTCTGCAAGTGTGTGTGTGTGTGTATGTGTAAAGGACAGTAAATCAGAAGCCTTCTAGAGATTCTGCAACGGTGTGTATGTGTGTTTGTGTGTAAAAGGGACACGATGTGAGAAGCCCTCTAGTGATTCTGCCTGGGTATGAGTGTTAGTGTGAGTGTGTGTGTGTGTGTGTGTGTGTGTGTGTGTGTGTAAAAGGAACCAAAATCAGAAGCCCTCTAGTGATCCTGCAAGGGGTGTGTGTGTGTGTGTGTGTGTTTGTAAAAAGGACATGAAGTCAGATGCCTTCCAGAGATTCTGCAAGGGTATGGGTATGCATTTGGCTGTGTGTGTGAGTGTGAGTGTGTGTGTGTGTGTGTGTGTGTGTGTGTGTGTGTGTGTAAAAAGGACCCAAAATCAGAAGCCCTGTTTGTGAACCCTGGCTCTATTCCTTAGTGTTCCTTATCTCTCAATTTTGGATGCCCAGATACCTGAGGGTGTCATGGTTCTGTGTTGGGGTTCTAACGGCAAGGACAGAAGTTAGGCCACACCAGGCACTCCAAAGGAGAAAGATGACACTTTGTGGTCCCCTAGATAGTTCGTATCAGAAACCCACAGGGGCAGTTTTGCTGTGTTCTGTAGGGTCACTGTGAGTCAGAATCGACTCAGCGACAGTGAATGTGGTTGAGTGTTTGAGCACAGTTCCTTTCATCCTCTGTGCAGGCATCTCTGTTTTAAAGGAGTTAGGTCAGTCCCATGTATTAGACTCTCCTTCAGAGCAACTGGGCAGGTGTGTGTCTGTGTGTTTCTAACGTCATCTTGTTTTTCTCATTCACGGGATGTGGAGAGCAGGGTTCTTCAAATTGGTTTAAAGAGAGAAAGGAGATAAAAAAGAGAACAAAGAAAAGGAGGGTGAAAAAGGATTGGAGCGGGGGTCTGAGGTGAAGAGGGCGTTGCTCAGGCTTCTAAGGCTGTCAATCAGCCTGGTAGCCAGCTGTGAGCTTACCTGGTGCACCTCCAAGATCCCAGAATCCCTAGTTGACAGTGGAATTTGCATAGCGAACTGGCTCATTGAGCCGAGCCAGAGGCCTCTGTCTGCAGAAGAGACCAAGCCCTGTGCTGCAGCTCCTGCTCCCATCTGCAAGCAGTGTTGGGACAAGTAGCCTTCAACTCCGTCTACGCAGTCGACCCCCTTACCTAGGGGAGCAGGCTCCAGGCTTGCTGTGGCCAGCTAATAGCAAGTAGTAGGCATAGCGCTAATGAAGAGAGGAGACAGCTGGACAGAGGCCCTAAACCTGCTGAGCGCCATGGCCCCTGAGACACTGGCGAGCTGTTGGCTCCCAGCTCCCTGTCCCTGACTCTTACCTGCCTCCCTCTGTCGAGTTCACTCTTGAATTTCAGTCTCCATGCAATCTCACCCAGCCTTGCTGCCTGACTGGAGAGGGAGCCTGGAGGCTGTTAGAATGGCGCTGCTCAGGCTCTTTGGGCTAAAGAGTCTGACGTGGGCCAGCAGCTCCATGAAGTTCCCTCCCTCAGGCAGTTTTCTGCCTCTCCATCCCCCTTAGTCTCCCTGCAGGCCTGGCCCTGGGCCCTGACCTTCCACTTGCTTCCTCATCCAACATGTGGAGGGCTGGCTCTTGCCAAGTACACACATGGGTGCAGACATGAGAGATCCCACTCTCTCCTGGAAACCAGGAGGTCTATAAACAAGGGCACAGCTGAGGCCTGTTCTTACCCAAATCATGTGCATCCTTCTTTCTGCCCTCTGCCCTGGGGTAGAGACAAGGGCTCTGGGAAGACCGGCCACCCATCACTATGGGGCATGGCCTGATGGTGCTGGTGCACAGAGCACTGGGCAGGCAGGGCTCCCTACAGGCCCTTGCACCATGTGGGGCTACAGAAGAGGAGAAAGGCAGAAGAGTGCTGCCAGGAGCCAGCTGCACTCTGGCAACGTGGGGTACTCTGGGCTGGGCCACTGAGGTGGGGTGCTAAGGCTGTGCTCCCCTCTCCCTCTCCCCAGGTGTGTGGTTGTGCTCTTCAATCCCCTGAAATACACAGCACCACATCCTCAACAGCTCCAGGTAAATGGGCTCTGGGGCTTTGGGGAGTGCCACCTTTCCCCAGGGATGGCCAGTGGGGTGCCACCTGCTTCTCTGTGGCATTGGGCCCTGTTGGGCCCTAGGCCTGCAAGGGAAGCAGCACAGGGAGGGCGGGTTTGCTGCCCTTGTTTTGAGAGGGGACTGTTTGAGGCCAGGCCTGGGCCAGGCTGCCAGTGCCCCTCTTGAGCCTGCCCCCATTCCTTTCCGGGAAACCATCACTGCCTTTGCCTTCTCTCCTGATGGCAAGTACCTGGTCACCGGCGAGGTGAGTGAGGAAGGAAGCTAAGGCACTGCAGAGGGGGTGGCCTGGCCTTAGCAGAGAGTGATAGCCTGCGGCCCGCCTAGGACTGGTGCCAAGTTTGACTTTCTGTACTGGTGTCCACTTTGGGTGTTTGGTCTGCCCTAGAGCAGTGTTCTTAGGCTGTAGCCTGCGTCAGAAGTCCTATGGTGGCCCCGTAGTACAGATTGCTGGCTCTCGGGCTCAGCAGGTCTGGGTTGGCTCTCTTCAGTTTGCAATGCTAACAAGTAGTTCCAGATGAGGCTGAAGCTGCCAATTTGGAAAACACATTTTGGAAAACACCTCCTTAAAACATTCCTTATCCCTGCTGGTCATAGTGTGGAACAGTGCTGCCCTCACATAGACTTGCCCTTTGAGGCTGTGGGAGCAAACCGCAGGAGTGGTGGTCCTTGCCCATGCAAATCATGCCAGGAGCCCATCCCTGAGAGTCCCTGTTCCCCAACACTGATCACATTCCCTCCGGGGGTGTCCTTGATTCATGTGCAGGCACATTAGGTTAGGTGTCCTTCATTTATGTGCAGGCTCTTGTCCAGTGGCTGGGAAGGCCAGGCCTCCGTGGATGGGGAGGGAGCTGGTTGCCTCTGGCTTTTACTTCGGGGTCTTCGTCCCCGCAGAGTGGACACATGCCTGCTGTGTGGGTATGGGACGTGTCGGAGCGCAGCCAGGTGGTGGAGCTTCAGGAGCATAAGTATGGCGTGGCGTGTGTGGCCTTCTCACCCAGCGCCAAGTACATTGTCTCAGTGGGCTACCAGCATGACATGATCTTCAATGTCTGGGCCTGGAAGGTGAGTGGGCTGCTGGCCTCAGGACAGGCAGGGCCGGGAGGGGAGCCAAGAAACTGCTGACAGGTGGCCTTCACTTCCACCTGCTGGCCTCAGTCCCTTTCTAGAGAACTCTGAGCAGAAAGGAGCAACTGGGTATCTAGGATGCTGAAGAAGGGGCAGAAGGAGAGGTCAAGTTCACAGCTTGTCTAACCTCCTTCAGTGTGTAAGTTTCTTTTCCCTCAGCTCCTAGAAGCAGAGCCTTGATTTCCCTTGACTTTCTCTCCAGAAAAACATTGTAGTGGCTTCCAACAAGGTGTCCAGTCGGGAGACAGCAGTATATTTCTCTGAGGACAGCAGCTACTTTGTCATTGCAGGCAACCGGCACATCAAATTCTGGTACCTTGATGACAGCAAGACCTCAAAGGTGAGGCAGCAAGTAGCCACCAGGGTGGGGTCTGCCCAGATCTGTTCCACCTGCGCCCACTTCTGCATGCTCAAAAGCCCCTTGGAAGTCTCAGTTGGGCCAGGTGCTATGTCAATCTGCAAGGGAAGCCTTTTCCCTCTCTCCCCAGGGCCTGGTTTTCAGGGGATAGCCTGCAGGGTGGGTGGATGGGTGGCACCTGTGTTGTGCCTCCACAGGTGAATGCCACTGTGCCCCTGCTGGGCCGCTCCGGGCTGCTTGGGGACCTGCGGAACAACCTGTTCACTGATGTAGCCTGTGGCCGCAGGAAGAAGGCTGACAGCACCTTCTGTATCACTTCCTCGGGGCAGCTGTGTGAGTTCAGTGACCAGAGACTGTTGGACAAGGGGGTGGAGTTGAGGGTAAGTGAATGCTTTGTTGGCACCCTCCCGTCTGTCACCTCCAGGCTCCGGGGGTCCTGGGGCTAGCAGCAGGGTCTGCATGCACGCTGGGGGAGGCCCCAGGCAGAGGAAGCTGTTTGGGGACCTCTCTGCTCGCTCTTGCTCTCTGTCTCTGCCTCTTCCTCTGCTTTCCTCTTCTGCTCAGCACAAAGACAGCATCACAGTAAGCGTGCTGGCCCTGACCGCTGCCTCTGCTGCCTTTCTCTTGGCCGGCCTTTTCTGAGTGTGTCTTTGCCTAAACCTCAGGTGCCTTATAAGGCTTACTGACTACTTCCCCCTAATTGCACGGGCCTGTGGGCCCTCTGGCCAGCTGCTGTTAGAGGGAGGCGCATCGAGGGGCTCAGCCAGGCCAGCTGGCCTGCCTTGCACTTGTCCTTACCACTTGGCTCATGGCTGTTGAGGTGTCTGGTGAAGGAGTGGGCATACGCCCTTGCTGACTGGGGGTGTCATAACCTGAGTTTAGGGGTGCACTAGCCTGAGGCTAGGGGAGCCGTAGCCTTAGGCTAAGCCTAGGGGAGCCCAGGCTAAAGCCTAGGGGTGCCCTAGCCTAAGCCTAAGGGTGCCCTAGCCTGAGCCTAGGGGTGCTGTAGCCTTAGGCTAGGGGAGCCCTAGCCTAAGCCTAAGCCTAGGGGTGCCCGAGCCTAAGCCTAGGAGTGCCCTAGCCTAAGCATAGGGGTGCCCTAGCCTTAGGCTAGGGGAGCCCTAGCCTTCGCCTACGCCAAGGGGTGCCCTAGCCTGAGCCTAGGGGTGCCCTAGCCTAAGCCTAGGGGAGCTCTAGCCTTAGTATAGATTAGGATTGCCCTAGCCTAAGCCTAGGGGTGCCATAGCCTGAGGCTAGGGGAGCCATAGCTTGAGGCTAGGGGAGCTGTAGCCTTAGCCTAAGCCTAGGGGTGCCCTAGCCTAAACCTAGGGGTGCCCTAGCCTACGCCTAGGGGTGCCCTAGCCTAAGCCTAGGGGTGCCCTAGCCTAAGCCTTGGGGTGCCCTAGCCTAAGGCTCGGGGAGCCCTAACCTTAGCCTAAGCCTAGGGTGCCCTAGCCTAAGCCTAGTGGTGCCCTAGCCTCAGCCTAGGGGTGCCCTAGCTTTAGGCTAGGGGAGCCCTAGCCTTAACCTAAGCCTAGGGGTGCCCTAGCCTAAGCGTAGGGGTGCCCTAAGCTAAGCATAGGGGTGCTCTAGCCTTAGGCTACGGGAGAACTAGCCTTAGCCTAAGCCTAGGGGTGCCCTAGCCTAAGCCTAGGGGTGCCCTAGCCTGAGGCTAGGGGAGCCCTAGCTTTAGCCTAAGCCTAGGGATGCCCTAGCCTAAGCCTAGGAGTTCCCTAGCCTGAGCCTGGGGGTACCCTAGCCTGAGCCTAAGGGTGCCCTAGCCTGAGGCTAGGGGAGCCCTAGCGTTAGTCTAGCCTAGGATTGCCCTAGCCTAAGCCTGGGGGTGTCATAGCCTAAGTCTAGGGGTGCCCTAGCCTCAGGCTAGGGGAGCCGTAGCGTTAGCCTTAGCCTAGGGGAGCATTAGCTAAAGCCTAGGGGTGCCCTAGCCTAAGCCTAGGGGTGCCCTAGCCTTACTCTAGGGGAGCCCTAGCCTTTTCCTAAGCCTAGGGGTGCCCTAGCCTAAGTCTAGGGGTGCCCTAGCGTGAGCCTAGGGGTGCCATAGTCTGAGGCTAGGGGAGCCCTAGCCTTAGCGTAAGCCTACGATTGCCCTAGCCTAAGCTTAGGGGTGCCCTAGCCTGAGGGTAGGGGAGCCGTTGCCTTAGCCTAAGTCTAGAGGTGCCGTTGCCTAAGCCTAGGGGTGCCCTAGCCTAAGCCTAGGGGTGCCCTAGCCTAAGCCTAGGGGTGCCCTAGACATAGGCTAGGGGAGCCCTAGCCTTAGCCTAAGCCTAAGGGTGCCCTAGACTAAGACTAGGGGTGCCCTAGCCTAAGCTTAGGGGTGCCCTAGCCTAATCCTAGGGGTGCCCTAGCCTAAGCCTAGGGGTGCCCTAGACATAGGCTAGGGGAGCCCTATCCTTAGCCTAAGCCTATCGTTGCACTAGCCTAAGCCTAGGGGTGCCCTAGCCTAAGCCAAGGGGTG
This sequence comes from Tenrec ecaudatus, assembly GCF_050624435.1. Lineage (NCBI taxonomy): Eukaryota > Metazoa > Chordata > Mammalia > Afrosoricida > Tenrecidae > Tenrec > Tenrec ecaudatus. Next base: position 1,051,354 of record NW_027457648.1, on the reverse strand, counting down.
CCCTAGCCTAAGGCTAGGTGTGCCCTAGCCTTAGTCTAGTGGAGCCCTAGCCTTAGCCAAAGCCTATGGGTGCCCTATCCTAAGCCTAGGGGTGCCCTAGCCTAAGCCTAGGGGTGCCCTAGCCTAAGCCTAGGGGTGCCCTAGCCTTACCCTAGGGGTGCCCTAGCCTTAGCCTAGGGGTGCAGTAGCCTAAGCCTAGGTGTGCCCTAGCCTTAGGCTAGGGGAAACCAAGCCTTAGCCTAAGCCTAGGGGTGCCCTAGCCTTAGGCTAAGGGAGTCCTCGCCTTAGCCGAAGCCTAGGTTTGCCCTAGCGTAAGCCTAGTGGTGCCCTAGCCTAAGCATAGGGGTGCACTAGCCCAAGCCTAGGGATGCCCTAACGTTAGGCTAGAGGAGCCCTAGCCTTAGCCTAAGCTTAGGGGTGCCCTAGACTAAGTCTAGGGGTGCCCTAGACTAAGCCTAGGTGTGCCCTAGCCTTAGGCTAGGGTAGCCCTAGCCTTAGACTAAGCCTAAGGGTGTCCCAGCCTAAGCCTAGGGGTGCCCTAGCCTACGTCTTGGGGTGCCTTGCCTATGTATAGGGGTGCTCTAACCTAAGACTAGGCATTCCCTACCTAAGCCTAGGGGTGCCCTAGCCTAAGCCTAGGGGTGCCCTAGCCATAGGCTAGGGAAGCCCTAGCCTTAGCCTAAGCCTAGGGGTGCCCTAGCCTAAGCCTAGCGGTGCCCTAGTCTAAGCCTAGGGGTGCCCTAGCCTAAGCCTTGGGGTGCCCTAGCCTAAGCCTAGCGGTGCCCTATCCTAAGCCTAGAGGGGCCCTAGCCTAAACCTATGGGTGCCATGGCCATAGGTTAGGGGACCCCTAGCTTTAGCCTAAGCCTAGTGGTGCCATAGCCAAAGAGTAGGGGTGTCCTAGCCGAAGCCTAGGAGTGCCCTAGTCTTAGGCTGGGAGAGCCGTAGCCTTAGCCTAAGCCTAGGGGTGCCCTAGCCTAAGCCTAGCGGTGCCCTAGCCTAAGCCTAGGGGTGCCCTAGCCTAAGCCTAGACCTAGGGAAGCCCTAGCCTAAGCCTAGGGGTGCCCTAGCCTAAGCCTATGGGTGCCATGGCCTTAGGTTAGGGGACCCCTAGATTTAGCCTAAGCCTAGTGGTGCCCTAGCCAACGAGTAGGGGTGCCCTAGCTTAAGCATAGGGGTGCTCTAGCCTTAGGCTAGGGAGCCCTAGCCTTAGCCTAAGCCTAGGGGTGCCCTAGCCTAAGCCTAGGGGTGCCCTAGCCTAAGCCTAGGGGTGCCCAAGCCTGAGGCTAGGGGAGCCCTAGCTTTAGCCTAAGCCTAGGGGTGCCCTAGCCTAAGCCTAGGGGTTCCCGAACCAGAGCCTAGGGGTGCCCTAGCCTGAGCCTACGGGTGCCCTAGCCTGAGGCTAGGGGAGCCCTAGCGTTCGTGTAGCCTGGGATTGCCCTAGCCTAAGCCTAGGGGTGTCATAGCCTGAGTCAAGGGGTGCACTAGCCTGAGGAAAGGGGAGCCGTAGCCTTAGCCTCAGCCTAGGGGAGCCCTATCTAAAGCCTAGGGGTGCCCTAGCCTAAGCCTAGGGGTGCCCTAGCCTGAGGCTAGGGGAGCCGTTGCCTTAGCCTAAGTCTAGAGTTGCCCTTGCCTAAGCCTAGGGGTGCCCTAGATAAGCCTAGCGGTGCCCTAGCCTTAGGCTAGCTGAGCCCTAGCCTTAGCCTAAGCCTAAGAGTGCCCTAGCCTAAGCCTAGGGGTGCCCTAGCCTAAGCCTAGGGGTGCCCTAGCCTTAGGCTAGGGGAGCCCTAGTCTTAGCGTAAGCCTAGGGGTGCCCTAGACTAAGCCTAGGGGTGCCCTAGCCTAAGCTTAGGGATGCCCTAGCCTAAGCCTAGGGGTGCCATAGCCTAAGCCTAGGGGTGCCCTAGGGTTAGGCTAGGGGAGCCCTAGCCTTAGCCTAAGCCTATGGGTGCCCTAGCCTAAGCCTAGGAATGCCCTAGCCTAAGCCTAGGGGTGCCCTAGCCTAAGCCTAGGGGTGCCCTAGCCTAAGCCTAGGGGTGCCCTAGCCTAAGCCTAGGGGTGCCCTAGCCTAAGCCTAGGAATGCCCTAGCCTAAGCCTAGGGGTGCCCTAGCCTAAGCCTAGGGGTGCCCTAGCCTAAGCCTAGGGGTGCCCTAGCCTTAGGCTAGGGGAGCCCTAGCCTTAGCCTAAGCCTAGGGGTGCCCTAGCCTAAGCCTAGGGGTGCCCTAGCCTAAGCCTAGGGGGCCCTAGGGTTAGGCTAGGGGAGCCCTAGCCTTAGCCTAAGCCTAGGGGTGCCCTAGCCTAAGCCTAGGGGTGCCCTAGCCTAAGCCTATGGGTGCCCTAGCCTAAGCCTAGGGGTGCTCTAGCCTAAGCCTAGGGGTGCCCTAGCCTTAGGCTAGGGGAGCCCTAGTCTTAGCCTAAGCCTAGGGGTGCCCTAGACTAAGCCTAGGGGTGCCCTAGCCTAAGCTTAGGGATGCCCTAGCCTAAGCCTAGGGGTGCCCTAGCCTAAGCCTAGGGGTGCCCTAGGTTTAGGCTAGGGGAGCCCTAGCCTTAGCCTAAGCCTAGGGGTGCCCTAGCCTAAGCCTAGGGGTGCCCTAGCCTAAGCCTAGGGGTGCCCTAGCCTAAGCATAGGGGTGCCCTAGCCTAAGCCTAGGTGTGCCCTAGCCTTAGGCTAGGGGAGCCCTAGCCTTAGCCTAAGCCTAGGGGTGCCCTCGCCTAAGCCTAGGGGTGCCCTAGCCTAAGCTTAAGGGTGCCCTCGCCTAAGCCTAGGGGTGCCCTAGCCTTAGCCTATTCCTAGTGGTTCCCTAGCCTAAGCCTAGGGCTGCCCTAGCCTACGCCTAGGGGTGCCCTAACCTAAGCCTAGGGGTGCCCTAGCCTTAGACTAGGAGAGCCCTAGTCTTAGCCTATGCCTAGGTGTGCCCTAGCCTAAGCCTAGAGGTGCCCTAGCCTTAGGCTAGGGGAACCCTAACCTTAGCGTAAGCCTAGGGGTGCCCTAGCCTAAGCCTAGGTGTACCCTAGACTGAGGCTAGGGAGCCCAAGACTTAGCCTAAGCCTAGGGGTGCCCTAGCCTGAGTCTAGGGGTGCCCTAGCCTAAGCCTTGGGGAGCCCTAGTCTAAGCCTAGGGGTGCCCTATCCAGAGCCAAGGGGTGCCCTAGTCTGAGGCTAGGGGAGCGCTAGCCTTAGCCTAAGCCTAGGGGTGCCCTATCCTAAGCCTAGGGGTGCCCTCGCCTAAGCCTAGGGGTGCCCTCGCCTAAGCCTAGGGGTGCCCTAGCCTAAGCCTAGGGGTGCCCTAGCCATAGGCTAGGGCAGCACTAGCCGTAGCCTAAGCCTATCGGTGCCCTCGCCTAAGCCTAGGGGTGCCCTAGCCTAAGCCTAGGCGTGCCCTAGCCTAAGGCTAGGGGTGCCCTAGCCTTAGTCTAGTGGAGCCCTAGCCTTAGCCAAAGCCTAGGGGTGCCCTATCCTAAGCCTATGGGTGCCCTAGCCTTAGGCTAGGGGAAACCAAGCCTTAGCCTAAGCCTAGGGGTGCCCTAGCCTAAGCCTATGGCTGCCCTAGCCTAAGCCTAGGGGTGCCCTACCCTAAGCCTAGGGGTGCCCTAGCCTTAGGCTAGGGGAGCCCTAGCCTCAGCCTAAGCCTAGGGGTGCCCTAGCCTAAGCCTAGGGGTGCCCTAGCCTAAGCATATGGGTGCCCTATCCTTAGGCTAAGTGAGTCCACGCATTAGCCGAAGCCTAGGTTTGCCCTAGCGTAAGCCTTGGGGTGCCCTAGCCTAAGCATAGGGGTGCCCTAGCCCAAGCCTAGGGATGCACTAACGTTAGGGTAGAGGAGCCCTAGCCTTAGCCTAAGCTTAGGGGTGCCCTAGCCTAAGTCTAGAGGTGCCCTAGCCTAAGCCTAGGGGTGCCATAGCCTAAACTTAGGGGTGCTCTTGCCTTAGGCTAGGGGAGCCCTAGACTTAGCCTATTCCTAGTGGTGCCCTAGCCTTAGCCTAGGGCTGCCCTAGCCTACACCTAGAGGTGCCCTAGCCTAAGCCTAGGGGTGCCCTAGCCTTTGGCTAAGAGAGACCATCCTTAACTTATGCCTAGGTGTGCCCTAGCCTAAGCCTAGAGGTGCCCTAGCCTTAGGCTAGAGGAGCCCTAACCTTAGCGTAAGCCTAGGGGTGCCCTAGCCTAAGCCTAGATGTGCCCTAGCCTGAGGCTATGGAGCCCTAGCCTTAGCCTAATCCTAGGGGTGCCCTAGCTTAAGCCTAGTGGTGCCCTAGCCTGAGTCTACGGGTGCCCTAGCCTAAGCCTAGGGGAGCCCTAGTCTAAGCCTAGGGGTGCCCAATCCTGAGCCTAGGGGTGCCCTAGTCTGAGGCTAGGGGAGCCCTAGCCTTAGCCTAAGCCTACGATTGCCCTAGCCTAAGCTTAGGGGTACCCTAGCCAGAGTCTAGGGGTGCCCTAGCATGAGGCTAGGGGAGCCGTTGCCTTAGCCTAAGTCTAGGGGTGCCCTAACCTAAGCCTAGGGGTGCCCCAGCCTAAGCCTAGGTGTGCCCTAGCCTAACCCTAGGGGTGCCCTATCCTTAGGCTAGCTGAGCCCTAGCCTTAGCCTAAGCAGAGGGGTGCCCTAGCCTAAGAGTAGGGGTGCCCTAGCCTAAGCTTAGGGGTGCCCGAGCCTTAGGCTAGGGGAGCCCTAGCCTTAGCCTAAGCCTAGGGTTGCCCTAGCCTAAGCCTAGGGGTGCCTTAGCCTAAGCCTAGGGGTGCCCTAGCCTTAGGCTAGGGGAGCCCTAGCCTTAGCCTAAGCCTAGGGGTGCCATAGCTTCAGCCTAGAGGTGCTCTAGCCTAAGCCTAGGGGTGCACTAGCCAAAGACTAGGGATGCCCTAGCCTTAGTCTAGTGGAGACCTAGCCTTAGCCTAAGCCTAGGGGTGCCCTATCCTAAGCCTAGGGGTGCGCTAGCCTAAGCCTAGGGGTGCCCTAGCTTAAGCCTAGGGTTACCCTAGCCTAAGGCTAGGGGTGCCCAAGCCTTAGGCTAGGGGAGCCCTAGCCTTAGCCTAAGCCTAGGGGTGCCCTAGCCTAAGCCTAGGGGTGCCCTAGCCTAAGCCTAGGGGTGCCCTACATAAGCCAAGCGATGCCCTAGCCTTAGGCTAGCTGAGCCCTAGCCTTAGCCTAAGCCTAAGGGTGCCCTAGCCTAAGCCTAGGGGTGCCCAAGCCTGAGGCTAGGGGAGCCCTAGCTTTAGCCTAAGCCTAGGGGTGCCCTAGCCTAAGCCTAGGGGTTCCCGAACCAGAGCCTAGGGGTGCCCTAGCCTGAGCCTACGGGTGCCCTAGCCTGAGGCTAGGGGAGCACTAGCGTTCGTGTAGCCTGGGATTGCCCTAGCCTAAGCCTAGGGGTGTCATAGCCTGAGTCAAGGGGTGCACTAGCCTGAGGAAAGGGGAGCCGTAGCCTTAGCCTCAGCCTAGGGGAGCCCTATCTAAAGCCTAGGGGTGCCCTAGCCTAAGCCTAGGGGTGCCCTAGCCTGAGGCTAGGGGAGCCGTTGCCTTAGCCTAAGTCTAGAGGTGCCCTTGCCTAAGCCTAGGGGTGCCCTAGATAAGCCTAGCGGTGCCCTAGCCTTAGGCTAGGTGAGCCCTAGCCTTAGCCTAAGCCTAAGAGTGCCCTAGCCTAAGCCTAGGGGTGCCCTAGCCTAAGCCTAAGGGTGCCCTAGCCTTAGGCTAGGGGAGCCCTAGTCTTAGCCTAAGCCTAGGGGTGCCCTAGACTAAGCCTAGGGGTGCCCTAGCCTAAGCTTAGGGATGCCCTAGCCTAAGCCTAGGGGTGCCATAGCCTAAGCCTAGGGGTGCCCTAGGGTTAGGCTAGGGGAGCCCAAGCCTTAGCCTAAGCCTATGGGTGCCCTACCCTAAGCCTAGGGGTGCCCTAGCCTAAGCCTAGGGGTGCCCTAGCCTAAGCCTAGGGGTGCCCTAGCCTAAGCCTAGGAATGCCCTAGCCTAAGCCTAGGGGTGCCCTAGCCTAAGCCTAGGGGTGCCCTAGCCTAAGCCTAGGGGTGCCCTAGCCTTAGGCTAGGGGAGCCCTAGCCTTAGCCTAAGCCTAGGGGTGCCCTAGCCTAAGCCTAGGGGTGCCCTAGCCTAAGCCTAGGGGGCCCTAGGGTTAGGCTAGGGGAGCCCTAGCCTTAGCCTAAGCCTAGGGGTGCCCTAGCCTAAGCCTAGGGGTGCCCTAGCCTAAGCCTATGGGTGCCCTAGCCTAAGCCTAGGGGTGCTCTAGCCTAAGCCTAGGGGTGCCCTAGCCTTAGGCTAGGGGAGCCCTAGTCTTAGCCTAAGCCTAGGGGTGCCCTAGACTAAGCCTAGGGGTGCCCTAGCCTAAGCTTAGGGATGCCCTAGCCTAAGCCTAGGGGTGCCCTAGCCTAAGCCTAGGGGTGCCCTAGGGTTAGGCTAGGGGAGCCCTAACCTTAGCCTAAGCCTAGGGGTGCCCTAGCCTAAGCCTAGGGGTGCCCTAGCCTAAGCCTAGGGGTGCCCTAGCCTAAGCATAGGGGTGCCCTACCCTAAGCCTAGGTGTTCCCTAGCCTTAGGCTAGGGGAGCCCTAGCCTTAGCCTAAGCCTAGGGGTGCCCTAGCCTAAGCCTAGGGGTGCCCTAGCCTAAGCTTAAGGGTGCCCTCGCCTAAGCCTAGGGGTGCCCTAGCCTTAGCCTATTCCTAGTGGTGCCCTAGCCTAAGCCTAGGGCTGCCCTAGCCTACGCCTAGGGGTGCCCTAACCTAAGCCTAGGGGTGCCCTAGCCTTAGGCTAGGAGAGCCCTAGTCTTAGCCTATGCCTAGGTGTGCCCTAGCCTAAGCCTAGAGGTGCCCTAGCCTTAGGCTAGGGGAACCCTAACCTTAGCGTAAGCCTAGGGGTGCCCTAGCCTAAGCCTATGGCTGCCCTAGCCTAAGCCTAGGGGTGCCCTACCCTAAGCCTAGGGGTGCCCTAGCCTAAGCATATGGGTGCCCTATCCTTAGGCTAAGGGAGTCCACGCATTAGCCGAAGCCTAGGTTTGCCCTAGCGTAAGCCTTGGGGTGCCCTAGCCTAAGCATAGGGGTGCCCTAGCCCAAGACTAGGGATGCACTAACGTTAGGGTAGAGGAGCCCTAGCCTTTGCCTAAGCTTAGGGGTGCCCTAGCCTAAGTCTAGAGGTGCCCTAGCCTAAGCCTAGGGGTGCCATAGCCTAAACTTAGGGGTGCTCTTGCCTTAGGCTAGGGGAGCCCTAGACTTAGCCTATTCCTAGTGGTGCCCTAGCCTAAGCCTAGGGCTGCCCTAGCCTACACCTAGAGGTGCCCTAGCCTAAGCCTAGGGGTGCCCTAGCCTTAGGCTAAGAGAGACCAACCTTAACTTATGCCTAGGTGTGCCTTAGCCTAAGCCTAGAGGTGCCCTAGCCTTAGGCTAGAGGAGCCCTAACCTTAGCGTAAGCCTAGGGTGCCCTAGCCTAAGCCTAGATGTGCCCTAGCCTGAGGCTATGGAGCCCTAGCCTTAGCCTAATCTAGGGGTGCCCTAGCTTAAGCCTAGTGGTGCCCTAGCCTGAGTCTACGGGTGCCCTAGCCTAAGCCTAGGGGAGCCCTAGTCTAAGCCTAGGGGTGCCCAATCCTGAGCCTAGGGGTGCCCTAGTCTGAGGCTAGGGGAGCCCTAGCCTTAGCCTAAGCCTACGATTGCCCTAGCCTAAGCTTAGGGGTACCCTAGCCAGAGTCTAGGGGTGCCCTAGCATGAGGCTAGGAGAGCCGTTGCCTTAGCCTAAGTCTAGGGGTGCCCTAACCTAAGCCTAGGGGTGCCCCAGCCTAAGCCTAGGTGTGCCCTAGCCTAACCCTAGGGGTGCCCTATCCTTAGGCTAGCTGAGCCCTAGCCTTAGCCTAAGCATAGGGGTGCCCTAGCCTAAGACTAGGGGTGCCCTAACCTAAGCTTAGGGGTGCCCTAGCCTTAGGCTAGGGGAGCCCTAGCCTTAGCCTAAGCCTAGGGTTGCCCTAGCCTAAGCCTAGGGGTGCCTTAGCCTAAGCCTAGGGGTGCCCTAGCCTTAGGCTAGGGGAGCCCTAGCCTTAGCCTAAGCCTAGGGGTGCCATAGCTTCAGCCTAGAGGTGCTCTAGCCTAAGCCTAGGGGTGCACTAGCCAAAGACTAGGGATGCCCTAGCCTTAGTCTAGTGGAGACCTAGCCTTAGCCTAAGCCTAGGGGTGCCCTATCCTAAGCCTAGGGGTGCCGTAGCCTAAGCCTAGGGGTGCCCTAGCTTAAGCCTAGGGTTGCCCTAGCCTAAGGCTAGGGGTGCCCAAGCCTTAGGCTAGGGGAGCCCTAGCCTTAGCCTAAGCCTAGGGGTGCCCTAGCCTAAGCCTAGGGGTGCCCTAGCCTAAGCCTAGGGGTGCCCTAGATAAGCCAAGCGGTGCCCTAGCCTTAGGCTAGCTGAGCCCTAGCCTTAGCCTAAGCCTAAGGGTGCCCTAGCCTAAGCCTAGGGGTGCCCTAGCCTAAGCCTAGGGGTGCCCTAGGGTTAGGCTAGGGGAGCCCTAGCCTTAGCCTAAGCCTAGGGGTGCCCTAGACTGAAGAAATTGGAGCCGTAGCCTTAGCCTCAGCCTAGGGGAGCCCTATCTAAAGCCTAGGGGTGCCCTAGCCTAAGCCTAGGGGTGCCCTAGCCTGAGGCTAGGGGAACCGTTGCCTTAGCCTAAGTCTAGAGGTGCCCTTGCCTAAGCCTAGGGGTGCCCTAGCCTAAGCCTAGGGGTGCCCTAGATAAGCCTAACGGTGCCCTAGCCTTAGGCTAGCTGAGCCCTAGCCTTAGCCTAAGCCTAAGGGTGCCCTAGCCTAAGCCTAGGGGTGCCCCAGCCTAAGCCTAGGGGTGCCCTAGCCTTAGGCTAGGGGAGCCCTAGTCTTAGCCTAAGCCTAGGGGTGCCCTAGACTAAGCCTATGGGTGCCCTAGCCTAAGCTTAGGGATGCCCTAGCCTAAGCCTAGGGGTGCCCTAGCCTAAGCCTAGGGGTGCCCTAGCCTAAGCCTAGGGGTGCCCTAGCCTAAGCCTAGGGGTGCCCTAGCCTAAGCCTAGGGGTGCCCTAGCCTTAGGCTAGGGGAGCCCTAGCCTTAGCCTAAGCCTAGGGGTGCCCTAGCCTAAGCCTAGGGGTGCCGTAGCCTAAGCCTAGTGGTGCCCTCGCCTAAGCCTAGGGGTGCCCTCGTCTAAGCCTAGGGGTGTCCTAGCCTTAGCCTATTCCTAGTGGTGCCCTAGCCTAAGCCTAGGGCTGCCCTAGCCTATGCCTAGGGGTACCCAAACCTAAGCCTAGGGGTGCCCTAGCCTTAGGCTAGGAGAGCCCTAGCCTTAGCCTATGCCTAGGTGTGCCCAACCTAAGCCTAGAGGTGCCCTAGCCTTAGGCTAGGGGAACCCTAACCTTAGCGTAAGCCTAGAGTGCCCTAGCCTAAGCCTAGGTGTGCCCTAGCCTGAGGCTAGGGAGCCCAAGCCTTAGCCTAAGCCTAGGGGTGCCCTAGCCTAAGCCTAGGGGTGCCCTAGCCTGAGTCTACGGGTGCCCTAGCCAAAGCCTTGGGGAGCCCTAGTCTAAGCCTAGTGGTGCCCTATCCTGAGCCAAGGGGTGCCCTAGTCTGAGGCTAGGGGATCGCTAGCCTTAGCCTAAGCCTAGGGGTGCCCTATCCTAAGCCTAGGTGTGCCCTAGCCTAAGCCTAGGGGTGCCCTCGCCTAAGCCTAGGGGCGCCCTCGCCTAAGCCTAGGGGTCCCCTAGCCTAAGCCTAGGGGTGCCCTAGCCTAAGGCTAGGGGTGCCCTAGCCTTAGTCTAGTGGAGCCCTAGCCTTAGCCAAAGCCTAGGGGTGCCCTATCCTAAGACTATGGGTGCCCTAGCCTTAGGATAGGGGAAACCAAGCCTTAGCCTAAGCCTAGGGGTGCCCTAGCCTAAGCCTATGGCTGCCCTAGCCTAAGCCTAGGGGTGCCCTACCCTAAGCCTAGGAGTGCCCTAGCCTTAGGCTCGGGGAGCCCTAGCCTAAGCCTAAGCCTAGGGTTGCCCTATCCTAAGCCTAGGGGTGCCCTAGCCTAAGCCTAGTGGTGCCCTCGCCTAAGCCTAGGGGCGCCCTCGCCTAAGCCTAGGGGTCCCCTAGCCTAAGCCTAGGGGTGCCCTAGCCTAAGGCTAGGGGTGCCCTAGCCTTAGTCTAGTGGAGCCCTAGCCTTAGCCAAAGCCTAGGGGTGCCCTATCCTAAGCCTATGGGTGCCCTAGCCTTAGGATAGGGGAAACCAAGCCTTAGCCTAAGCCTAGGGGTGCCCTAGCCTAAGCCTATGGCTGCCCTAGCCTAAGCTTAGGGGTGCCCTACCCTAAGCCTAGGAGTGCCCTAGCCTTAGGCTCGGGGAGCCCTAGCCTAAGCCTAAGCCTAGGGTTGCCCTAGCCTAAGCCTAGGGGTGCCCTAGCCTAAGCATATGGGTGCCCTATCCTTAGGCTAAGGGAGTCCACGCCTTAGCCGAAGCCTAGGTTTGCCCTAGCGTAAGCCTTGGGGTGCCCTAGCCTAAGCATAGGGGTGCCCTAGCCCAAGCCTAGGTATGCACTAACGTTAGGCTAGAGGAGCCCTAGCCTTAGCCTAAGCTTAGGGGTGCCCTAGCCTAAGTCTAGAGGTACCTAGCCTAAGCCTAGGGGTGCCCTAGCCTAAGCTTAGGGGTGCCCTGCCTTAGGCTAGGGGAGCCCTAGCCTTAGCCTATTCCTAGTGGTGCCCTAGCCTAAGCCTAGGGCTGCCCTAGCCTACGCCAAGAGGTGCCCTAGCCTAAGCCTAGGGGTGCCCTAGCCTTAGGCTAGGAGAGACCTAGCCTAAGCCTATGCCTAGGTGTGCCCTAGCCTAAGCCTAGAGGTGCCCCAGCCTTAGGCTAGAGGAGCCCTAACCTTAGCGTAAGCCTAGGGGTGCCCTAGCCTAAGCCTAGATGTGCCCTAGCCTGAGGCTATGGAGCCCTAGCCTTAGCCTAATCCTAGGTGTGCCCTAGCCTAAGCCTAGTGGTGCCCTAGCCTGAGTCTACGGGTGCCCTAGCCTAAGCCTAGGGGAGCCCTAGTCTAAGCCTAGGGGTGCCCAATCCTGAGCCTAGGGGTTCCCTAGTCTGAGGCTAGGGGAGCCCTAGCCTTAGCCTAAGCCTACGATTGCCCCAGCCTAAGCTTAGGGGTGCCCTAGCCAGAGTCTAGGGGTGCTCTAGCATGAGGCTAGGGGAGCCGTTGCCTTAGCCTAAGTCTAGGGGTGCCCTAACCTAAGCCTAGGGGTGCCAAAGCCTAAGCCTAGGTGTGCCCTAGGCTAACCCTAGGGGTGCCCTATCCTTAGGCTAGCTGAGCCCTAGCCTTAGCATAAGCCTAGGGGTGCCCTAGCCTAAGACTAGGGGTGCCCTAGCCTAAGCTTACGGGTGCCCTAGCCTTAGGCTAGGGGAGCCCTAGCCTTAGCCTAAGCCTAGGGTTGCCCTAGCCTAAGCCTAGGGTTGCCCTAACCTTAGCCTAGGGGTGCCTTAGCCATAGCCTAGGGGTGCCCTAGCCTAAGCCTAGGGGTGCCCTAGCCTTAGTCTAGGGGAGCCCTAGCCTTAGCCTAAGCCTAGAGGTGCCATAGCCTAAGCCTAGGGGTGCTCTAGGCTAAGCCTAGGGGTGCACTAGCCAAAGACTAGAGATGCCCTAGCCTTAGTCTAGTGGAGACCTAGCCTTAGCCTAAGCCTAGGGGTGCCCTATACTAAGCCTAGGGGTGCCCTAGCCTAAGCCTAGGGGTGCCCTAGCTTAAGCCTAGGGTTGCCCTAGCCTAAGCCTAGGGGTGCCCAAGCCTTAGGCTAGGGGAACCCTAGCCTTAGCCTAAGCCTAGGGGTGCCCTAGCCTAAGCCTAGGGGTGCCCTAGCCTAAGCCTAGGGGTGCCCTAGATAAGCCAAGCGGTGCCCTAGCCTTAGGCTAGCTGAGCCCTAGCCTTAGCCTAAGCCTAAGGGTGCCCTAGCCTAAGCCTAGGGGTGCCCTAGCCTAAGCCTAGGGGTGCCCTAGTGTTAGGCTAGGGGAGCCCTAGCCTTAGCCTAAGCCTAGGGGTGCCCTAGCCTAAGCCTAGGGGTGCCCTAGCATAAGCCTAGGGGTGCCCTAGCCTAAGCCTAGGGGTGCCCTAGCCTAAGCCTAGGTGTGCCCTAGCCTTAGGCTAGGGGTGCCCTAGCCTTAGCCTAAGCCTAGGGGTGCCCTCGCCTAAGCCTAGGGGTGCCCTAGCCTAAGCCTAGGGGTGCCCTCGCCTAAGCCTAGGGGTGCCCTCGCCTAAGCCTAGGGGTGTCCTAGCCTTAGCCTATTCCTAGTGGTGCCCTAGCCTAAGCCTAGGGCTGCCCTAGCCTATGCCTAGGGGTACCCAAACCTAAGCCTAGAGGTGCCCTAGCCTTAGGCTAGGGGAACCCTAACCTTAGCGTAAGCCTAGAGTGCCCTAGCCTAAGCCTAGGTGTGCCCTAGCCTGAGGCTAGGGAGCCCAAGCCTTAGCCTAAGCCTAGGGGTGCCCTAGCCTAAGCCAAGGGGTGCCCTAGCCTGAGTCTACGGGTGCCCTAGCCAAAGCCTTGGGTAGCCCTAGTCTAAGCCTAGTGGTGCCCTATCCTGAGCCAAGGGGTGCCCTAGTCTGAGGCTAGGGGATCGCTAGCCTTAGCCTAAGCCTAGGGGTGCCCTATCCTAAGCCTAGGGGTGCCCTATCCTAAGCCTAGGGGTGCCCTCGCCTAAGCCTAGGGGCGCCCTCGCCTAAGCCTAGGGGTCCCCTAGCCTAGCCTAGGGGTGCCCTAGCCTAAGGCTAGGGGTGCCCTAGCCTTAGTCTAGTGGAGCCCTAGCCTTAGCCAAAGCCTAGGGGTACCCTATCCTAAGCCTATGGGTGCCCTAGCCTTAGGATAGGGGAAACCAAGCCTTAGCCTAAGCCTAGGGGTGCCCTAGCCTAAGCCTATGGCTGCCCTAGCCTAAGCCTAGGGGTGCCCTACCCTAAGCCTAGGAGTGCCCTAGCCTTAGGCTCGGGGAGCCCTAGCCTAAGCCTAAGCCTAGGGTTGCCCTAGCCTAAGCCTAGGGGTGCCCTAGCCTAAGCATATGGGTGCCCTATCCTTAGGCTAAGGGAGTCCACGCCTTAGCCAAAGCCTAGGTTTGCCCTAGCGTAAGCCTTGGGGTGCCCTAGCCTAAGCATAGGGGTGCCCTAGCCCAAGCCTAGGTATGCACTAACGTTAGGCTAGAGGAGCCCTAGCCTTAGCCTAAGCTTAGGGGTGCCCTAGCCTAAGTCTAGAGGTACCCTAGCCTAAGCCTAGGGGTGCCCTAGCCTAAGCTTAGGGGTGCCCTTGCCTTAGGCTAGGGGAGCCCTAGCCTTAGCCTATTCCTAGTGGTGCCCTAGCCTAAGCCTAGGGCTGCCCTAGCCTACGCCTAGAGGTGCCCTAGCCTAAGCCTAGGGGTGCCCTAGCCTTAGGCTAGGAGAGACCTAGCCTAAGCCTATGCCTAGGTGTGCCCTAGCCTAAGCCTAGAGGTGCCCTAGCCTTAGGCTAGAGGAGCCCTAACCTTAGCGTAAGCCTAGGGGTGCCCTAGCCTAAGCCTAGATGTGCCCTAGCCTGAGGCTATGGAGCCCTAGCCTTAGCCTAATCCTAGGGGTGCCCTAGCCTAAGCCTAGTGGTGCCCTAGCCTGAGTCTACGGGTGCCCTAGCCTAAGCCTAGGGGAGTCCTAGTCTAAGCCTGGCGGTGCCCAATCCTGAGCCTAGGGGTGCCTTAGTCTGAGGCTAGGGGAGCCCTAGCCTTAGCCTAAGCCTACGATTGCCCTAGCCTAAGCTTAGGGGTGCCCTAGCCAGAGTCTAGGGGTGCCCTAGCATGAGGCTAGGGGAGCCGTTGCCTTAGCCTAAGTCTAGGGGTGCCCTAACCTAAGCCTAGGGGTGCCAAAGCCTAAGCCTAGGTGTGCCCTAGGCTAACCCTAGGGGTGCCCTATCCTTAGGCTAGCTGAGCCCTAGCCTTAGCATAAGCCTAGGGGTGCCCTAGCCTAAGACTAGGGGTGCCCTAGCCTAAGCTTACGGGTGCCCTAGCCTTAGGCTAGGGGAGCCCTAGCCTTAGCCTAAGCCTAGGGTTGCCCTAGCCTAAGCCTAGGGTTGCCCTAACCTAAGCCTAGGGGTGCCTTAGCCTAAGCCTAGGGGTGCCCTAGCCTAAGCCTAGGGGTGCCCTAGCCTTAGTCTAGGGGAGCCCTAGCCTTAGCCTAAGCCTAGGGGTGCCATAGCCTAAGCCTAGGGGTGCTCTAGGCTAAGCCTAGGGGTGCACTAGCCAAAGACTAGGGATGCCCTAGCCTTAGTCTAGTGGAGACCTAGCCTTAGCCTAAGCCTAGGGGTGCCCTATACTAAGCCTAGGGGTGCCCTAGCCTAAGCCTAGGGGTGCCCTAGCTTAAGCATAGGGTTGCCCTAGCCTAAGCCTAGGGGTGCCCAAGCCTTAGGCTAGGGGAACCCTAGCCTTAGCCTAAGCCTAGGGGTGCCCTAGCCTAAGCCTAGGGGTGCCCTAGCCTAAGCCTAGGGGTGCCCTAGATAAGCCAAGCGGTGCCCTAGCCTTAGGCTAGCTGAGCCCTAGCCTTAGCCTAAGCCTAAGAGTGCCCTAGCCTAAGCCTAGGGGTGCCCTAGCCTAAGCCTAGGGGTGCCCTAGGGTTAGGCTAGGGGAGCCCTAGCCTTAGCCTAAGCCTAGGGGTGCCCTAGCCTAAGCCTAGGGGTGCCCTAGCATAAGCCTAGGGGTGCCCTAGCCTAAGCCTAGGGGTGCCCTAGCCTAAGCCTAGGTGTGCCCTACCCTTAGGCTAGGGGTGCCCTAGCCTTAGCCTAAGCCTAGGGGTGCCCTCGCCTAAGCCTAGGGGTGCCCTAGCCTAAGCCTAGGGGTGCCCTAGCCTAAGCCTAGGGGTGCCCTAGCCTAAGGCTAGGGGTGCCATAGCCTTAGTCTAGTGGAGCCCTAGCCTTAGCCAAAGCCTAGGGGTGCCCTATCCTAAGCCTAGGGGTGCCCTAGCCTTAGGCTAGGGGAAACCAAGCCTTAGCCTAAGCCTTGGGGTGCCCTAGCCTAAGCCTATGGCTGCCCTAGCCTAAGCCTAGGGGTGCCCTCCCCTAAGCCTAGGGGTCCCTAGCCTTAGGCTAAGCCTAGGGGTGCCCTAGCCTAAGCCTAGGGGTGCCCTAGCCTAAGCATATGGGTGCCCTATCCTTAGGCTAAGGGAGTCCACGCCTTAGCCGAAGCCTAGGTTTGCCCTAGCGTAAGCCTAGGGGTGCCCTTGCCTAAGCATAGGGGTGCCCTAGCCCAAGCCTAGGGATGCACTAACGTTAGGCTAGAGGAGCCCTAACCTTAGCCTAAGCTTAGGGGTGCCCTAGCCTAAGCCTAGGGCTGCCCTAGCCTACGCCTAGGGGTGCCGTAGCCTAATCCTAGGGGTGCCCTGGCCTACGCCTAGGAGTGCCCTAGCCTTAGGCTAGGATAGCCCTAGCCTTAGCCTAAGCCTAGGGGTGACCTAGCCTAAGCTTAGGGGAGCCCTAGTCTAAGCCTAGGCGTGCCCTATCCTGAGCCTAGGTGTGCCCTAGTCTGAGGCTAGGGGAGCCCTAGCCTTAGTCTAAGCCTACGATTACCCTAGCCTAAGCTTAGGAGTGCCCTAGCCAGAGTCTAGGGGTGCCCTAGCATGAGACTAGGTGAGCCGTTGCCTTAGCCAAAGTCTAGGGGTGCCCTAGCCTAAGCCTAGGGGTGCCCCAGCCTAAGCCTAGGTGTGCCCTAGCCTAACCCTAGGGGTGCCCTATCCTTAGGCTAGCTGAGCAATAGCCTTAGCCTAAGCCTAGGGGTGCCCTAGCCTAAGAGTAGGGGTGCCCTATCCTAAGCCTAGGGGTGCCCGAGACTAAGCCTAGGGGTGCCCTATCCTTAGGCTAGGGGAGCCCTAGCCTTAGCCTAAGTCTAGGGTTGCCCTAGCCTAAGCCTAGGGGTGCCCTAGCCTAAACCTAGGGGTGCCCTAGCCTAAGCCTATGGGTGCCCTAGCCTAAGCCTAGGGGTGCCCTAGCCTTAGGCTAGGGGAGCCCTACCCTTAGCCTAAGCCTAGGGGTGCCATAGCCTAAGCCTAGGGGTGCTCTAGCCTAAGCCTAGTGGAGACCTAGCTTTAGCCTAAGCCTAGGGGTGCCCTATCCTAAGCCTAGGGGTGCCCTAGCCTAAGCCTAGGGGTGCCCTAGCTGAACCCTATGGTTGCCCTAGCCTAAGCCTAGGGGTGCCCTAGCCTTAGGCTAGGGGAGCCCTAGCCTTAGCCTAAGCCTATCGGTGCCCTAGCCTAAGCCTAGGGGTGCCCTAGCCTAAGCCTAGGGGTGCCCTAGCCTAAGCCTAGGGGTGCCCTAGCCTAAGCCTAGGGGTGCCCTAGCCTAAGCCTAGGGGTGCCCTAGCCTAAGCCTAGGGGTGCCCTAGCCTAAGCCTAAACCTAGGGGTGCCCTAGCCTAAGCCTAGGGGTGCCCTAGCCTAAGCCTATGGGTGCCATGGCTTTAGGTTAGCGGACCCCTAGCTTTAGCCTAAGCCTAGGGGTGCCCTAGCCTAAGCCTAGGAGTGCCCTAACCTTAGCCTAGGGGTGCCCTAGCCTAAGTGTATGGGTTCCCTATCCTGAGCCTATGGGTGCCCTACCCTTAGCCTAAGCCTAGGGGTGACCTAGCCTAAGCCTAGGGGTGCCCTAGCCTAACCCTGGGGTGCCCTAGCCTTAGGCTGGGAGCCCTAGCCTTAGCCTAAGCCTAGGGGTGCCCTACACTAAGCCTAGGGTTACCCTAGCCTTAGGTTAGGGGAGCCCTAGCCAAAGCCTGGGGGTGCCCTAGCCTAAGCCTAGGGGTGCCCTAGCCAAATCCTTGGGGTGCCCTAGCCTAAGCCTAGAGGTGCCCTCGCGTTAGGCTAGGGGAGCCCTAACAATAGCGTAAGCCAAGAGGTGCCTTAGCCTAAGCCTTGGTGTGACCTAGCCTAAGCCCAGGGGTGCCCTAGCCTAAGCCTAGGGGTTCCCTAGTCTTAGGCTAGGGGTGCCCTAGCCTTAGCCTAAGCCTAGGGGTGATCTAGCCTAAGCCTAGGGGTGCCCTAGCCTAAGCCTAGGGGTGCCCTAGCCTTAGGCTAGGGGTGACCTAGCCTTAGCCTAATCTTAGGGGTTCCCAAGCCTAAGCCTAGTGGTGCCCTAGCCTAAGCCTATGGGTGCCCTAACCTTAGGCTAGGGGAGCCCTAGACTTAGCCTAAGAATAGGGGTGACCTAGCCTAAGCCTAGGCTTGCCCTAGCCTAAGCCTAGGGGTGCCCTAGCCTAAGACTAGGGGTGCCCTAGCCTAAGCCTAGGTTTGCCCTAGCCTAAGCCTAGGGGTGCCCTAGCCTAAGCATAGGGGTGCTCAAACCTTAGGCTAGGGGAGCCCTAGCCTTAGCCTAAGCCTAGGGGTGCCCTAGCCTAAGCCTAGGGCTGCCCTAGCCTAAACCTAGGGTTGCCCTAGCCTAAACCTAGGGGTGCCCTAGCCTTAGGCTAGGTGAGTCCTAGCCTTAGCCTAAGCCTAGGGATGCCCTAGCCAAAGCCTAAGGGTGCCCTAGCCTAAGCCTAGAGGTGCCCTCGCCTTAGGCTAGGGGAGCCCTAACAATAGCGTAAGCCTAGAGGTGCCATAGCCTAAGCCTTCGTGTGCCCTAGCCTAAGCCCATGGGTACGCTAGCCTTAGGCTAGGGTAGCCATAGCCTTAGCCTAAGCCTAGTGGTGCCCTAGCCTAAGCCTAGGGATGCCCTAGCCTAAGACTAGGCGTGCCCTGGCCTTAGGCTAGGGGAGCCCTAGCCTTAGCCTAAGCCTAGGGGTGCCCCAGTCAAGCCTAGGGGTGCCCTAGCCTATGCCTAGGGGTACATTATCCTAAGCTTAGGAGTTCCCTAGCCTTAGGCTAGGGGAGCCCTAGCATTAGCCTAAGCCTAGGGGTGCCCTAGCCTAAGCCTAGGAGTGCCCTGTCTAAGCCTAGGGGTGCCCTAGCCTTATGCTAGGGGATCCCTAGCCTTAGCCGAAACCTAGGGGTGCCCTAGAATAAGTGTAGGGGTTCCCTAGCCTGAGCCTATGGGTGCCCTAGCCTTAGCCTAAGACTAGGGGTGCCCTAGCCTAACCCTAGGGGTGCCCTTGCCTAAGCCTAGGGGTGCCCTAGCCGTAGGCTGGGAGCCCTAGCCTTAGCCTAAGCCTAGGGGTGCCCTAGTCAAGCCTAGGTGTGCACTAGCCTAAGCCTAGGGGTGCCCTATCCAAAGATTAGGGGTTCCCTAGCCTTAGGCTAGGCGAGCCCAAGAAAATCCTAATTCTAGGGCTACCCTAGCCTAAGCCTATGGGTGCCCTAGCCTAAGCCTAGGGGTGCCCTAGCCTTAGGCTAGGGGTGCCCTAGCCAAATCCTTGGGGTGCCCTAGCCTAAGTTTAGGGGTGCCCAAGCCTAAGCCTAGGGGTGCCCTAGCCTTAGGGTAGGGGAGCCCTAGCCTTAGCCTAATCCTAGGGGTGCCCTACCCTAAGTTAGGGGTGCCCTAGCCTAAGCCTACGGGTGCCCTAGCCTAAGCCTAGGAGTGCCCTATCCTTAGGCTAGGGGATCCCTAGCCTAAGCCTAATCCTAGGGGTGCCCTAGCATAAACCTAGGGGTGCCCTAGCCTAAGCCTAGGTGTGCCCTAGCCTAAGCTTAGGGGAGCCCTAGCGTTAGGCTAGAGGAGCCCTAGCCTTAGCCTAAGCCTAGGGGTGCCCCAGCATAAGCCTAGGGGTGCCCTGCCTAAATCTAGGGTTGCCTAGCCTAAGCATAGGGGTGCCCTAACCTAAGCCTAGGGATTCCCTACCTAAGCCTAGGGGTGCCCTAGCCTAAGCCTACGGGTGCGGTAGCCTAAGCCTAGGGGTGCCCTAGCCTTAGGCTAGGGAAGCCCTACCCTTAACCAAAGCCTAGGAATTCCCTAGCCTAAGCCTAGGGGTGCCCTAACCTAAGCCTAGGGGTGCCCTAGCCTAAGGCTAGGGGTGCCCTAACCTAAGCCTAGGGGTCCCCTAGTCTTAAGCTAGGGGAGCCCTAGCCTTAACCTAAGCCTAGGGGTGCCCTAGCCTAAGCCTAGGGGTGCCCTAGCCTAAGCCTAGGGGTGCCCTAGCCTAAGCCAAGGGGTGCCCTAGTCTAAGCCTAAGCGTGCCCTAGCCTTAGACTCGGGGAGCCCTAGCCTTAGCCTAAGCCTAGGGGTGCCCTAGCCTAAGCCTAGGGGTGCCCTAGCCTAAGCCTAGGGGTGCCCTCCCTTAGGCTTGGGGAGCCCTAGCTTTAGCCTAAGCCTAGGGGTGCCTAAGCCTAGGGGTCACCTAGCCTACGCCTAGGGGTGCCTTAGCCTAAGGCTAGGGGATCCCTAGCCTTACCCTAAGCCTAGGGGTTCCCTAGCCTAAGTGTAGGGGTTCCCTAGCCTGAGCCTAGGGGTGCCCTAGCCTTAGCCTAGGGGTGCCCTAGCCTAAGCCTAGGGGTGCCTTAGCCTAAGCCTAGGGGGCCCCTAGCCTTAGTCTAAGCCTAAGGTTGCCCTAGCCTAAGCTTAGGGGTGCCTTTGCCTTAGGCTAGCTGAGCCCTAGCCTTAGCCTAAGCCTAGGGGTGCCCTAGCCTAAGCCTAGGGGTGCCCTCGCCTAAGCCTAGGGGTGCCCTAGCCTATGCCTAGGGGTGCCCTAGCCTAAGCCTAGGGGTCCCCTAGCTTAAGCCTAGGGGTGCCCTAGCCTAAGACTAGGGGGGCCCTAGCCTTAGGCTAGGGGTGCCCTAGCCAAATCCTTGGGGTGCCCTAGCCTAAGCTTAGTGGTGCCCAAGCCTAAGCCTAGGGGTGCCCTAGCCTTAGGCTAGGGGAGCCCTAGCCTTAGCCTAATCCTAGGGGTGCCCTACCCTAAGTTAGGGGTGCCCTAGCCTAAGCCTACGGGTGCCCTAGCCTAAGCCTAGGAGTGCCCTATCCTTAGGCTAGGGGATCCCTAGCCTAAGCCTAATCCTAGGGGTGCCCTAGCATAAACCTAGGGTGCCCTAGCCTAAGCCTAGGGGTGCCCTAGCCTAAGCTTAGGGGAGCCCTAGCGTTAGGCTAGAGGAGACCTAGCCTTAGCCTAAGCCTAGGGATGCCCAAGCCTAAGCCAAAGGGTGCCCTAGCCTAAGTCTAGGGGTACCCTAGCCTTAGGCTAGGGGAGCCCTAGCCTTAGCCTAAGCCTAGGGGTGCCCCAGCATAAGCCTAGGGGTGCCCTGCCTAAGTCTAGGGGTGCCTAGCCTAAGCATAGGGGTGCCCTAACCTAAGCCTAAGGATTCCCTACCTAAGCCTAGGGGTGCCCTAGCCTAAGCCTACGGGTGCGGTAGCCTAAGCCTAGGGGTGCCCTAGCCTTAGGCTAGGGAAGCCCGACCCTTAGCCAAAGCCTAGGAGTTCCCTAGCCTAAGGCTAGGGGTGCCCTAACCTAAGCCTAGGGTTCCACTAGTCTTAAGCTAGGGGAGCCCTAGCCTTAACCTAAGCCTAGGGGTGCCCTAGCCTAAGCCTAGGGGTGCCCTAGCCTAAGTCTAGGGGTGCCCTAGCCTAAGCCAAGGGGTGCCCTAGTCTAAGCCTAAGCGTGCCCTAGCCTTAGACTCAGGGAGCCCTAGCCTTAGCCTAAGCCTAGGGGTGCCCTAGCCTAAGCCTAGGGGTGCCCTAGCCTAAGCCTAGGGGTGCCCTAGCCTTAGGCTTGGGGATCCCTAGCTTTAGCCTAAGCCTTGGGGTGCCCTAACCTAAGCCTATGGGTGTCCTAGCCTTAGGCTAGGGGAGCCCTAGACTTAGCCTAAGAATAGGGGTGACCTAGCCTAAGCCTAGGCTTGCCCTAGCCTAAGCCTAGGGGTGCCCTAGCCTAAGCATAGGGGTGCCCAAACCTTAGGCTAGGGGAGCCCTAGCCTTAGCCTAAGCCTAGGGGTGCCCTAGCCTAAGCCTAGAGGTGCCCTAGCCTAAGCCTAGGTTTGCCCTAGCCTAAGCTTAGGGGTGCCCTACCCTAAGCTTAGGGGTTCCCTAGCCTAAGCCTAGGGTTGCCCTAGCCTAAGCCTAGGGGTGCGCTAGCCTTAGGCTAGGGGAGCCCTAGCTTTAGCCTAAGTCTAGGGGTGCCCTAGCCTAAGCCTAGGAGTGCCCTAGCCTAAGCCTAGGCTGCCCTAGCCTAAACCTAGGGTTGCCCTAGCCTAAGTGTAGGGGTGCCCTATCCTGAGCCTATGGGTGCCCTAGCCTTAGCCTACGCCTACGGGTGACCTAGCCTAAGCCTAGGGGTGCCCTAGCCTTAGGCTGGGAGCCCTAGCCTTAGCCAAAACCTAGGGGTGCCCTAGCCTAAGCCTAGGGGTGCCCTAGCCTAAGCCTATGGGTGTCCTAGCCTTAGGCTAGGGTAGCCCTAGCCTTAGCCTAATCCTAGGGGTGCCCTAGCCTAAGTCTTGGGGTTCCCTAGGCTAAGTCTTTGGGTGCCCTAGCCTAAGCCTAGGTGTGTTCTGGCTTTAGGCTAGGGGAGCCCTAGCCTTAGCCTAAGCCTAGGGGTGCCCTAGCCAAGCCTATGGGTGCCCTAGCCTAAGCCTAGGGG
This sequence comes from Tenrec ecaudatus, assembly GCF_050624435.1. Lineage (NCBI taxonomy): Eukaryota > Metazoa > Chordata > Mammalia > Afrosoricida > Tenrecidae > Tenrec > Tenrec ecaudatus. Next base: position 1,029,945 of record NW_027457648.1, on the reverse strand, counting down.
TGCCCTAGCCTAAGCTTAGGGGTTCCCTAGCCTAAGCCTAGGGTTGCCCTAGCCTAAGCCTAGGGGTGCGCTAGCCTTAGGCTAGGGGAGCCCTAGCTTTAGCCTAAGTCTAGGGGTGCCCTAGCCTAAGCCTAGGAGTGCCCTAACCTTAGCCTAGGAGTGCCCTAGCCTAAGTGTAGGGGTGCCCTATCCTGAGCCTATGGGTGCCCTAGCCTTAGCCTAAGCCTAGGGGTGACCTAGCCTAAGCCTAGGGGTGCCCTAGATTAAGCCTAGGGTTACCCTAGACTTAGGTTAGGGGGGCCCTAGCTAAGCCTAGGGGTGCCCTAGCCTAAGCCTAGGGGTGCCCTAGCCAAATCCTTGGGGTGCCCTAGCCTAAGCCTAGAGGTGCCCTTGCCTTAGGCTAAGGGAGCCCTAACAATAGCGTAATCCTAGAGGTGCCTTAGCCTAAGCCTTGGTGTGACCTAGCCTAAACCCAGGGGTGCCCTAGCCTAAGCCTAGGGGTGCCCTAGTCTTAGGCTAGGGGTGCCCTAGCTTTAGCCTAAGCCTAGCGGTGACCTAGCCTAAGCCTAGGGGTGCCCTAGCCTAAGCCTAGGGTTGCCCTAGCCTTAGGCTGGGAGCCCTAGCCTTAGCCTAAGCCTAGGGGTGCCCTAGCCTAAGCCTGGGGGTGCCCAAGCCTAAGCCTCGGGGTGCCCTAGCCTAAGCCTAGCGGTGCCCTAGCCTAAGCCTAGGGGTGCCCTAGCCTAAGCCTAAGCGTGCCCTATCCTAAGCTTAGGGGTTCCCTAGCCTTAGGCTAGGCGAGCCCAAGAAAATTCTAATTCTAGGGGTACACTAGCCTAAGCCTATTGGTGCCCTAGCCTAAGCCTAGGGGTGCCCTAGCCTTAGGCTAGGGGTGCCCTAGCCAAATCCTTGGGGTGCCCTAGCCTAAGCCTAGGGGTGCCCAAGCCTAAGCCTAGGGGTGCCCTAGCCTTAGGGTAGGGGAGCCCTAGACTTAGCCTAATCCTAGGGGTGCCCTAGCCTAAGTTAGGGGTGCCCTAGCATACACCTACGGGTGCCCTAGCCTAAGTCTAGGAGTGCCCTATCCTTAGGCTAGGGGATCCCTAGCCTAAGCCTAATCCTAGGGGTGCCCTAGCATAAACCTAGGGGTGCACTAGCCTAAGCCTAGGGGTGCCCTAGCCTAAGCCTAGGGGAGCCCTAGCCTTTGCCTAATCCTAGGGGTGCCCTAGCCTAAGCCTAGGGGTGCCCTAGCCAAAACCTAGGGGTTCCCTATCCTAAGCCTACGGATGCCCTAGCCAAAGCCTAGGGGTGCCCTAGCCTTAGGCTAGGGGAGCCCTAGCCTTAGCCTATGCCTACGGGTGCCCTAGCTTAAGTCTATGGGTGCCCAAGCCTAAGCCTAGGGTTGCCCAAGCCTTAGGTTAGGGTAGCCCTAGCGTTAGCCTAAGCCTAGGGATGCCCTAGCCTCAGCTTAGGGATGCCCTAGCCTCAGCCTAGTGGTGCCCTAGCCTAATGCTTGGGGTGCCCTAGCCTAAGCCTAGGGGTTCCCTAACCTAAGCCTAGTGGTGCCTTAGCCTAAGCCTAGGGGTGACCTAGCCTTAGCCTAAGCCTAGGGGTGCCCTAGCCTACGCCTAGGGGTGCCCTAGCCTAAGCCTAGGGGTGCCCTAGCCTAAGCCTAGGCGTGCTATAGCCTTAGGCTAGGGGAGCCCTAGCTTTAGCCTAAGCCTAGGTGTGCCCTAGCCTAAGCCTAGGAGTGCCCTGCCTAAGCCTAGGGGTGCCCTAGCCTTACGCTAGGGGATCCCTAGCCTTAGCCGAAGCCTAGGGATGCCCTAGCATAAGTGTAGGGGTTCCCTAGCCTGAGCCTATGGGTGCCCTAGCCTTAGCCTAAGCCTAGGGGTGCCCTAGCCTAACCCTAGTGGTGCCCTAGCCTAAGCCTAGGGTTGCCCTAGCCTTAGGCTGGGAGCCCTAGCCTTAGCCTAAGCCTAGGGGTGCCCTAGCCTAAGCCTGGGGGTGCCCAAGCCTAAGCCTCGGGGTGCCCTAGCCTAAGCCTAGCGGTGCCCTAGCCTAAGCCTAAGGGTGCCCTAGCCTAAGCCTAAGCGTGCCCTATCCTAAGCTTAGGGGTTCCCTAGCCTTAGGCTAGGCGAGCCCAAGAAAATTCTAATTCTAGGGGTACCCTAGCCTAAGCCTATTGGTGCCCTAGCCTAAGCCTAGGGGTTCCCTAGCCTTAGGCTAGGGGTGCCCTAGCCAAATCCTTGGGGTGCCCTAGCCTAAGCCTAGGGGTGCCCAAGCCTAAGCCTAGGGGTGCCCTAGCCTTAGGGTAGGGGAGCCCTAGATTTAGCCTAATCCTAGGGGTGCCCTAGCCTAAGTTAGGGGTGCCCTAGCCTAAGCCTACGGGTGCCCTAGCCTAAGTCTAGGAGTGCCCTATCCTTAGGCTAGGGGATCCCTAGCCTAAGCCTAATCCTAGGGGTGCCCTAGCATAAACCTAGGGGTGCCCTAGCCTAAGCCTAGGGGTGCCCTAGCCTAAGCCTAGGGGAGCCCTAGGCTTTGCCTAAGCCTAGGGGTGCCCTAGCCTAAGCCTAGGGGTGCCCTAGCCAAAACCTAGGGGTTCCCTATCCTAAGCCTACGGTTGCCCTAGCCAAAGCCTAGGGGTGCCCTAGCCTTAGGCTAGGGGAGCCCTAGCCTTAGCCTATGCCTACGGGTGCCCTAGCCTACGCCTAGGGGTGCCCTAGCCTAAGTTTAGGGGTACCCTAGCCTAAGACTAGGGGTGTCCTAGCCTAAGCCTAGGGGTGCCTTAGCCAAAGCCTAGGGATTCCCTAGCCTTACCGTAAGCCTAGGGGTGCCCTAGCCTAAGCCTGGGGGTGCCCAAGCCTAAGCCTCGGGGTGCCCTAGCCTAAGCCTAGCGGTGCCCTAGCCTAAGCCTAGGGGTGCCCTAGCCTTAGGCTAGGGGAGCCTTAGCCTTAGCCTACGCCTAGGGGTCCCATAGCCTAAGCCTAGGGGTGCCTAGCCTAAGCCTAGGGGTGCCCTAGCCTAAGCGTAGGGGTTTCCTAGCCTAAGCCTAGGAGTGCCCTAGCCTAAGCCTAGGGGTGCCCTAGCCTTAGCCTAAGCCTAGGGGTTCCCTAGCCTAAGCCTAGGGGTGCCCTAGTCTTGAGCAAGGGGAGCCCTAACCTTAGTCTAAGCCTATGGGTACCGTAGCCTAAGCCTAGGGGTGCCCTAGCCTTAGGCTAGGGGAGCCCTAGCCTTAGCCTACGCCTAGGGGTCTCCTAGCCTAAGCCTAGGGGTGCCCTAGCCTAAGCCTAGGGGTGCCCTAGCCTGAGCCTAGGGGTTCCCCAGCCTGACGCTAGGGGAGCCCTAGCCTTAGCCTAAGCCTAGGAGTGCCCTAGTCAAAGCCTAGTGGTGCCTTAGCCTAAGCCTAGGGGTGCCCTTGCCTGAGCCTAGGGGTCCCCTCCCAGAGACTAGGAGAGCTCTAGCCTGAGCCTCAGCCTAGGGGTGCCCTAGCCTGAGCCTAGGTGTGCCCTAGCCTGAGGCTAGGGTAGCCCTAGCCTGAGGCTAGGGGAACCCTACCCTTAGCCTACGCCGTGTGGTGACCTAGCCTAGGCCTAGGGGTGCCCTAGCCTAAACCTAGGGGTGCCCTAGCCTTAGCCTACGCCTAGGGGACCCCTAGCCTAAGCCTAGGGGTGCCCTAGCCTAAGCCTAGGGGTGCCCTAGCCTAAGCGTAGGGGTTCCCTAGCCTAAGCGTAGGGGTGCCCTAGCCTTAGGCTAGGGGAGCCCTAGCCTTAGCCTAAGCCTAGGGGTGCCCTAGCCTAAGCCTTGGGGTGCCCAAGCCTGACGCTAGGGGAGCCCTAGCCTTAGCCTAAGCCTAGGGGTGCCCTTGTCTAAGCCTAGTGGTGCCTTAGCCTAAGCCTGGGGGTGCCCTTGCCTGAGCCTAGGGGTGCCATAGCCAGAGGCTAGGAGAGCTCTAGCCTGAGCCTCAGTCTAGGGGTGCCCTAGCTTGAGCCTAGGGGTGCCCTATCCTAAGGCTAGTATAGCACTAGCCTGCGGCTAGGGGAACCCTAGCCCTAGCCTACGCCTTGTGGTGCCCTAGCCTAAGCCTAGGGGTGCCCTAGCCTAAGCCTAGCGGTGCCCTAGCCTTAGGCTGGGAGCCCTAGCCTTTGCCTAAGCCTAGGGGTGCCCTAGCCTAAGCCTAGGGGTGCCCTAGCCAAAACCTAGGGGTTCCCTATCCTAAGCCTACGGTTGCCCTAGCCAAAGCCTAGGGGTGCCCTAGCCTTAGGCTAGGGGAGCCCTAGCCTTAGCCTATGCCTACGGGTGCCCTAGCTTAAGTCTAGGGGTGCCCAAGCCTAAGCCTAGGGTTGCCCAAGCCTTAGGTTAGGGTAGCCCTAGCGTTAGCCTAAGCCTAGGGATGCCCTAGCCTCAGCTTAGGGAAGCCCTAGCCTCAGCCTAGTGGTGCCCTAGCCTAATGCTTGGGGTGCCCTAGCCTAAGCCTAGGGGTTCCCTAACCTAAGCCTAGTGGTGCCTTAGCCTAAGCCTAGGGGTGACCTAGCCTTAGCCTAAGCCTAGGGGTGCCCTAGCCTACGCCTAGGGGTGCCCTAGCCTAAGCTTAGGGGTACCCTAGCCTAAGCCTAGGGGTGTCCTAGCCTAAGCCTAGGGGTGCCTTAGCCTAAGCCTAGGGGTTCCCTAGCCTTACCGTAAGCCTAGGGGTGCCCTAGCCTAAGCCTGGGGGTGCCCAAGCCTAAGCCTCGGGGTGCCCTAGCCTAAGCCTAGCGGTGCCCTAGCCTAAGCCTAGGGGTGCCCTAGCATTAGGCTAGGGGAGCCTTAGCCTTAGCCTACGCCTAGGGGTCCCATAGCCTAAGCCTAGGGGTGCCTAGCCTAAGCCTAGGGGTGCCCTAGCCTAAGCGTAGGGGTTTCCTAGCCTAAGCCTAGGAGTGCCCTAGCCTAAGCCTAGGGGTGCCCTAGCCTTAGCCTAAGCCTAGGGGTTCCCTAGCCTAAGCCTAGGGGTGCCCTAGCCTTGAGCAAGGGGAGCCCTAACCTTAGTCTAAGCCTATGGGTACCGTAGCCTAAGCCTAGGGGTGCCCTAGCCTTAGGCTAGGGGAGCCCTAGCCTTAGCCTACGCCTAGGGGTCCCCTAGCCTAAGCCTAGGGGTGCCCTAGCCTAAGCCTAGGGGTGCCCTAGCCTGAGCGTAGGGGTTCCCCAGCCTGACGCTAGGGGAGCCCTAGCCTTAGCCTAAGCCTAGGAGTGCCCTAGTCAAAGCCTAGTGGTGCCTTAGCCTAAGCCTAGGGGTGCCCTTGCCAGAGCCTAGGGGTCCCCTCCCAGAGACTAGGAGAGCTCTAGCCTGAGCCTCAGCCTAGGGGTGCCCTAGCCTGAGGCTAGGTGTACCCTAGCCTGAGGCTAGGGGAGCCCTAGCCTAGGCTAGGGGAACCCTACCCTTAGCCTACGCCGTGTGGTGACCTAGCCTAGGCCTAGGGGTGCCCTAGCCTAAACCTAGGGGTGCCCTAGCCTTAGCCTACGCCTAGGGGACCCCTAGCCTAAGCCTAGGGGTGCCCTAGCATAAGCCTAGGGGTGCCCTAGCCTAAGCGTAGGGGTTCCCTAGCCTAAGCGTAGGGGTGCCCTAGCCTTAGGCTAGGGGAGCCCTAGCCTTAGCCTAAGCCTAGGGGTGCCCTAGCCTAAGCCTTGGGGTGCCCAAGCCTGACGCTAGGGGAGCCCTAGCCTTAGCCTAAGCCTAGGGGTGCCCTTGTCTAAGCCTAGTGGTGCCTTAGCGTAAGCCTAGGGGTGCCCTTGCCTGAGCCTAGGGGTGCCATAGCCAGAGGCTAGGAGAGCTCTAGCCTGAGCCTCAGTCTAGGGGTGCCCTAGCCTGAGCCTAGGGGTGCCCTATCCTGAGGCTAGTATAGCACTAGCCTGCGGCTAGGGGAACCCTAGCCCTAGCCTACGCCTTGTGGTGCCCTAGCCTAAGCCTAGGGGTGCCCTAGCCTAAGCCTAGCGGTGCCCTAGCCTTAGGCTGGGAGCCCTAGCCTTAGCCTAAGCCTAGGGGTGCCCTAGACTAAGCCTAGGGTTATCCTAGCCTTAGGTTAGGGGAGCCCTAGCCAAAGCCTAGGGGTGCCCTAGCCTAAGCCTAGGGGTGCCCTAGCCAAATCCTTTGGGTGCCCTAGCCTAAGCCTAGAGGTGCCATTCCATTAGGCTAGGGGAGCCCTTACAATAGCGTAAGCCTAGAGGTCCCTTAGCCTAAGCCTTGGTGTGACCTAGCCTAAGCCCAGGGGTGCCCTAGCCTAAGACTAGGGGTGCCCTAGTCTTAGGCTAGGGGTGCCCTAGCCTTAGCCTAAGCCTAGGGGTGACCTAGCCTAAGCCTAGGGGTGCCCTAGCCTAAGCCTAGGGGTGCCCTAGCCTTAGGCTAGGGGTGCCCTAGCCTTAGCCTAATCTTAGGGGTGCCCTAGCCTAAGCCTAGTGGTGCCCTAGACTAAGCCTATAGGTGCCCTAGCTTTAGGCTAGGGGAGCCCTAGACTTAGCCTAAGAATAGGGGTGACCTAGCCTAAGCCTAGGTTTGCCCTAGCCTAAGCCTAGGCGTGCCCAAACCTTAGGCTAGGGGAGCCCTAGCCTTAGCCTAAGCCTAGGGGTGCCCTAGCCTAAGCCTAGGGGTGCCCTAGCCTAAGCCTAGGGATTCCCTAGCCTAAGCATTGGGGTGCCTTAGCCTAAGCCTAGGGGTTCCCTATCCTTAGCCTAAGCCTAGGGGTACCCTAGCCTAAGACTAGGGGTGTCCTAGCCTAAGCCTAGGGGTGCCTTAGCCTAAGCCTAGGGGTTCCCTAGCCTTAGCCTAAGCCTAGGGGTGCCCTAGCCTAAGCCTGGGGGTGCCCAAGCCTAAGCCTCGGGGTTCCCTAGCCTAAGCCTAGCGGTGCCCTAGCCTAAGCCTAGTGGTGCCCTAGCCTTAGGCTAGGGGAGCCTTAGCCTTAGTCTACGCCTAGGGGTCCCATAGCCTAAGCCTAGGGGTGCCCTAGCCTAAGCCTAGGGGTGCCCTAGCCTAAGCATAGGGGTTTCCTAGCCTAAGCCTAGGAGTGCCCTAGCCTAAGCCTAGGGGTGCCCTAGCCTTAGCCTAAGACTAGGGGTTCCCTAGCCTAAGCCTAGGGGTACCCTAGCCTAAGCCTAGGGGTGCCCTAGCCTTAGGCTAAGGGAGCCCTAGCCTTAGCCTACGCCTAGGGGTCCCCTAGCCTAAGCCTAGGGGTGCACTAGCCTAAGCCTAGGGGTGCCCTAGCCTGAGCATAGGGGTTCCCCACCCTGACGCTAGGGGAGCCCTAGCCTTAGCATAAGCCTAGGAGTGCCCTAGTCAAAGCCTAGTGGTGCCTTAGCCTAAGACTAGGGGTGCCCTTGCCTGAGCCTAGGGGTGCCCTCCCAGAGGCTAGGAGAGCTCTAGCCTGAGCCTCAGCCTAGGGGTGCCCCAGCCTGAGCCTAGGGGTGCCCTAGCCTAAGCCTAGGGGTGCCCTAGCCTAAGCTTAGGGGAGCCCTAGCCTTAGGCTAGGGGAGCCCTAGCCTTTGCCTAAGCCTAGGGGTGCCCTAGCCTAAGCCTAGGGGTGCCCTATCCTAAGCTTAGGGGTTACCTAGCCTTAGGCTAGGCGAGCCCAAGAAAATCCTAATTCTAGGGGTACCCTAGCCTAAGCCTATGGCTGCCCTAGCCTAAGCCTAGGGGTGCCCTAGCCTTAGGCTAGGGGTGCCCTAGCCAAATCCTTGGGGTGCCCTAGCCTAAGCCTAGGAGTGCCCTAGCCAAAGCCTAGGGGTGCCCTAGCCTAAGCCTAGGGGTGCCCTAGCCTTAGGCTAGGTGAGCCCTAACCTTAGCCTAAGCCTTGGGGTGCCCTAGCCTAAGCCTTGGTGTGCCCTAGCCTAAGCCTAGGGGTGCCCAAGCCTAAGCCTAGGGGTGCCCTAGCCTAAGCCTACGGGTGCCCTAGCCTAAGCCTAGGAGAGCACTATCCTTAGGCTAGGGGATCCCTAGCCTAAGCCTAATCCTAGGGGTGCCCTAGCATAAACCTAGGGGTGCCCTAGCCTAAGCCTAGGGGTGCCCTAGCCTAAGCTTAGGGGAGCCCTAGCCTTAGGCTAGGGGAGCCCTAGCCTTTGCCTAAGCCTAGGGGTGCCCTAGCCTAAGCCTAGGGGTTCCCTAGCCAAAACCTAGGGGTTCCCTAACCTAAGCCTAGTGGTGCCTTAGCCTAAGCCTAGGGGTGACCTAGCCTTAGCCTAGGGGTGCCCTAGCCTAAGCTTAGGGGTACCCTAGCCTAAGACTAGGGTTGTCCTAACCTAAGCCTAAGGGTGACCTAGCCTTAGCCTAAGCCTAGGGGTGCCCTAGCCTAAGCCTGGGGGTGCCCAAGCCTAAGCCTCGGGGTGCCCTAGCCTAAGCCTAGTGGTGCCCTAGCCTAAGCCTAGGGGTGCCCTAGCCTAAGCCTAGGGGTGCCCTAGCCTAAGCGTAGGGGTTTCCTAGCCTAAGCCTAAGAGTGCCCTAGCCTAAGCCTAGGCGTGCCCTAGCCTTAGCCTAAGCCTAGGGGTTCCCTAGCCTTAGCCTAAGCCTAAGGGTTCCCTAGCCTAAGCCTAGGGGTGCCCTAGCCTTAGGCTAGGGGAGCCCTAGCCTTAGCCTACGCCGAGGGGTCCCCTAGCGTAAACCTAGCGGTGCCCTAGCCTAAGCCTAGGGGTGCCCTAGCCTGAGTGTAGGGGTTCCCCAGCCTGACGCTAGGGGAGCCCTAGCCTTAGCCTAAGCCTAGGAGTGCCCTAGTCAAAGCCTAGTGGTGCCTTAGCCTAAGCCTAGGGGTGCCATTGCCTGAGCCTAGGGGTGCCCTCCCAGAGGCTAGGAGAGCTCTAGCCTGAGCCTCAGCCTAGGGGAGTCCTAGCCTGAGGCTAGGGGAACCCTAGCCTTAGCCTACGCCTTGTGGTGCCCTAGCCTAAGCCTAGGGGTGCCCTAGCCTAAGCCTAGGGGTGCCCTAGCCTTAGCCTACGCCTAGGGGTCACCTAGCCTAAGCCTAGGGGTGCCCTAGCCTAAGGCCAGGGGTGCCCTAGCCTAAGCGTAGAGGTTCCCTAGCCTAAGCCTAGGGGTGCCCTAGCCTTAGGCTAGGGGAGTCCTAGCCTTAGCCTAAGCCTAGGGGTGCCCTAGCCTTAGCCTTGGGGTGCCCAAGCCTGACGCTAGGGAAGCCCTAGCCTTAGCCTAAGCCTAGGGGTGCCCTAGTCTAAACCTAGTGGTGCCTTAGCCTAAGCCTAGGGGTGCCCTTGCCTGAGCCTAGGGGTGCCCTAGCCAGAGGCTAGGAGAGCTCTAGCCTGAGCCTCAGTCTAGGGGTGCCCTAGCCTGAGCCTAGGGGTGCCCTACCCTGAGGCTAGGTTAGCACTAGCCTGAGGCTAGGGGAACCCTAGCCTTAGCCTACGCCTTGTGGTGCCCTAGCCTAAGCCTAGGGGTGCCCTAGCCTTATCCTACGCCTAGGGGTCGCCTAGCCTAAGCCTAGGGGTGCCCTAGCCTAAGCCTAGGGGTGCCCTAGCCTAAGCGTAGGGGTTCCCTAGCCTAAGCGTAGGGGTGCCCTAGCCTTAGGCTAGGGGAGTCCTAGCCTTAGCCTAAGCCTAGGGGTGCCCTAGCCTGACGCTAGGGAAGCCCTAGCCTTAGCCTAAGCCTAGGGGTGCCCTAGTCTAAACCTAGTGGTGCCTTAGCCTAAGCCTAGGGGTGCCCTTGCCTGAGCCTAGGGGTGCCCTAGCCAGAGGCTAGGAGAGCTCTAGCCTGAGCCTCAGTCTAGGGGTGCCCTAGCCTGAGCCTAGGGGTGCCCTATCCTGAGGCTAGGTTAGCACTAGCCTGAGGCTAGGGGAACCCTAGCCTTAGCCTACGCCTTGTGGTGCCCTAGCCTAAGCCTAGGGGTGCCCTAGCCTAAGCCTAGGGGTGCCCTAGCCTTAGGCTAGGCGAGCCATAGCCTTAGCCTAACCCTAGGGGTGCCCTAGCCTAAGCCTAGAGGTGCCCTAGCCTGAGCCTGTTCTGTCTGACTTCCACATTAGGACACATAGACCATCTGAGTAAACCCTTTGATTCTGTGTCCTTCTCCTTCCCCTAGACAAAACTGCAGCCAGCACCAGACATTAAACCTGCAGACTAAAGGTTTGTCAAAAGTCTAGAAAGAGCAGTCATAGCTTGAAAACCTAGCCTGCAGAAGAGAAGACACAGAATCAAAAGCTACAACTGAAAAAAAAAAAAAGCTCCAGGTGGGTGTCATTCAGACAACCGATTCCAATGAGTACACTTGAGCTTCTCACAGTGTAAAATTGCTTTTACTTTCATATTATTGTAATTCAAAGAGTTTCCCATATCTCACCTCCAAAAGTAACTCCAGCAGATTCAAGTATATTAAGGAAGAGGCAATTATTCTGGTGTTTCCCCTGCAACGATTATGGAGTCTCAAAGAGTTTTACTATTCTCAGCTCATGTCTTAGATTTTCAACTATTTGAATGTGAAGGAAATCTTAACATGCCGCATTTCATAGGCTGTCTTCAGTGTTGCCTCACCCAGATTTACGTTTTTCATTTCTAGAGTGCCTCAACATGAGATTTTTTTGGGGGGGTTGGTTAAGGAGCATTATCATTTTCCATCATCAGTTGTTGATGGGAAATTTTACATCCTGCAGGTTCCCGTATACAATAATTACATTAAACAATGGAGCTTATTGTATCTTCCTATTTTTCACAACAGGTTATGCTCACTCATATTGTTAGCTTATCACGCCAAATGTCCAAGATGCACAGGTGGTGTTAATTGAAGAGCGGAATGATTCATGCATTGGTCACTTTAGCATTGCAAGTTCATGAGCATCTTGATTTTGAAATTCAGTAAAGGGAGATGATGCCTTAGCCAGTTAAATGCTACTCCTTCCAAACCTCACGTACACTCAGACATATCTGAGCAGAAGCCACATTATCTATGTGAAACAGCTTTGGGTGCTCCCCAGTTATATGCAGATGCCCACCAAACATGAGATTATTTTGCTTTCTCTGATTTGGCTCTTACTAGCATTCAGCCCCATTCCATCTCTTTTGTAGATAGTTGTGGATTCTGGGGGGCCTATGGCTTAATGGTGGGCTTATGAGGTTAAAAAAATCTTGTAGCGAAGTTTTCTTGATGTGCATTTAATATTTATTTACAACTTTCTTTTATATACGTGTGTCTGTGGATTTCAACATTTAAGTGCACAGATTAGCATATTCCCATAGCGGAGTGAAC